>NC_034184.2:13131733-13495814 GCF_002021735.2 Oncorhynchus kisutch
GGTTTTCTTCCTCCATCGAGTGAATTCACCTAATCACTCACATTAGGTAATGATCCAGAGCAGGCTGGCAAAATAAAATCACATCCTTGGAAACAACATGTTGCACATAAAGTTCTGACTAAAAAGCCAACGGACCAAAAAATCTATTGTTCCTGAGCAGAGGTTGGGGCATATAGTAGACTGATTTGCACAAGGGATATTGATCAGCAAGTATTGTGAAAAAAGCTGTGAAAATATGAACATTAAAACAGCTGATTACTTTTACAGTCTGATCAAAAACAACAAAAACAACAATGGTACCTGAGGCGACAGGTACTGATGAGGCACTTGCGCTCGTATCCCAGCGGACGTGTTGATAGGTGGCACACCGGGCTGGTGTCTGGACTGGGGCATTCCACCACCGCAGCCGCCAAACATGTTATGACCACCCTGACAGGGGAACAGAGAGGGAGAGGGTTACAAACATGGCTGACTCTTAGACATTAAGACAGGGGAGATGAAGTAGGAAATTACAGATTAAGAGAATGGTACAACAATAAACATGTCTCCATCCAAACTTTTTATGAGAGTAAAGTACATGTCGGATAAAAAAATCTTTTTTACGGCAGGACTGATGAAAACAGAACATTTGTCGGTAAAACACATTTTGCGAGAAATGGCTGTGAAAATACATTTTTATTATAATAACTATCATATTGAAGTAAACTTGGAGTCACCTCATGATATGTTGTGTGGTCCTCCCACTACGACTCAGGAAAGCATGCAATTTGTTAGGCTACAGATTAAATAAAATGATGAACTTCACAGGATGGTGACAGTGGAAGGCGATGAGCTTGATGCTACTTTCCAATAAATATTGAGGGACTTATTCTGGTGACATGATGATCGATGCTTGGCTGCTGTTTGACAAACTCGCTCTTATCCATAATAATCTCAGACAGTGCCTTTGGAAAGTATTCAGACCCCTTGACCCCACATGACATATCAAAAACATTTTTACAAAAATCTTTGCTAATATATTATAAATAAAAACTTGAAATAGTCCATTTACATATGTATTCAGATCCTTTGCTATGAGACTCGAAATTGAACTCCGGTGCATCCTGTTTCCATTGATTATCCTGAAAATGTTTCAAAAACTTGGGAGTCCACCGGTGGTAAATTCAATTGATTGGACATGATTTGGAAAGGCACACACCTGTCTATATAAGGTCTCACAGTTGACACTGCATGTCAGAGCAAAAACCAATCCATTAGGTCGAAGGAATTGTCCGTAGAGCTCCGAGACAGGAATGTCGAGGCACAGATCTGGGGAAGGGTAGCAAAAAATATCTGCAGCATTGAGGGTCCCCAAGAACACGGTTGCCTCCATCTTTCTTAAAATGGAAAAAGTTTGGAACCACCGAGACTCTTCCTAGAGCTGGCCGCCCAACCAAACTGAGCAATCGGGGGGAGAAGGGCATTGGTCAGGGAGGTGACCGAGAACCCGATGATCACTGACAGAGCTCTAGAGATCCTCTGTGGAGATGGGAAAACCTTCCAGAAGGACAACCATCTCCGCAGCACTCCATCAATCAGGCCTTTATTGGTAGAGAGGCCGGACAGAAGCCACTCCTCAGTAAAAAAAAGCACATGGCAGCCCGCCTGGAGTTTGCCAAAAGGCACCTAAAGAATCTCAGACCATGAGAAACAAGATTCTCTCATCTGAAAAACCAAGATTGAACTCTTTGGCCTGAATGCCAAGATCACGTCTGGAGGAAACTTGGCACCATCCCTTCGGTGAAGTATGGTGGTGGCAGCATCATGCTGTGGGGATGTTTTTCAGCGACAGGGACTGGGAGACTAGTCAGAATTGAGGGAAAGATGAACGGAGAGATCCTTGTTGATAACCTGCTCCAGAGTGCTCAGGACCTCAGATTGGAAGGTGAACCTTCTCCCCAAACACAGCCAAGACAACGCAGGTATGGCTTCAGGAAAAGTCTCTCAATGTCCTTGGGGCAGAGCCCGGACTTGAACCTGATCTAACATCTCTGGAGAGACGTGAAAATAGTTGTGCAGCAAGCTGCCAAGCTGGTAGTGTCATACCCAAGAAGACCAGGATGTAATCGCTGCAAAAGATGCTTCAACAAAGTACTGATTAAAAGGGTCTGAATACTTTTCACAATTACATTGTTTTAAAAAATATATAAATTAGCAAAAATGTAAAAATAATACAAGTTTTTGCTTTGTCATTTTGGGGTATTGTGTGTAGATTGGTGAGGATAAAAATAAATACATTTTTTAGAATAAGGCTATAACGTAACAAAATGTGGGAAAAGTCAAGGGGTCTGAGTACTTTCCTAAGGCACTGTAGGTACCATTATATGAGCTGTGAGCTGTTGGCGAGAGTGCACGTGCCAAAACCAAAGTAGGCACATTCACTAAACAAACCATATTTGTTTTGACAAAACCCATCAGTAGAATTGAAAATGCGATGGAAACCCATTTAACACAACTTGTACTTTATTCAGTACATGGGAATTTAACCGCAAAAGTTATTTTATGTGCACTGTCATCACGCACAGTCTTTAATCCACAACAAGTCTGTCTGATGGAAACGTTTCTGGTGGGAAAATGTGTTTTGTTTGAATACAGATTTTAGAATATTTGCATGAAAACCTGTCACCAATCGGTTGGAAACCTAGCTATTGACACAAAATTACATTAGGATACTTTGTACTTGATGTTTAAAAGGAATAATCTGCAATTGGTACATCCATTTTATTTTTATTAATGATATGTACTCAGATTTTTGACGAACACAATTTATGAGGGATGTACAGTACTCAAGAGTTGGCTAAAGCAGAACCTGTTTCGGGGACCAGGTTAGCAGTGAAGCAATGAGCTGATGGAGACAGAGGGACACAGCCTTACTTGTCTAGGGGGGATAGTGTGGCTGTAGAGGGGGGAGGGTTTGTAGACAGTGGGTGGAGAGTACTCCTCCCCAAGGCACCCATCCTGATTGGTGAACGGCAAGGACTGCTGATCGCAGTGACAGCCAATCGAAGTAGTTGCCCAATTTGGGGGAAGAAGTAGGCAAGACAGGAAGAAGGATACCAAATGATGGGGCAGGAAGAAGGATACCAAAAGAAGACGGGAAAGAAAGAAATACAGAGAAGAAAATGTTAACGGGACAAGAGGGACTTGGAGAAGTCAGTCAGTCAGTCAGAGGTTTGCACCCCTTTATAGTGCACTACTTTTGGCCAAGGCTTATAAGGCTCGGATCAAAACTAATGTACTATACAGGGAATAGGGTGAAATTTGGGACATATCCAGAGAGGTTTGTGATGTGTCTGAGGTACCAACCTTGTCATAAGGCCCAGGGTCGCCAGGCCCAATCTCTTTGGAACCAGGTGAACGGTAGACCATGCCTCCTCCTCCAACTCCTCTCTGCCCTCCTTTACGCATCTCTCCATTGTAGTCATTCAGGCCCATCCCTCGCTTCTCTCCCTCCATTTTCTTATCCTGAGAAGGACCAGGGGCCAGGTCCAGAGGTCGCCCGCTAGGATCGTCACCCTACAAACAGAGCACATATCTTCACTACCACCATCAACCCCAACATAGCTATCATGTGCCATCAGGGGGCTTAAAATTAACAGCTGTCAAATGAGGGTGAATTGAGGTATTGGAGAGTAAAAATATATATTTCACAAGCCACGTAGGCGGGTGGTCGATTTGCAGGGCTCTACAGTGCGAGCATTACATTCACATTTGCGAATAGAAATAGGAGTAAAAAGTAAAGGATGAGCACACGTGTACGATCTTGTCTCATCGCTGCAACGTTGGGGCTCTGGTGGCGAAGGTCGGGTCATGCGTCCTACGAAACATGACCCGCCAAACCTCACCTCTTAACACCTGCCCCCTTAACCTGAAAGCCAGCCGCACCAATGTGTTGGAAGAAACACTGTTCAACTGATAAGTCTTCGCTAGAGCGCGATGAGCCAAGTAAAGCACCCCTGGCCAAACCCTCCCCTAACCCGGACAACGCTGGGCCAATTGTGCGCCGCCCTATGGCACTCCAAATCAAGGCCGGTTGGGATCGAACCTGGGCCTGTAGTGGCGCGTCTACTTAGAACGCTGCGCCACTCAGGAGGCCCTACAGTAGCTTGTTTTGAGAGTATTTCTGCGGTTATGTTGCATAGCTGCTAATCGCACAAAGAAAAACTAATATATAAACCAAATCGCGCAGCAACACTGCCTGGCTAGGGAGCTTTGTGCAGTGTGCTGATAGATTCATTTTTGGAGGCACAGGCATAAAAGCTGGTCTAATTTACTCAAATCTACAAAGTGAGACTTTGTCCGTGTGTTTCTTGGCCATTTAGATTGCTTTGATCACAAGGTCTGTTGTTTTTCAATGTTAGTTTGAGTCTGCTGCTTCAACTGATAGCGGAGAGATGCTGTCTACTACTAGTCAGATCCAAAATCTGACAGACAGACACACTTGAGACTCCAGTGACACCAATACCAAGGTAACCTCTCGCCCTTTAACTCATCTGATATTTTGATTGAAAGACTCACGTCACAAACATTGTAATGAAATTGAGCAATGTATCACATTACTTCTTACTAATACATTTTTTAAAATAAATATTAGGCATAGTCAGTTTGTTTTCTCCATAATAAAAAAAAACGAACTCAGCAAAAAAAAGAAACATCCTCACTGTCAACTGTGTTCATTTTCAAACTTAACATGTGTAAATATTTGTATGAACATAAGATTCAACAAATGAGACAAACTGAGCAAGCTCCACAGAAATGTGACTAACAGAAAGGGAATAATGTGTCCCTGAACAAGGGGGGGGGGGGGGGGGGGGTCAAAATCTAAAGTAGTAGTCAGATTCTGGTGTGGCCACCAGCTGCATTAAGTACTGTAGTGCATCTCCTCCTCATGGTCTGCACCAGATTTACCAGTTCTTGCTGTGAGATGTTACCCCACTCTTTCACCAAGGCACCTGCAAGTTCACAGACATTTTTTTTGGGGGGGGGGGCCTAGCCCTCACCCTCCGACACAACAGGTCCCAGACGTGCTCAATGGGATTGAGATCCAGGATCTTCGCTGGCCATGGCAGAACACTGACATTCCTGTCTTGCAGGAAATCACACGCAGAACAAGTAGGTGGTGAGGGTAGGTAACATCTCCACTCTGCTGATCCTCAACACTTGGGCCCCACAAGGGTGCGTTCTGAGCCCTCTCCTGTACTCCCTGTTCACCACGACTGCGTGGCCATGCACGCCTCCAACTCAATCAAGTTTGCAGACGACACTACAGTGGTAGGCTTGATTACCAACAACAACGAGACAGCATACAGGGAGGTGGTGAGGGCCCGCGGAGTATGGTGTCAGGAAAATAACCTCACACTCAACAAAACAAAGGAAATGATCGTGGACTTCAGGAAACAGCAGAGGGAGCACCCCCCCTATCCACATCGACGGGACAGTAGTGGAGAGGGTAGTAAGTTTGACGTTCCTCGGCGTACACATCACGGACAAATTGAATTGGTCCACCCACACAGACAGCGTGGTGAAGGTGCAGCAGCGCCTCTTCAACCTCAGGAGGTTGAACATACTGCCAACATACTGACTCAACTCCAGCCACTTTAATAATAAAAAAATGTTATGAAAAATGTATCATTAGCCACTTTAAACAATGCCCCTTTTATATATGTTTACATACCCTACATTACTCATCTCGTATGTATATACTGTACTCTATACCATCTACTGCATCTTTCCTATGCTGTTCTGTGCCATCACTCATTCATATATTTTTATGTACATATTCTTCATTCCTTTACACGTGTGTGTATAAGGTAGTTGTGAAATTGTTAGATTACTCGTTGGTTATTACTGCATTGTCAGAACTGCAAGCAGAAGCATTTCGCTACACTCGCAGTAACATCTGCTAACCATGTGTATGTGACAAATAAAGTTTGGTATGGCTGGTGGCATTGTCATGCTGGAGGGTCATGTCAGGATGAGCCTGCAGGAAGGGTACCACATGAGGAGGATGTCTTCCCTGTAACACACAGCGTTGAGATTGCCTGCAATGACAACAAGCTCAGTCCGATGATGCTGTGACACACCGCCCCAGACGACAGACCCTCCATATTGATCCCACTCCAGAGTACAGGCCTCGGTGTAACGCTCATTCCTTCAACAATAAATGTGAATCCAACCATCACCCCTGGGGAGACAAAACCACAACTCGTCAGTGAAGAGCACTTTAGCCAGTCCCCTCTGGTCCAGCGACGGTGGGTTCGTGCCCATAGGCGATGTTGCTAGCGAGGACCTGCCTTACAACAGGTCTACAAGCACACAGTCCAGCCTCTCTCATCCTATTGTGGACAGTCTGAGCACTGATGGAGAGATTGTGCGTTCCTGGTGTAACTCGGGCAGTTGTTGCCGTCCTGTACCTGTCCCGCAGGTGTGATGTTAGGATGTACCGATCCTGTGCAGGTGTTGTTACAAGTGGTCTGCCACTGCAAGGATGATCAGCTGTCTGTCCCGTCTCCCTGTAGCGCTATCCTAGGCATCTCACAATACGGAAATGTATTGCCCCGGCCACATCTGCAGTCCTCATGCCTCCTTGCAGCATGCCTAAGGCACGTTCAAACATATGAGCAGGGGCCCTGGGCATCTTTCTTTTGGTGGTTTCAGAGTCAGTAGAAAAGCCTCTTTAGTGTCCTAAGTTTTCATAACTGTGACCTTAATTGCTTACCGGCTGTAAGCTGTTAATGTCTTAACCTTTTAGGGATAGGGGGCAGCATTTTCACTTTGGATGAATTGCATGCCCATAGTGAACTGCCTCCTACTCTGTTCCAGATGCTAATATATGCATATTATTATTACTATTGGATAGAAAACACTGAAGTTTCTAAAACTGTTTGAATTATGTCTGAGTATAACAGAACTCATAGGGCAGGCAAACTTCCAAACAGGAAGTGGAAATTCTGGGGCTGGTTGATTTTCAACTCATCACCTATTCACATCCAAATAAGATATGGATCTGTTTGCACTTCCTACGCCTTCCACTAGATATCAGTAGAACGTGGAATGAAGCCTCTAGTGTGATGTGAGACCGGATGGCAGCTATTTGAGTCACTGGTCTGGCAGAATGCCAGTTCCTGGTTACGTGCAGTATTCATTAGATCGCCTTGCGTTCCATTACTCTGTAGACAAAAACAAATGCTCCGGTTGGAACGTTATTGGATATATATGATAATAACATCCTGAAGATTGATTCTCTACTTAGTTCGAGGGGTTAATTGAACAAGCATGGGAAACAGTGTTTAAACCCTTTATAATGAAGATCTCTGAAGTTATTTGGATTTTTAAGAACTATCTTTGAAAGACAGGATCGTGTCTTTTTTTTGCTGAGTATATTTCGCCATCTACCTGCCGGGTTTATGGACCAAAAAGTACATTTTAGGCCCTGCTTGGCATGACATCGTCATTGTAATAGCTACAACAAAACATCTCCCACTATGTCCAGTATCTCAAAACACAACCTATGCCTGCCCATGGATCCTAAATCTTGTATTTGCTTTGAAACTTACCAGGAGCCCCATGTTGGAGAACTGTTTATTCATGGGGTTCATCCAGGAGTCTCCTCCTCCACTCTTCAGTGGAGCCTGAGACAAAAACATACAGATATAACATTTATGGCAGTAGTTTGTTCTGGCACAAACATTGTCAAACAAATAGTAATCTTCAAACCAAAAGACCTCATCAAAAATCCAACTCCTATCAAGTATTTGAATGAGGCAACAACCAAACAAACCTCCCCACTTTGAATGCTTTTCTACCTTGTTGGGCTTCTTGCCCCCGTGACCTTGGCCCCAGCCCCCACTGTTGTAGGAAGAGCTGCTACCCTGGGACCCAGCGCTGCTCCACACCCCTCCACCTCCCTCCTCCTCTTCCTCCCAGCTGGAGTGACGAGAGGCCGCCACAGAGCCTTGGTCACCCTCACCCCAGCTTCCTTCTTGCATAGACTTTGAACCTGCTAGGGATATAACAATGAGTAGCATTATTACACCATAAGAACATAATGCCATATTAACAAAATGCTGTGTTATGATGACAATGCAAATCTTTGACTGTCTGGATATTTTGGGAGACAAAACCATGTCACTCTGCAAGGGTGACTCGTCACACAGCTACGCTTATGATATACAGAGCACTTGGAAAGTATTCAGACCTTCCCTTTTCCACGAGCCGAATACAATAAGTGTAGACCTTACAGTGAAATGCTTACTTACAAGCTCTTAACTCTTGAACTGCACTGCCGGATAAGAACATTTACCAAATAAACTAAAGTTTAAAAAAAATAGTCAAAAGTAAACAAAAACATACAGGGGATACAGAGTCAGTGTGCGGGGGTGCAGGTTAGGTCATTTGTAAATGTATGTAGGGAAGAAGTGACTACGCATAGATAATAACAGTGAGTAGCAGCAGTGTACAAAACAAATGCAAGGGGGAGGGGTCAATAGTCCAGTGGCCATTTGATTAATTGTTCAGCAGTCTTATGGCAGTGATGCAACCGGTCAGGATGCTCTCGATGGTGCAGCTGTAGAATTATTTGAGGATCTGGGGACCCTTTGCAAAATCGTTTCAGTCTCCTGAAGGGGAAAAGGTGTTGTCGTGCCCTCTTCACGACTGTCTTGGTGTGTTTGGACTAGAGGTCGATTAATTATGGCAGATTTTAAGTTCTCATAACAGGTAATCGGCCTTTTTGGATGCCGATTATGGCTGATTACATGGTCTCCACAAGGAGACTGCGTGGCAGGCTGAACACCTGTTACGCGAGTGCAGTGTCAAAAGGACCTTGTGGCTGCAAGGAGACAAGTTGCTAGCTAGCATTAAACTCATATTATACACACAAAAAAATCTTCACATAATCACAAGTTAACCTAGTAATATCAACCATTTGTAGTTAACTAGCTTGTTCTGCGTTGCATATAATCAATGCGGTGCCTGTTAAATTTATCATCAATCACAGCCTACTTCAAATTCGCCAAACGGGTTATTTAACAAAAGCACATTTCAAAAAGACAATCGTACAATCGTTGCAATAATGTACACAAGTATATATTTTTAAACCTGCATATGTAGTTAAAATAAATTCATGTTAGCAGGCAATATTAACTAGGGAAATTGTGTCACTTCTCTTGCGTTCAGTGCAAGCAGAAACAGGGTATATGTAACAGTTTGGGCCGCATGGCTCGTTGCGAACTGTTGAAAGGCCATTTATTCCTAACGAAGACTGTACTTAACTTACCAGAATTTTACATAATTATGACATAACATTTAAGGTTGGGCAATGTAACAGTAATATTTAGACTTAGGGTTGCCACCCGTTCGATAGAACGTTTCCGTATTTCACTGAAAAATGTTTTGTTTTCGAAATGATAGTTTCCGGATTTGACCATATTGTGTTAATTTTATTATAATTAAGTCTATGGTTTGATATTTGTTAGAGCGGTCTGAGCGGGGGTAGGCAGCAGCAGGCTCGTAAGCGTTCATTCAAACAGCAGCTCTTAGCAATGCTTGATACACAGCTCTGTTTATGACTTCAAGCCTATCAACTCCCGAGATTAGGCTGGCAATACTAAAGTGCCTATAAGAACATCCAATAGTCAAAGGTATATGAAATACAAATGGTAGAGAGAGAAAGTCCTATAATTCCTACAACCTAAAACTTCTTAAGTGGGAATATTGAAGACATGTTAAAAAGGAACCACCAGCTTTCATATGTTCTCATGTTCTGAGCAAGGAACTTAAACGTTAGCTTTTTTACATGGCACATCTTGCCCTTGACTTTTCTCCAACACTGTTTTTGCATTATTTAAACCAAATTGAACATGTTTCATTATTTATTTTAGACTAAATTGATTTTATGTACTATATTAAGTAAAAAAATAAATTTAAAAAGTGTTGATTGTTCATTCAGTATTGTTGTAATTGTCATTTATTACAACACACACACACGATAAAATAATAAAATTTGCCAATTAAATCGGTATCGGCATTTTTTTGGTCCTCCAATAATCCGTATCGGCATTGAAAAATCATCGCTTGACCTCTAGTTTGGACCATGATAGAGCAATGGTGACGTGGACACGAAATAACTTGAAACACTAGACCCGCTCCACTACAGACCCGTTGATGTTAATGAGGCCTGTTCGGCCCGCCTTTGCCTGTAGTCCACGATCAGCTCCTTCGTCTTGCTCACATTGAGGGAGATGTTGTCCTGGCCTCACACCACCAGTTCTCTGACCTCCTCCCTACAGGCTCTCTCACCGTTGTCGGTGATCAGGCCTACCACTGTTCTGTCATCAGCAAACTTGGTGTTGGAGTCGTGTTTGGCCATGCAGTCGTGGGTGAACAGGGAGTAAAGGAGCAGACTAAGTACACACCCCTGAGGGGCCCCAGTGTTGAGGATCAGAGTGGCTGACGTGTGGTTGCCTACCCTTAACACCTGGGGGAGGCCCATCAGGAAGTCAAGGATCGAGTTGCAGAGGGAGGTATTTAGTCCCAGGGTCCTTAGCTAAGTGATGAGCTTTGTGGGCACTATGGTGTTGAACGCTGAGCTGTAGTCAATAAACAGCATTCTCATAGGTGTTCCTTTTGTCCAGGTGGGAAAGGGCAGTATAGAGTACGATTGAGATTGCATCACTGTGGATCTGTTGGGGCGGTATGCAAATTGGGTCTAGGGTATCCGGGAGGATGTTGTTGATGTGAGCTATGATCAGCCTTTCATGGCTTCCTACGTGAGTACAACGGGGCGGTAATCATTTAGGAAGGTTAACGTTGCTTCCTTGGGCACAAGGACTATGGTGGTCTGCTTGAAACATGTTGGTATTACAGACTCAGTCAGGGAGAGGTTGAAAATGTCAGTGAAAACACTTGCCAGTTGATCCACACATGCTTCGAGTACACGTCCTGGTAATCCACCTGGCCCCGTGGCTTTGTGAATAATCTTGCTCACATCGGCGTACGAGAGCGTTATCACAGTCTTCCGGAATAGCGGGTGCTCTCATGCATGCTTCAGTGTTGCTTAACTCAAAGCAAGCATAAAAGGCATTTAGCTCATCAGGTAGGCTCGCGTCACTGGGCAGCTCGCATCCGGGTTTCCTTTTGTAGTCTAATAGTTTTCAAGCCCTACCACATCCGATGAGCATCAGAGCCGGTGTAGTAGAATTACATTTTAATCCTGTACATCCTTGAAGGTACTCAAGAACAAAGTGGCTTCCCTCATTCTTAAATGGAAGAAGTTTGGAACCACCAAGACTCTTAATAGAGCTGGCCACCCGGCCAAAATGAGCAATCGGTGGAGAAGGACCTTGGTCAGGGAGGTGACCCAGAACCTGATGGTCACTGACAGAGTTAAAGAATTCTTCTGGAGATGGGAGAACATACCAGAAGGACAACGATCTCTTCAGCACTCCACCAATCAAGCCGTTATGGTAGAGTGGCCAAACCACACTCTTCAGTAAAAGGCACATGACAGCCCACCTGGAGTTTGCCAAAAGGCACCTAATGGTCTCAGACCATGAGAAACAAGATTCTCTGGTCTGATAAAACCAAGATGAACGAAGCAAAGTACAGAGAGATCCTTGATGAAAACCTGCTCCAGAGTGCTCAGGATCTGAGACTGGGGTGAAGGTTCACCTTCCAACAGGACAACGACCCTAAGCACACAGCCAAGACAAAGCAGGAGTGGCTTCAGGACAAGTCTCTGAATGTCCTTGAGTGACCGAACATCTCTAGGGAGACCTGAAAATAGCTGTGCACTTCCCTTCCAACCTGACAGAGAAAGAGAGGATCTGCAGAGAGGAATGGGAGAAATTCCCCAAATACAGGTACACACACACACACACACACACACACACATTCAAACATTTCTAAAAAAATGTTTTTGCTTTGTCATTATGGGGTATCGTGTGTAGATTGATGTGGGGGAAAAACTAATTTGAACATTTTAGAGCAAGGCTGCAACGTAACAAAATTTGGAAAAAGTTAAAGGGTCTGAATACTTTCCGAATGCACTGTACTAGAGGTCGACCGATTATGATTTTTCAACGCCGATGCCGATTATTGGAGGACCAAAAAAAGCCGAAACCGAGAAAGAAAGTAAAAGTGCAATATGTGCTATGTAAGAAAGCTAACGTTCCTTGCTCAGAACATAAGATACGAAAGCTTGTGGTTCCTTTTAACATGAGTCTTCAATAATCCCAGGTACAAAGTTTTAGGTTGTAGTTATTATATAACTATTTCCCTCTACCATTTGTATTTCATTAACCTTTGACGATTGGATGTTCTTATAGGCACTTTAGTATTGCCAGTGTAACAGTATAGCTTCCGTCCCTCTCCTCGCTCCTACCTGGGCTCGAACCAGGAACACAACGACAACAGCCACCCTCAAAGCATCGTTACCCATGCAGACCAAGGGTAACAACCACTCCAAGTCTCAGAGCGAGTGACGTTTGAAACGGTATTAGCGCGCACCCCGCTAACTAGCTATCCATTTCACATCGGTTAGGCTTGAGTTGATAGGAGTTGATAGGCTTGAGGTCATAAACAGTGCAATGCTTGACGCACAATGAAGAGCTGCTGGCAAAACGCACGAAAGTGTTTGAATGACTGCTTAGAGCCTGCTGCTGCCTACCACCGCCCAGTCAGATTATATGCAATGCAGGACACGCTAGATAAACTAGTAATATCATCAAACATGTGTAGTTAACTATTGATTATGATTGATTGATTGTTTTTTTATAAGATAGGTTTAATGCTAGCTAGCAACTTACCTTGGCTTACTGCATTCGCGTAACAGGCAGTCTCCTTGTGGAGTGCAACAAGGGGTGTTGTAGGGGTGTTAACCCCAGTGTCCTGGCTAAACTCCCAATCTGGCCCTCAAACCATCACGGTCACCTAATAATCCACAGTTTACAATTGGCTCAGTCACCCCCCCTCCTCTCCCCTGTAACTATTCCCCAGGTCGTTGCTGCAAATGAGAACGTGTTCAGTCAACTTACCTGGTAAAATAACAGATAAAATAAAAAATGAGAGGCAGGTGGTTATAGCGTTGGACTAGTTAACTGTAAGGTTGCAAGATTGTTTCCCCCGAGCTGACAAGGTGAAAATCTGTCGCCCTAATTAAATCGGCCATTCCGATTAATCGGTCGACCTCTACACTGTACCTATAGTTAGACAATCAGCCATCATATCTTTGAGGATTTACAGTAGTTAGCTCCCTTACCAGATTTGATGGGGTTGGGTGAGGGGTTTCCCCAGCCAGAGGTGGTCTTCCCAGGTTCTTCCCAGCCGGTGGGGGTCTCAGTAGGTTTCCCCCAGGCTGCAGTGCCGTTGTCCACCGGGGGGTCCGAGGGAGAGCCACCGTCCCAGCCGGACGATGGAGCTACACAGGAAAACAACGGAATCAATCAATCAGTGAGTGGTTTGTTTGATATGTACTCTATAGGTTTATGAAAAATTGTAACGTTCCATTTGTAAAGTGTTAATATTTACGTTAATGGTTAGTCATATGTAAATGCATTATAAAACATTAATAAATGGGTTATAGTAGTGCTATAGCCAGTTAGTGCTTGCCAAATAGTGAGCCACTATTTACCTCCAGCTATTAACCATTTATAAAAGCACTTACAAATGCGTATAATATTGAACCCTTATGTATCATAATGGAACAGTATTATGTTCCTTTTTTGTATTTTACCCCTTTTTCATGATTGCGATCCAATTACGATCTTGTCTCATCGCTGCAACTCCCCAACAGGCTCCCCAACATGACGCGACATGAACCGCCAAACCGAGTTTAACACCCGCCCGCTTAACCGGGAAGCCAGCTGCACCAATGTGTCGGAGAAAACAGTTCAACTGACGACCGAAGTCAACCTGCACAAGGAATCACCCGGCCCGCCACAAGGAGTCGCTAGAGCGCAAAGAGCTGAGTAAAGCCCCCGACCCAAACCCTCCGCTAACCCGGACAGCGGCCAATTGTGCACCACCCTATGGGACTTCTGGTCACAGCCTGGGATCGCACCAGAGTCTGTAGTGACGCCTCAAGCACTGCGATGCTGTGCCACTCAGGAGGTCCTATGCAACCTTATTTTCAATGGTTGCAGATACACCATTTTTATTTTCTCACTTAGGTGTGATACATTGTTTCTCTTTCCCAGAAACAGAAATGGTTGGTTTTCAGATCAACGGTCAACTACAATGTCTGGCTCCACGTTTAAAACCCTGATGATTTGTGGTCAATTTAGCTATTTATTCCAGGAATGAAGGCCTCATCTGAATATCTCAAGCCATATTATTGGCGTGTTTGACTGGTTTCTGAGAAATTACCTACTTTGTGATACAGCATCTGCACGAATATTGCGCTTGAAATAAATACCTGGGACGTGCTCAGAATTTTGTGTTTTTGGGATTCATGAAGAATCAGAATGGACGTGGCTATGAGAAGTGTGCAAAGGCCAGACAGAAGAGATGACGCAAAATAAACATTCACAAGATAAAAATGCAATTTTTCACTTTCGGATACAGAATTTCTGATGGGTGATTTAGCTTGCTGTCCAGCTAGCTACGTAGCATCTGTCCTACCTAGGAAACATCTAGCTAGCATTAGGTGAAACCTAAAATGGCTTTTTAAATATAAAATTCAGCTAGATGATTTAGCATGAGATAATCTTGGGCATGATAATGTTAACTAGATAAATTGTTCACGTTTGCTGGCTAGTTAGCTTCACTAGCTAGCAAACGATAGCAGCCAGCTAGCGAACATCGACATGATAGAAATTCCATGCAATTTGTTTTGCTAGCTTTTTTTAGATTAGCATGTTCATTATCTAACATCAGAATTCAGGTATGTCTAGCTAGGTACCTGGTAAGTGAACTAACTAGCATCCTGTCAGCACACTAGTGGTTCCAATTGTAAGAATCTAGCTAGCTAGTGTATTAGCAAAAATTTTGATAACTAGGTAACCCCTTTAAAATCGGTGGTCGCTAGAGATGTGTTAACAAGTAATGTTAAACACTATTATTATTAGTAAGCTGTCAATAAGATTACTAGCTAAGCCTTAATGGTATAAATCATGACAATAGTAAAGTTGTGTAGATAGTGTCTATGCTAAATTGTAATACATTTCTCTTCTCTCCCAAAGATTCCCATAGGGTTTCTGATTCCAGGATGGGAAAATACTTAAGAAACAGATGAAGGACATACAGTTGAAGTCAGAAGTTGACATACACTTAGGTTGGAGTCATTTTTCAACCACTCCACAAATTTCTTGTTAACCTCTTTCAGCTAGGGGGCACTATTTTTATGTTTGGAAAAATAACGTTCCCAATGTAAACGGCCTATTTCTAAGGCCTATATGCTAGAATATACATATAATTGTCAGATTAGGATAGAAAACTCTAAAATTTCCAAAACGGTCAAAATATTGTCTGTGAGTATAACAGAACTGATATTGCAGGCGAAAAACTGAGCAAAATCAAACCAGGAAGTGGCTTCTATTTTGAAAGCTCCATGTTCCATAGCCTGCCTTCGCTCCATTTAAAGGGATATCAAACAGATTCATTTCCTATCGCTTCCTCAATGTGTCAGTCTTTAGACAGTTTCAAGCTTTTATTTTGAAAAATTAGCAGAGCTTGGGCAGCCATCGTCTCTCCCTCTCCTACTGAAAAAGTGCCTGTTGATATACAGTGGGGCAAAAAAGTATTTAGTCAGCCACTTCTCATAGCCACGTCCATTCTGATTCTTCATGAATCCCAAAAACACAAAATTCTCCCACTTAAAAAGATGAGGCCTGTAATTTTTATCATAGGTACACTTCAACTATGACAGACAAAATGAGAAAAAAAATCCTGAAAATCACATTGTAGGATTTTTAATTTATTTATTTGCACATTATGGTGGAACATAAGTATTTGGTCAAAAACAAAAGTTTCTCATTACTTTGTTATATACCCTTTGTTGGTAATGACAGAGGTCAAACATTTTCTGTAAGTCTTCACAAGGTTTTCACACGCTGTTGCTGGTATTTTGGCCCATTCCTCCATGCAGATCTCCCCTAGAGCAGTGATGTTTTGGGGCTGTTGCTGGGCAACACGGACTTTCAACTCCCTCCAAAGATTTTCTATGGGGTTGAGATCTGGAGACTGGCTAGGCCACTCCAGGACCTTCAAATGCTTCTTACGAAGCCACTCCTTCGTTGCCCGGGCGGTGTGTTTGGGATCATTGTCATGCTGATAGACCCAGCCACGTTTCATCTTCAATGCCCTTGCTGATGGAAGGAGGTTTTCACTCAAAATCTCACTATACATGGCCCCATTCATTCTTTCCTTTACACGGATCAGTCGTCCTGGTCCCTTTGCAGAAAAACAGCCCCAAAGCATGATGTTTCCACCCCCATGCTTCACAGTAGGTATTGTGTTTGGATGCAACTCAGCATTCTTTGTCCTCCAAACACGACGAGCTGAGTTTTTACCAAAAAGTTATATTTTGGTTTGATCTGACCATATGACATTCTCCCAATCTTCCTCTGGATCATCCAAATGCTCTCTAGCAAACTTCAGACGGAACTGGACATGTACTGGCTTAAGCAGGGGGACACGTCTGGCACTGCAGGATTTGAGTCCCTGGCGGCGTAGTGTGTTACTGATGGTAGGCTTTGTTACTTTGGTCCCAGCTCTCTGCAGGTCATTCACTAGGTCCCCCCGTGTTGTTCTGGGATTTTTTTGCTCACCGTTCTTGTGATCATTTTGATCCCACGGGGTGAGATCTTGCGTGGAGCCCCATATCGAGGGAGATTATCAGTGGTCTTGTATGTCTTCCATTTCCTAATAATTGCTCCCACAGTCAATTTCTTCAAACCAAGCTGCTTACCTATTGCAGATTAATTCTTCCCAGCCTGGTGCAGGTCTACAATTTTGTTTCTGGTGTCCTTTGACAGCTCTTTGGTCTTGGCCATAGTGGAGTTTGGAGTGTGACTGTTTGAGGTTGTGGACAGGTGTCTTTTATACTGATAACAAGTTCAAACAGGTGCCATTAATACAGGTTACAGGTAGAGGACAGAGGAGCATCTTAACAAACTATAGTTTTGGCAAGTCGGTTAGGACATCTACTTTGTGCATGACACGTCATTTTTCCAACAATTGTTTACAGACAGATTATTTCACTTATAATTCATTGTATCACAATTCCAGTGGGTCAGAAGATTACATACACTAAGTTCACTGTGCCTTTAAACAGCTTGGAAAATTCCAGAAAATTATGCCATGGCTTTAGAAGCTTCTGATAGGCTAATTGACATCATTGAGTCAATTGGAGGTGTATCTGTGGATGTATTTCAAGGCCTACTTTCAAACTCAGTGCCTCTTTGCTTGACATCACAGGAAAATCAAAAGAAATCAGTCAAGACCTCAAAAGAAAAAAAATGGTAGACCTCCACAAGTCTGGTTCATCCTTAGGAGAAATTTCCAAACGCCTGAAGGTACCACTTTCCTCTGTACAAACAATAGTACGCAGGTATAAACACCATGGGACCACGTAGCGGTCATACCGCTCAGGAAGGAGACGCGTTCTGTCTCCTAGAGATGAACATACTTTGGTGCGAAAAGTGCAAATCAATCCCAGAACAGCAGCAAAACCCTGTGAAGATGCTGGACGAAACGGGTACAAAAGTATCTATATCCACAGTAAAATTAGTCCTATAATCGACAAAACCTGAAAGTCAGCTCAGCAAGGAAGAAGCCACGGCTCCAAAACAGCCATAAAAAAGCCAGACTAGGGTTTGCAACTGCACATGGGGACAAAGATTGTACTTTTTGGAGAAATGTCCTCTGGTCTGATGAAACAAAATAGAACTGTTTGGCCATAATGACCATCGTTATGTTTGGAGGAAAAAGGGGTAGGCTTGCAAACCGTAGAATTACCATCCCAACCGTGAAGCATGGGGGTGGCAGCATCATGTTGTGGGGGTGCTTTGCTGCAGAAAGGACTGGTGCACGTCACAAAATAGATGGCATCATGAGGAGGAAAATTATGTGGATATATCGAAGCAACATCTCAAGACATCAGTCAGGAAGTTAAAGCTTGGTCGCAAAAGGGGCTTCCAAATGGATAATGACCCCAAGCATACTTCCAAAGTTGTGGCAAAATGGCTTAAGGACAACAAAGTCAAGGTATTGGAGAGGCCATCACAAAGCCATGACCTAAATCCTATAGAAAGTCTGTGGGCAGAACTGAAAAAGCAAGTGCGAGCAAGGAGGCCTACAAACCTGACTCAGTTACACCAGCTCTGTCAGGAGGAATGGGCCAAAATTTGCCCAAGTTATTGTGGGAAGCTTGTGGAAGGCTACCCGAAACATTCGACCCAAGTTTAACAATTTAAAGGCAATGCTACCAAATACTAATTGAGTGTATGTAAACCTCTGACCCACTGGGAATGTGATTAAAGAAAGCTGAAATAAATCATTCTCGCTACTATTATTCTAACATTTCACATTCTTAAAATAAAGTGGTGATCTTAACTGACCGAAGACAGAATATTTACTAGGATTAAATGTCAGGAAATGTGAAAAACTGGGTTTAAATGTATTTGGCTAAGGTGTATGTAAACTTCTGACTTCAACTGTAGAAGGGGACCATGAGACCCAATGTTGTATTTTAAATAGTTAATATCTTGTCAATTTCTAAGCTGACTTGTAAAAGTAAAGTGGAGAAAGACCCCACCTGTTTATCTGAATTAGTTAGGCTACTCACTGTATCAATGATAGGCTACATGAGTCACTGCCATTATCTCCCACCCCAATGTATCCTATTTAAAAAAATATCTTACTATGTATTGCATGTTTAAGATTATATACTGTTATGTTTCCAACTCACTAATAAATGGCCACAAGGTTTCCACATTTTTTGATGTAAGCGCCTAGTCACAGAAAACCAGCCATTTTCCAGCCAAGGAGAGGGCTCACAAAAGTCAGAAAAACCGATTAAATTAATCACTTACCTTTGATGATCTTCATCAGATGGCAATCATAGGACTTCATGTAACACAATGCATGTTTGTTTTGTTCGATAAAGTTCATATTTATATCCAAAAATCTCAGTTTACATTGGCGTGTTATGTTCAGAAATGCATCTCCGGAGAAAGTGCAGAGAGCCACATCAAATTACAGAAATTACGTGATTATGTTAGTTCTGCGCTTAGCCACAAAAACCACAGCCATTTTCCAGCCAAGGAGAGGGCTCACAAAAGTCAGAAATAGCATTAAAATGAATCACTCACCTTTGATGATCTTCATCTGGTGGCACTCCCAGGTCTCCAGCTTAGACAAATGTTCATTTTGTTCGATAATGTCCCTCTTTATGTCCAAAAACCTCTGTTTTGTTGGTGCGTTTAGTTCAGAAATCCAAAGGCAATGCGCACTCTCAACATCAAGATGAAAAGTCAAAAAAGTACAATAAAAGTTGGTAGAAACATGTCAAACGATGTTTAAAATCGATCCACAGGTTGTTTTTGTCATAAATAATCAATAATATTTCAACCGGGCAAAAGCTTTGTCAATAGAAAATTAGAAACAAGAAATGCACGCTCCTGATCACACGCAGGACTCATGGCTGGAAATTTCCACTGGGATCATTGAAAGTGCTTTATCTCCCTAATTTTTCAGAGTAAAAGCCTGAAACAATGCCTAAAGACTGGCCACATGTAGAGGAAGCCATAGATATCGTGAACTGGGTCCTTAGTCTTTGCATGGTGGGGATAGGCTTTCAATGGAAAAACAGCGTTTCAAAATAAGACTTGAAAACCTACAAACCTCAGATTTCCCACTTCCTGGTTGGATTTTCCTCTGGTTTTTGCCTGCCATATCAGTTCTGTTATACTCACAGATATTATTTTGACAGTTCTGGAAGCTTTAGAGTGTTTTCTATCCAAATCCACTAATGATATGCATATCCTAGCTTCTGGGCCTAAGTAGCAGACAGTTTAATTTGGGCACGCTTTTCATCCAAAATTCTGAATCCTGCCCGCTACCCTAGTGAAGTTAGCCAACAACGCAATTAAGAAAAACAACAATAACGAGGCTATATACAGGGGGTACTGGTACCGAGTCACTTTGCGGGGGTACAGGTTAGTCGAGGTAATATGGACATGTATGAAGGGGTAAAGTGACTATGCACAGAGACAGCGAGTAGCAGCAGCTACTTTGCAAATAGTCTGGGTAACCATTTGATTAACTGTTCAGTCTTATGGCTGTTAAGGATCCTTTTGGACATAGACTTGGCCCTCCGTTACACTCGCTGTGCGGTAGCAGAGAACACCGCATGGTATAGGGCCATACGCACTACCCTCTGTAGTGCCTTGCAGCCGGATGACGAACAATAGCCATACCAGGCAGTGATTGTGCAGCTGTAGAACTTTGAGGATCTAAAGACCCATGCCAAATATTTTCAGTCTCCTGAGGGGGAATAGACGTGAGAGAAGTGGTAAGTGTGTTAATATAACCTGGTAAACGGTAATATGTTAGGAATGATGATTGAATAACATCCTGGATGTAAATTTGGATAGGGATCAGGGTTTCAAAGGTGGGTCAAGACACATCATGATTGACAACCTCTTCTGTTACTGGGACAGAGCAACAACGCATCACACCCAATAGTGGTAAAAAAAAGTATTGGTCAAATGTGCAACTATTGAAAATAAGGTCTTATAAGTGTTTGTAAGTGCATTTATAAAATGGCTCATAACTAGAGGTAAATATTGGCTCACCATTTGGCAAACACTGAACAGTTATTGCACTATTTTAACCAATGCGATGTGACCGTTTATTAAATGGTTTATAATTAGGGATGTTAACAGTTAACCATTAACTTCTTTGGGGTAGGGGGCAGTATTTTCACACCCGGATGAAAAGTAAACTGCCTGCTACTCAGGCCCAGATGCAAGGATATGCATATCATTAGTAGATTTGGATAGAAAACACTTACATTTCTAAAACGATGTCGGAGTATAACAGAACTCATATGGCAGGCAAAAACCTGAGAAAAAAATCCAACCAGAAAGTGGGAAATCTGAGGTTTGTAGTTTTTCCAAGTCTTAGCCTATCCAATATACAGTGTCTGTGGGGTTATATTGCACTTCCTAAGGCTTCCACTACATGTCAACAGTCTTTAGAACCTTGTTTCAAGCTTCTACTGTGAAGTGGGAGAGAATGAGAGCTGATTGAGCCATGGGTCTGCCAGAAGGCCATGTGCTCAGTCAGGCGTGTGCCGTGAGAGTTAGCTCCGTTCCCTTTCATTTCTAAAGACAAAGGAATTCTCCGGTTGAAACATTGAAGACTTATGATAAAAACATACTAAAGATTGATTACATACATTGTTTGACATGTTTATATGAACTGTAATATAACTGTTTTACTTTGTCTGGACCTAGAGCCTGCTCATTTGGATTACTGTCCTAAATACGAACAAAAAGGAGGTATTTGGACATAAATGGACTTTATCAAACAAAACTAACATTTGTGGAACTTGGATTCCTGTGAGTGCATTCTGATGAAGATCATCAAAGGTAAGTGAATATTTCTAATGCTATTTCTGACTTTTGTTGACACCATAACATGGCAGGTATCTGTATGGCTTGTTTTGGTCTCTGAGCGCTGTACTCACATTATTCCATGGTGTGCTTTTTCCATAAAGCTTTTTCTGACACAGCGGTTGCATTAAGGAGAAGTATATCTTTAATTCCATGCATAACAGTTGTATTTATCAACATTTATGAGGAGTATTTCTGTAAATTGAGATGGCTCTCTGCACTTTCACTGGATGTTTTAGAGGCAAAACATAACACGCCAATGTAAACAGAGATTTTTGGATATAAATATGAACTCTATCGAACAAAACATGAAGTCCAATGAGTGCCATCTGATGAAGATCACCAAAGGTTAGTGATTAATTTTATCTCCATTTCTGCTTTTTGTGACTCCTCTCTTTGGCTGGAAAAATGGCTGTGTTTTTTTGTGACTAGGTACTGACCTAACATAATCGCATGGTATGCTTTTGTTGTAAAGTCTTTTTGAAAATCGGACACTGTGGTGGGATTAAAATGGTGTATAGGGCCTCCCGGGTGGCGCAGTGGTTGAGGGCGCTGTACTGCAGCGCCAGCTGTGCCACCAGAGACATGGGTTCGCGCCCAGGCTCTGTCGTAACCGGTCGCGACCGGGAGGTCCGTGGGGCGACGCACCATAGGCCTAGCGTTGTCCGGATTTGGCCGGTAGGGATATCCTTGTCTCATCGCGCACCAGCGACTCCTGTGGCGGGGCGGGCATAGTGGGCGCTAACCTTCGTCTATCCCGAGCCCGTATGGGAGTTGTAGCGACGAGACAAGATAGTAGTTACTAATACAATTGGATACCATGAAATTGGGGTGAAAAAGGGGTAAATTCAACAAAAAAAATATATATATATTTAAAAATGGTGTATAATACATGTTTGAGGAATTTTAATTATGAGATATGTTTGAATTTGGCGCCCTGCACTTTCACTGGATGTTGGTCAGGTCCCACTTACCCTTGAGGTTAATAGGCAAGCCGCCGAAAATACATTTGACCGGTCATGCGTATCAGATAGGTGGCAATTGAATTATGCAAATTAACCTGTGTATTTCCATTAGTCATCTTATTTATCACATGCATACAGAGCCTAGTTTGAGGAGCAGCGTAGCCTACCACCTGTCAGACAGCACATAGTGCCATGTTTGAGGAGCGGCGCAGCCTACAACCTGTCAGACAGCTTACAGTGCCTAGTTTGAGGAGCGGCATAGCCTACCACGTCAGACAGCATACAGAGCCTAGTTTGAGGAGCAGAATAGCCTATCACCTGTCAGACAGCGCTAGAGCAGCTCCTCATTGGGGTACAACCTGCTTTTGTAAGCCCAGTCATTGCACAACAAATAACAATTCTAAATGCAATTGTGTTAAAAACATTGTCGAACACGATTAAAAAGGTAGCCATTTCTATTTCTCAATCTCAACTCTCAATTAAAGCGCGCCTCTCATTTGGCATTTGAGTATATAGGCTATAGTCAACAGTAGGCATGCCACCAGTGCGTCACCCACCGCTTTGCAATGTGAGCTTGAGGCAGTTATTTGAAAGCTGAACATTTTTACTTTACTTCAAATAATGAGGCATGTCTTACCTTGCTTCAAAGTTGCCTTGCAAAAATCCATCCATAGAAACATGGAGGCAATTATTTTAGAAAGACTTCCTGATGCCATTAACCAGCACTTCTAAACGGTTCTATTGGTTTTTAATCAACTTTCTTTCATTGTCCAGAAGTCAAAGGCACAATCCTTGTCATATTGGCAACACATCCTAGTTGTTGTTACAGATTCCCCATCTTGCTACATTTCTAACACAGATTTTCATGTCTGTCACATATGGAACAGCTTACATTAGGTACGGTGTTTCTAAATTGCGGGAAATGACTTTTTATTAGCAGCTTCATTACAGGAGTTGCATGTTCAATCATAGGCTGTAGCATTTTGCCTGTAAGACCATATGCTTGCTATTGTTGAATGATCCATTAAGCTCTTAATGAAAAATGTGAAGGGAGAGGTTTCACTCACGGCAAAATCTGTCTAAAACAAGCGAAATGCGTTTCTGTGTCACCTGCCTTCCAGCCTTGGGACGACTACCATTGTCAGGGCTGTGAAATAAACCTCTCAACATTATACACATACCGCTTGATAGTATTTTCTGTTGGTCACGCCATTTTACTGTTTGAAGAAAATGTAACCGTTTGTTAACCAGTCCGGTCCATTAGTCGGCAGCAAAATTGACCAAAATTTGAATCCCTATTTCTGATGCATTTACAAATGATTAAATAATGATTCATAACAATTACAACCCCTTTACAAATGGAACCTTATGGTAAAGTGCTACCAAAAAATGTAAAGGAAAATAGATTTAAAGGTTTATCAATTATGGATTTAACATCAATCCTTCCTTCCGCTCCACATGTCTATAAGATAATAGGCTCCATCTCATATTCACACATCAATACGAACAGCTCAGATTCATCATAAAGTATAGCACATTAGCCAACAGCTAGGCTCTTACCCATCCCTGGAGCTTTCCCGGGGTTGATGTCCCTGCCTCCCATCCCAGTGGGCTGCCTCCCAGGCCCAGGGTTGATGTCCCTGCCTCCCATCCCAGTTGGCTGCCTTCCAGGCCCAGGGTTGATGTCCCTGCCTCCCATCCCAGTGGGCTGCCTCCCAGGTCCAGGCTGCTGTAGAGCTGGTAGCCCCTGCTGCTGTTGGGTCGGTGGTCCTCCTCCCTGGCCCTGCATTTCCGGCTGATGACCAGCAGGAGAGCCATTCTTCTCCCACAGGTTGACAGTCTTCTTATTAAACTGGCTGGGGTCTCCCCAAGCCGATGTCCCATCGTCAATGTCCATCTTCCGGCTAATGAATTGCGGTGAAGGTTCCTCCCACCCGCTGGACTCTGGTCCTTCCCCTCCCCCAGGGCCACTGGGGATGGGTCCGGCAATCCAGCCCGAACTGCTTTGGTTCTGGTGCTGGGCACCCGGTTGTCTCACCCAGCCCCCTCCTCCCGGTTCCAGCACTTGTTGCGGTGGGGGCTGCTGGGGCTGCGAATGTTGCTGCAGTGCCATGACGCCTTTCACAGAAGCCGTCTGGCTGTTTGGCATCGGTGACGGGTGCATCTTCCCACCTCCACCCCAACGCCCCTGGTGGGGTTTGGTGCATCCCATGTCCCCCCCCACCCCTCCTCCGCCCCCCCCACCCGTACCTCCTGCCCCCCAGGATCTCCTCGGGGCTCCCTCGTCCCAGCTACCCCACGTACCGACTTCTGAGTCTCCCCCACCGGAGTTACCTCCACCTTTCCTATCCTCTCCCCATCCTCCACCACTGGATTTAGGTTCTCTCTCCCCCCAGTCTCCCCCACCCCTGTCCCTCTGCCCACCCCACCCTCCATCCCGCCCCATCTCCTTCCATCCTCCTCCTGTCCCCTTCTCCTCCTGGCCGCCTCCCC
Source organism: Oncorhynchus kisutch (assembly GCF_002021735.2). Classification (NCBI taxonomy): domain Eukaryota; kingdom Metazoa; phylum Chordata; class Actinopteri; order Salmoniformes; family Salmonidae; genus Oncorhynchus; species Oncorhynchus kisutch. The sequence goes on from NC_034184.2 coordinate 13,156,848, forward strand.
AGCCACCAACTCCTCCTCCACCTTGGTTACCCTGTTGTCCATTATCTCCCCAACCTCCTCCACCTCTACTGCGTTCCCTCCCACAACCCCACTCAGACCCTTCGTTCCCCCATCCTTTTCCTTGACTCTCCCCTGGTCCAACCCCACCCCAGCCTCCTGTAGGCTTCCCCTGGCCTGGTCCAAGGCCGCCACCTATACCTGCTCCAGTGGTCATTGACCCAGATTGAGTGACGCCAGGAGGGTTTCTCATGTTGGAGCCTAGGGGAGGTGGCCCTTGGTTGGGCATGGAGTTGCTGCCACTACTGCTGCCGTTGTTACCAACCTCCCAGCCCTCCCCGGAGCCACCAGGGGTCCCCAGGGAAGGGTTGGAGTTCAGGTTGGGAGCTGAGCCAGGGAGAGGGGTAGGAGCCATTGGATCAGTAGTTGTAGCAGAGCCAGTGGAGTATTGAGAAGCTGGACCCATAGGAGGTGAAGCGTTTTGGGATGAAGCAGAAGAACCAGACCCTCCTTTTCCTGGTTCTAGGTCCCAGGCCACGTTCTGTCTGATCTGGGTCTGGCCCCAGCCCGTGTTGGAGAGGACGCGTGGGTCCAGGTCACTGCGGCTGAGCATTGCCTGTAAGGCCACGTCAGGGTTGGGCGGTGGGGGGTGGGAATACCGGTGGTGACCGTACCCGTGGTGCTGATTGCCGCTGCCTCTGGAGTTTCCCCCAACGCTGGATGAATTACCTCCTCCTCTACCACCCTTGCCCCCCCCCCACTCCCCTGTGTCCCCCCCTGCCACTCCATCCCCCTTCTGATTGTCCCAAGCTCTTGTCGTAGTGGTGGATGTTGTCGGAGAGGAAGAGGCAGCAGGGGGGTTGCTGCCCCCACTGCTGCTGCTGCTACTGCTGCGGCCTCCGACACCACCAGCCTCCCCTCCTGGATTTCCACCTCCACCCATCCCACCTGAATTACCTCCCCAGTCTCCAACTGAAGACCCTCGCTCTCCTCCTGCACCCCCTCCCTGAGATACCCCGGGGGTTTGAGTGCTACCCCCACTTCCAGCACCCCAGGATTTCCCTCCATTACCCCCCTGAGCGCTGTACTTCCACCCCGAACCTCCACCACCCTCAGCAGCTCCCCCTTCCCAACCATCAGTCCTTGAGGCACCCGTTTTGGAGTTAGCAGCAGGGAAAGGCTGGCCTCCCCAAGAGGAGGATGAGGTTTGGGAGGCAGCGAGGTTCTCTCTACCATTGCCTCCTCCCCCACAGTCTGTATCGGCTCCCGCCCCTGTCCCCTCGTTTTTTGGTCCTGCTCCGGTCTCCAGTGCCGCTCCACCCCAACCCCCATCCGACGTGTGCTCTCTGTCTCTGGATTGCATTTGGTGAAGTTGGTGCTGATGAGGGGATTGATTCACAGCTAGAGGTGGGTTCCCCAGGCCCGGGGCAGACAGAGACCCCGCCAGGTTCTGGAGAAGGGAAGGGGGGGGGCCACCCTCAGAGGACGCTACCCCAGCCCCATCCTGCTGCACCAGAGCAGGCCAGGCGGAAGGGTTGGCATTTGGGTTGAAGTTGGCACCAGGGATCACCCCACTGCCACCAAGGGATCCATCAGGGCCCATTGGCAGAGGGGAGGCTTTGGGAATGGAGGGCACCGATGCCCCTGGAGGACCCTGTGAGGCAGCAGATCCCCACACCACACTGACGGACAGCATACATTCATTGGGCATTGAGAACGAGGAAGTGGGTGATGGGGGACTGCCAGGATCGCCACCTTTCCGCGAGGCACTGCTGTTCGGCACTCCACCACCGCCCTCACCCGACGAAGCACTACCACTTCCTGTCCCCGAAGCTTCACCTCCTCCTGCTCCATTCCCGTCGCCAACGGCAATGCTAGGCCATTCCTCCAGGTCTGAGCCGTCCACGATGACCTTCTCCCTGCCCTGAGAGGAGGGCAGGCTGCCAGAGCCAACCCCCCACGTGGAATTTGCATAATTGGAAGAAGTAGTAGAAGAAGCAGCGATTGATGAGGAGGATGAGGTGAGGGGCAGTGAGGGTGCAGCTGGACCCACATAGCCTGGACTAGAATCTGGACGGGAAACAACATAAAGGCACATTATTAAAATGGAAGGTTAAATAAACATCTACTGTTGCCCAATTGTATAAGTCTTGGACACAGAAATAACTTTTTTTTAACCAAAACGTTATATCAAGAATCAAATAGGAAGGTATAGGATTCACTTTTAAAGTATTTGAACAGAGTCTAAACTTGCATGATGCTCCATGTCGGGACTCGTTCCAGACACCTACCTGAGGCAGCAGCCATGGTTGCATTGGGGCAGTCTCCCCCTCCTCCCCCTGGCCCGGTGCCTCCCCCCAGTAGCATGGAGGACAGCGGCGGCTGGCCCCTCTTCAGTAGCACTTTGTGGTCTTGCTGGCAGCGGAATCGCGGGGGCACTTCGCGGGGCATGTAGCGCTGGGAGGCCTGGGTGCCTGCTGCGGGGGGCTGTCCGTTGGCCACCGCCGGCCGCTTCGCATTGTTCCCACCCTGGGGGGGGGCGACGCCTGCAGCCGCGGTGGCAGGGGAGGGGGACGCCGAGGGGGTGGGTCCAGGGCTGGGGGAAGCAGAGCTGGGGGCGGCAGGAGACTGGGTGGACGAGGGCTTGGTCAATTCTGGCACTGCATGGCGAAGGGGAAGAGAGTTATAGAAGTCATTAAGTTGCATAGAGAAAATAAATAGTGGTGTGAAATTCAAAGGAAAATGTCCTAACGGATAATAAACAGTGTACAAAACATTTAAAACACCTGCTCTTTCCATGACAGACTGACCAGGCGAATCCAGGTGAAAGCTATGATCCCTTATCACTTGTTAAATCCACTTCATAAATCAGTGTAGATGAAGGGGAGGAGACAGGTTAAAAAGAAGGATTTTTAAGCCTCGAGACAATTGAGAAATGAATTGTGTATGCGTGTCATTCAGTGTGTGAATGGGCAAGACAAAAGATGTAAGGGCCTTTGAACCGGGTATTGTAGTAGGCGTCAGGAGAAACGGTTTATGTCAAGAACAGCAACACTGCTGGGTTTTTCCATGCACAACAATTTGTGTGCATCAAGAATGGTCCACCACACAAAAGGACATCCAGCCAATTTGAGGAAAGCATTGGAGTCAACATGGGCCAGCATCCCTGTGGAACGCTTGACACCTTGTAGAGTTCATGCCCTGACGAATTGAGGCTGTTCAGAGGGCAAAAGAGGGTGCAACTAAATATTAGAAAGGGGTTCTTAATGTTTTGTACACAGTGTACAGCATTGCATGTAGCCATCATCTTCATTTGAAATAAGGGCAGCAGGTAGCCTAGTGGTTAGACTGTTGGGACAGTAATGAAAAGGTTGCTTGTTTGAAACCGCGAGGTGAACAAAAAAAAAAATCTGCCGTTCTGACCTTGAACATGGCAGTTAACCGCCACCAACAACAACGGCAGCCCCCCGCACCTCTCTGGGGGGTTGGGTTAAATTCAGAAGACAACGGGCCAGAACGGGGTTCAAATAAATGCATATTTCAAATAATGTGGCCGAATATAGTGCCGTGAATAAGTATTTCCCCCTTTCTGATTTTCTCTAGTTTGTATATTTTTGATTTTAAATGTTAGATCTTCAACCAAAACCTAATATTAGATAAAGGGAACTGGAGTCTACAAATATCAAAAAATATTTTATTTATTTATTTAACAAAGTTCCGCAACACCCCTGTGTGAAAAAGTAATTGCTAACCATTAATTGGTTGTGCCACCTTTAGCTGAAATTACTGCAACAAAATGCTTTGTGTATTTGTTGAGCCGTCTCTCACATCGCTGTGGAGGAATTTTGGCCTACTCTTTCATGCAGAACTGCTTTAACTCAGCGACATTTGAGGGTTTTCAAGCAGATAGCATTGTTGATTTCACCAGTCACATTATGAAGCTTGCTGGTAGTCCCCAGTCACATGCTGCTTGTTTACAAGCACACTCACTTCACTGTTGTGCAGCACACACCAGGTTATCTAGTTTCAGTATGGAAATTACAACTAAATGTTTGCCAGCTAGATACAGTATCTTATAACTATTAAGTTAACTGTCTAAAATGTGCTAAATGTACTGCAGATGTGCATATGGTTTGCTAATGTAGTGGTTAGCTTTTTGTTAAATCAATCTTCTCTTGGTAACCGCAGAGAATACCCTCCTGGATCAAGAGCCTTGCTATCTAATATTTGTTTTGGGTGTGCAGCAAACCGAGTAGCATTTTTTTTGTTACTTGTATAACTTTATGCGATGGGATGTCTGTCCTGCAAATGGTTTGTCAGAGACTGTTTAAAATGTTTGCAATGGGCCCGTTAGCATTTAACTAATATCCTTTATAGGATTTTACAAGTACTTGTTAGCAATGCCTAACTTCAAATAGAAAAAAAAAAAGAGGCCATTGTGTTCATCCCGAGATATTACCAAATATCTCGGGATGGCACAAGGTCGGTATGAAGGTATGACCATCTGGATCGCGCCCAAGCCTAATTTGAAACTATTTTCTACTTATTTCCCATAGGGCCATACAGAGCTGGGTTCAAATACATGGGAGTATTTCAACATTTGTATTTGGGGGAAAAACACTTGTCTGTGCAGGTGAGAAATTTTCGAATACAGTACCAGTCAAAAGTTTGGACACACCTACTCATTCAAGGATTTCTTGATTTTGACTCATTTCTATTGTAGAATAATAGTGAGGACATCAAAACTATGAAATAACACATGAAATGTACTAACTACAAAAAGGTGTAAAACAAATCAAAAAATATTTTAGATTCTTCCAAGTAGCCACCCCTTGCACACTCTTGGTATTCTCTCAACCAGCTTCACCTGGATTGCCTTTCCAACCGTCTTGAAGGAGTTCCCACATATGCTGAGCAATTGTTGGCTGCTTTTCCTTCACTCCGCGGTCCAACTCATCCCAAACCATCTCAATTGGGTTGAGGTCAGGTGATTGTGGAGGCCAGGTCATCTGATGCAGCACTCCCATCACGCTGCTTCTTGGTCAAATAGCCCTTACACAGCCTGGAGGTGTGTTTTGGGTTATTGTCCTGTTGAAAAACAAATGAGTCCCACTAAGCTCAAACCAGATTGGATGGTGTAACGCTGTAGAATGCTGTGATCCCATGCTGGTTAAGTGTGCCTTGAATTCTAAATAAAACACAGACAGTGTCACCAGCAAAGCACCCCCACGCCTCCTCCATGCTTCACGGAGGGAACCACACATGCAGAGATCATCCGTTCACCTACTCCGCGTCTCACAAAGACGCAGAGTAGGCGGTTGGAACCAAAAATCTTTCATTTGGATTCACCAGACCAATGGACAGTTTTCCACCAGAGTTTCCCAACAAAATGTTAATACATACAGCATTTAACAAAGTATTTTTTTTGGAACTGAAGTCTCTTAAGTTAGGAGTCAATTGCTCGTGTTTCTTGGCCCAAGCAAGTCTCTTCTTATTGTGGTCCTTTAGAAGCGGTTTCATTACAGCAATTCGACCATGAAGGCCTGATTCGTGCAGTCTCCTCTGAACAGTAAATGTTGAGATGTGTCTGTTACTAAAACTCTGTGAAACATTAATTTAGGCTGCAATCGGAGGTGCAGTTAACTCCAATGAACTTATCCTCTGCAGCAGTGATAACTCTGGGTCTTCCTTTCCTGTGGCAGTCCACATGAGCCAGTTTCATCATAGCACCTGGTTTTTGCGACGGCACTTGAAGAAACGTTCAAAGTTCTTGACATTTTCCGGATTAACTGACCTTCATATCTTAAACTAATGATGGACTGTCATTTCTCTTTGCTTGGTTGAGCTGTTCTTGCCATAATATGGACTTGGTCTTTTACTAAATAGGGCTATCTTCTGTATACCACCCCTACCTTGTCACAACACAACTGATTGGCTCAAGCGCATTGAGGAAAGAAATTCCACAAATTAACTTTGAACAAGGCACACCTGTCAATTGAAATGCATTCCAGGTGACTACCCCATGAAGCTGGTTGAGAGAATGCCAAGAGTGTGCAAAGCTGTCATCAAGGCAAAGGGTGGCTACTTTGAAGAATCTCAAATATGATTTGTTTAACACGTTTTTGGTTCCTACATGACTCCATGTGTTATTTCATTGTTTTGATGTCTTCAATAATATTTTACAAAGTAGAAAATACACTGCTCAAAAAAATAAAGGGAACACTTAAACAACACAATGTAACTCCAAGTCAATCACACTTCTGTGAAATCAAACTGTCCACTTAGGAAGCAACACTGATTGACAATAAATTTCACATGCTGTTGTGCAAATGGAATAGACAGGAAATTACAGGCATTTAGCAAGACACCCCCAATAAAGGAGTGGTTGTGCAGGTGGGGACCACAGACCACTTCTCAGTTCCTATGCTTCCTGGCTGATGTTTTGGTCACTTTTGAATGCTGGCGGTGCTTTTACTCTAGTGGTAGCATGAGATGGAGTCTACAACCCACACAAGTGGCTCAGGTAGTGCAGCTCATCCAGGATGGCACATCAATGCAAGATGTGGCAAGAAGGTTTTCTGTGTCTGTCAGCGTAGTGTCCAGAGCATGGAGGAACTACCAGGAGACAGGCCAGTACATCAGGAGACGTGGAAGAGGCCGTAGGAGGGCAACAACCCAGCAGCAGGACCGCTACCTCCGCCTTTGTGAAAGGAGGAGCACTGCCAGAGCCCTGCAAAATGACCTCCAGCAGGCCACAAATGTGCATGTGTCTGCTCAAATGGTCAGAAACAGACTCCATGAGGGTGGTATGAGGGCCTGACGTCCACAGGTGGGGGTTGTGCTTACAGCCCAACACCGTACAGGACGTTTGGCATTTGCCAGAGAACACCAAGATTGGCAAATTCGCCACTGGCGCCCTGTGCTCTTCACAGATGAAAGCAGGTTCACACTGAGCACGTGACAGACGTGACAGTCTGGAGACGCCGTGGAGAACGTTCTGCTGCCTGCAACATCCTCCAGCATGACCGGTTTGGCGGTGGGTCAGACCGGCTGGCATTTCTTTGGGGGGCCGCACAGCCCTCCATGTGCTCGCCAGAGGTAGCCTGACTGCCATTAGGTGCCGAGATCCTCAAACCCCTTGTGAGACCATATGCTGGTGTGGTTGGCCCTGGGTTCCTCCTAATGCAAGACCTCATGTGGCTGGAGTGTGTCAGCAGTTCCTGCAAGTGGAAGGCATTGATGCTATGGACTGGCCCGCCCGTTCCCCAGACCTGAATCCAATTGAGCACATCTGGGACGTCATGTCTCGCTCCATCCACCAACGCCACGTTGCACCACAGACTGTCCAGGAGTTGGTGGATGCTTTAGTCCAGGTCTGGGAGGAGATCCCTCAGGAGACCATCCGCCACCTCATCAGGAGCATGCCCAGGCGTTGTAGGGAGGTCATACAGGCACGTGGAGGCCACACACACTACTGAGCCTCATTTTGACTTGTTTTAAGGACATTACATCAAAGTTGGATCAGCCTGTAGTGTGGTTTTCCACTTTGATTTTGAGTGTGACTCCAAATCCAGACCTCCATGGGTTGATAAATTTGATTTCCATTGATAATTTGTGTGATTTTGTTGGTAACACATTCAACTATGTAAAGAAGAAAGTATTTAATAAGAATATTTATTTCATTCAGATCTAGGATGTGTTATTTTAGTGTTCCCTTTAGTGTAGTAAAGAATAAAGAAATACCCTGGAAAGAGTAGGTGTGTCCAAACTTGACTGGTACATGCCAATACTTTCCAAATGTATTCCAATATTCAACTACTTGTGAGAATGACGGAAGAGGGAAAGAAACTGTTGTTTATCTGCTGGATAGTGTGTCACTGCAGTGACAAAGCACAAAACCAACAGCATAAACAAATAGTCTAGGTCACCCAGAACTAAAATCTTTCATAACTGTGTCAGATGCTTGATGAAGTTCTGGGGAGATGTACATGTTAGAAAATGTACTTTAGAGATTAGCAAGGTCTCCACCCCTCTGAACGGAAACTCAGACAGTTTCGGGCCAATCTACCCTCCCCTTGCAAAATTCAAAAGAAGCGAGCACCTGCGAAATCGTGATTTGTCCAAACAACCAGTAATGAAAAATCTGCATACTGGAACAAATTTCCTCATTAGTAGTCTTATCCCAAAGTTTGTCGACAGATGTTACCATTTATGTGACGTGCATCTGTCTACGAGAACTTATCAACAAACTGAAGGAATAAGACTCAAACAAAAATTGCTAGCGTTGAGAATGACAAGACCGGCATAAGCTGACAGAAACAGGTGGGACCTTGTGAACATAGCAACCAGGTGAATCTAGCAGAGGATACAAAGACACTGCTCACCTTTGTTTTTTTGCTCTGCAACCTGAAACAAGATAAACGTACATCAGTTGCCAAATATGGAAATATTACAATAAACGCAAGAAAACATGAATGTGCATATACTTATTCATTAATCACAAACAGCACTGTTTGAACAGCACAGGGGTAGGCACGGTTATTTGTGTACTCAAATATCCAAATGGATGATAGTGCTAGATTACTTGGGAGAGTATAATTTATTTGAAAGGCTTTGCCTAAAATTCAATATGACATTGCTACATAGCCTATAAGGATAGAGCTTTACATTTAAAATGTTATGAGTTGATGAGTGTGGCCCATAAAAATAAAATAAGTCACCAGTAGCCTTCACACGTGTAGCTTGTTGTTACTGTCGGTCAATCAAAACGGCGCTACAGTCAGAGGCTTCATGTGTAGCAAGTGAAGACGGAGATTTCTAACCAATGCAAAACAAAATTACATTTACGGAATTAAGTTGGCTAAACGAAAAGGAGTTTACTACAATGATCAACCAACAGGTAGGCTGTCATGTGAATGGAGTTATTGTAGACATTGGACAGAGTGCAGCAAAAGAGCCTCAAATAGCCTTGCCACTGTAGCTTGATAGCTGGCTAACAGCTGGTTCTTTACAACGATTTGATGAAGTCAAGACAGGCACTACCAGATGGTACGATAGATAACCTATGGCAGCAACAAGTTGGTCTAACTATCGCGAGTCGATTTGGCTGCCCCCCCCTCCCCTCTCTCCATGCAGCACAGCGGCCCTCTCGATTCGCGTAAGCACGTCTCCATTCAAGTAAAAAAATATACAATATACAATTTCTTTTTACATCTCCTTAAAACACATGGATTTCCAAAGTAAAGATATCTGAAAAAATGACGATATTAATCCAACTTAAATCATTTTAAATGCCCATCCCTACACAGGTGGGCGATGAAAACCAGTAAAATGTGTGGCAGTGGCATTGACTCGTTAAGAGTACTGTGGTCTGGACAGAGTGCCAGGCATAACAAGACTAATCGACGATCTAGTCATTAAATGTAATTTGTTGAGACTTGTGTGTATTGCATACAACTTTGAAATACTGAATGTGCCCCAGCTGGCCAGGCCATCACAACTAGGCGAGATCATGTAGCAAATAATCTGGGTCATCCGAGTACTTGTGTGCAAACTTCAGTTCTAAGAAAATGGTAAGACTGCAACAAATTTAAGCATCATTCAGTGCAAAGTTGGATGTTGGCATGGAAACATCTTTACCTTCTGAGAGGCTTCCCTTTTCCTTTTGTCTTCTTTCTTCCTTTTTTTGTCTTCCATGAACTACTGTTCCCTTTCCTGATACTCCTTTCTGGGGGAGAGAAGAAAAACACATGGCTAACCACAAACCAGTGCAACAGTCCTTAGTACAATCAGTGTTCCTTGTGCCGCCACAATTGCTAAATGATTCATGACCTAGGTCTCAGAAGATTACTGGACACGTGCTGTACTGTTCATACAGTAATTATCCACATAATTAACCCGCAGGAAATTCCAGGCTTATCCTCCCCACAAAGCCTTGTTAGCCAATGTAATAAGGAAGGGGTTTTCAGGTCTTGTCATAAGCTTCAAAGGCTAAAGGCCCAGTCCTGTTGAAAAGGCAGGGTCACACTTGCTCTTATTTGTTTTAATAAAATGTGCATCTTTATTTATTTTTTACTCCAGATACAAACTTCTACATACAAACAACTTACAGACAAACAATGACTACATCTCCTCTGCCCAGACCAGCATGTTCACACCCCTACCTCAGACCAGCATGTTCACACCCCCAGTGCCTGCATGCTCACAACCTTGTCCCAGACCAGCATGTTCACAACCTTGCCCCAGACCAGCATGTTCACAACCTTGCCCCAGACCAGCATGTTCACAACCTTGCCCCAGACCAGCATGTTCACAACCTTGCCCCAGACCAGCATGTTCACAACTTTGCCCCCAGACCAGCATGTTCACAACCTTGCCCCAGAACAGCATGTTTACACCCCCATCCCTAGTGCCTGCATGCTCACAACCTTACCCCAGCATGCTCACACCCCTACCCCATCCATAGTGCCTGCTCACACCCCTAACCCAGCATGCTCACACTCCCATCCCTTGTGCCTGCATGTTCACACCCCCATCCCTTGTGCCTGCCTGCATGTTCACACCCCATCCCCACACCCCTACCCCAGCATGTACACACCCCCATCCCTAGTGCCTGCATGCTCACACCCCATACCCTGGCCCAGCATGTTCACAACCTTACCCCAGACCAGCATTTTCACACCATCATCCCTAGTGCCTGCATGCTCACACCCCTACCCCAGGCCAGCATGTTAACAGCCCCATCCCTAGTACCAGCATGCTCACACCCCTACCCCAGCATGTTAACACCCCCATTCCTAGTGCCTGCATTATAGTTGGCCACTTGTCCTTAAATTGCACCAATGTGTTTCTCAGTTGCCCATGCTATTTTAACAGTAAGTAATTTAGATTTGTGTGTTAAAGGGGGGGGGGGGGTTTAAATGTTTTTTGTATGTTTTTTTTTCTAGGTGAGTGATACCCAATGGGCTGGATGATTGTTCTCACTACACCCCATATACCATGTCTTGAAATATACAGAAAGAGAAATGTTCTTGCTACGCCAATAACTTTGGACTTAGCATTCCCAGAAAACATGGATTATTGAGTCACTATTAGTTTTATACTTAGGACATTACTGCTGTTGTGCTGTAGAATGTGAATTTTCTCTTGCATAATACATTTTACACATTAGTTATGCTCCAACTTGCCACACCATCTTGTGCCAACATCAGTACTTTAAGTCTTGTTTCCAATAGCTTATATTTTTTTTCAAAGAGAATGACAGTTAGATATGCTCTCTGCAAGGTTTTGTATTTCTTCTTAATCATATGAACATCCTTTTGTGACTCAAATAGGATTACCTGAAGGTTGCTCTGATGTCCAAAATATTCTCTAAATCCATTTTTTAAACTTATGTGTTAATGTTTGTTAGCCTATACCACGGTTTCCCAAACCCGGTCTTGGGTGCACCTTTTAGGTTTTGCCCTAGCACTACACAGCTGATCTAAATCAAAAATCAAATCGAATTTATTTGTCACATACACATGGTTAGCAGATGTTAATGCGAGTGTAGCGAAATGCTTGTGCTTCTAGTTCCGACAATGCAGTAATAACCAACGAGTAATCTAACCTAACAATTCCAAAACTACTACCTTATACACACACAAGTGTAAAGGGATAAAGAATATGTACATAAAGATATATGAATGAGTGATGGTACAGAACGGCATAGGCAAGATGCAGTATATGGTATCGAGTACAGTATATACATATGAGATGAGTAATGTAGGGTTTGTAAAGAAAAGTGGCATAGTTTAAAGTGGCTAGTGATACATGTATTACATAAAGATGCAGTAGATGATATAGAGTACAGTATATACATATGAAATGAATAATGTAGGGTATGTAAACATTATATTAAGTAGCATCGTTTAAAGTGGCTAGTGATATATTTTACATCAATTCCCATTATTAAAGTGGCTGGAGTTGAGTCAGTGTGTTGTCAGCAGCCACTCAATGTTAGTGGTGGCTGTTTAACAGTCTGATGGCCTTGAGATAGAAGCTGTTTTTCAGTCTCTCGGGCCCTACTTTAATGCACCTGTACTGCTTGATGATGACCTGGTTATTTGAATCAGCTGTGTAGTGCTAGGGGGGGGACTAAACATGCTCCCATGGGTGGACCCAGGAAACCATGGCCTATACCATAGCCCTGGTGACAGCATTGTAAGGGATCTGAAGTCTGGCTGCATTGACACATCTATTAGAATTTAGGTACTGTTTCTGAAAGGCCAGACATGCTAAATAAGGTTGCTATGTAGCTAAAGGAATCCATAACCATGCATGTCAACCAAAAACAGTGTTTGCACATCACAAAGACATGACCTGACACCACACTATTGATAAGAGTTAAGTGGACATAAAGGACAATGCTTTGCAAATGACCTGTAACGGAAAACGAAACTGATAATGATTAGTGTGCAGCTGTTTGTGGCCCTTCTTTCTCAGTGACATAGCTAAAGCCACGGGCCACAGTTGTCATGATTTCGGAGGCTCTGGTCAGAGGAAGGCTTATGTAACTAGTTAGCTGCAACAGCTATCCTTCACGCGTGTACATATATGTCAACCTTTCGTGCATGGGGATAAACGACATAGCTAGCTAGCTAACTATACAAGTATGAAGGTGCAACAATATAGCTAGCTAATTTATCGAACATCGCAGCTTGCTAATGCTAAACCCTGGTGTTGGCCATTCAGCAACCGTGGCTAGCAACAAAAATGCTGCATGTCGATGGTTGTTGGCTATCGTTATGAAGGTATGGCGGGCTAAAAATTGACATGACACGGACGACGGGCTCAGATCAAGAAACCAAGTAGCTAATTAACTATCCGCATAATACTGGTAGATAGCTAGATAACGTTAGCTTAGCTTGCTAATGGAAAATGAACCAATATTCACATTTTAGTGTACGCGGGGTCTTGCACCGACCAAGCAAAGTAAATAAAATAAGACGTAGCTATTTAGTTAGCTATATCGACCAGCTAGGTAGACATATTGTAACGGCTAACGTTAATTGCTAAACTGAGCTAACTACCAAGACAACAACGTCTTCATTTTTTTTTTAAACAAGTATACCAACATAATTTACTGCAAGATTACGACCCAGACTCCGGAGTTATCTAACTAGCTACATTGCTTTGATTCCGCTCGCGAATTAAGTAATCTATCCAAAGGCAAGAGAACTTCTCTAGATGCTCACTCGAGCAACGACATCCATTCGGTTGCATAGCAAACTAGCTAACGTTGGTCATATTTTAGCACATTTGTCGACAGACAGCTAACGAACAACTTTAGACATGAACTAAATGATACTCACCTCAGGAATTACATATAAAACATAGCTGGCGTGCTAGCTAAAGAAGCTAATATTATTTCCCCTTTCATCTGCGGTGGCTAAAGTGCTTCAGTGAAAAACAACAACCTAAACGAATAACGAAGTATGTGGCTAACAAAGAAAAATACTCGTTGGTGCTTTTGATTTGTAAATACTATGATAACGTAAACCTAGCTAATGTGCAGAATAATTCGTTTTTAAAGCTCTGGAAAGTCGGTTGGTTGACGGTCGGCCATTTTGCTGCTCTGTATGAATCGAATGTTTCGCCCACAAGAGTTCTAGCACATATATAAAATGAGCCAGATATTTCACCGGATGAACAAATGTGAAGCATCCGGTTGGCGTTTCCAAACACTACCAAATTTGATGATGAGAGGAAGCCCAGTGGCCGGCAGTGGGAGAAGATGGAGCGAAATGGATTTGGGCCGACATTCTGCACATTTCCTCATCGATTAAACATTTGATCTCAATACAGTTTTCTGTTTCCAAAACTACAATCCGCTACGAAAAGATTGGACTAATTTTACTAGATAAAAAAAAAAATTGCGTTCTTTAGAAGGAGTGCAAAGGCGAATTGAGTTATTGCACACGCCTACTTCACTGAGTAGAAGTTCCCTAACTCAAATATGCAAATATATGTTAGAACGAGGTTCTCGCTAGCTCGTGCTTGGCTCTGCCCACCTCCTTGCTTGTTCTGCCTACTATGATTCATTTGCTCCCATTGGAAACGACAGGCTCTCGTCTATCTTGGGTTAGTTATAAAAATCTTTGCTTCTATGGTTTCGGCGGCGGCGGCAGCAGCAAGCTCTCTCTCTCTCTCTCTCTCTCTCTCTCTCTCTCTCTCTCTCTGACCGGAGTATAAGGGCTTGTGGTGAGGCCGATTTTTGTCCTTCATTTAAACAACGTTGGAGTTAGTTTCTTTCATATTTTATTACCATTAGACAATACCCTACAGTCAAATAAAAAAAACTTACAGTCAAATGAAATACCTATTTCAATAATTTTCATTTGGGTTGAAGTATGGACAGTGGACTGGCAACAACTCACATGTGCTGCTGAGGGCTGTTTCGTAATGACGTCATATTTAAAATTTCGGCCATAAAAATGCACCAAAAGTTGTTTTTTTTTCCCGCCCTCCCTATTATTTAGAGGCATTGATTGGAGTAAAAAGTCCTGAGAGTGGCACAAGACTTCACTACACATTTCCTGCTTTTCTCTCCTGAATAATCCTTTCCCTTGGAGCTCATGTCACCATATCAGGTTGGTAACTGGGCATTTCCTTGTAAAACGCCCCATTAGGACTAACATGTGAAGTTCATTGGAGCATAATAAAATATTTGTCAAATGAAAGCTAACAGTCTATATTTCTGGGAAAAGTAAAGGCTTTTATTTCTGGTAAAACAGTCGGAAAAGGGGTCTTAGAAAAAGTCTTAAAATATATTAGAAATACATCATCAAAACACATTAATGTTGAAGTAAAGACCCCTGCCAAATGATATCAACATGTATTTAGTTTTGGATAAATGATTTGCCTTCTGTAAAAAACATTGCCCTGGGCCTTGTAATTCTGCCCCAATATCTTTAAGATATTTTCTAATCTCCCTCATTTTTTTTCACCTTTATTTAACCAGGTAGGCAAGTTGAGAACAAGTTCTCATTTACAACTGCGACCTGGCCAAGATAAAGCAAAGAAGTTCGACACATATAACAACACAGAGTTACACATGGAGTAAAACAAACATACAGTCAATAATACAGTAGAAAATAAATAAGTCTATATACAATGTGAGCAAATGAGGTGAGATAAGGGAGGTAAAGGCAAAAAAAAGGCCATGGTGGCGAAGTAAATACAATATAGCAAGTAAAACACTGGAATGGTAGATTTGACAGTAGATGCATACTCATGCAAAGTAATACTCATACTCATGAGGAGGGAGGAAAATGAAAGTTAACAGAAGTAACAAGTAAAGGTAGACCTACCAATTAGTTATAGTGCTTTTTCTGATATCAAGTTTGTTTATGAATTATTAGGTGATTGTCAAATCGGTAACGGAATTACCGCAATTGAATTTTCTACAATGGGAAATCATAGTAGTCACAAACCACAATCGGGTCACCTGCTACTGTCCTACCTTCCACTGGCATACTATTGTGTTCAGTTTATAACTGTTTTCTTAATTTTTCTGTCATCTGGTGGTCAACGCAAGACTGTGAAAACAGTCTAGACAACCCCTCACTCTCCCCCTCTCTCTGTTGCCCTCTCTCTCTTCTCTCTGTCCAGTTAAGGCTTTAAGTTAAGCATCCTCACCCACTGAGCACACACCGACACCGGACGTCCATGGATATTGAAAAGTAGTTGACATTTGGTCATTCCGCCCTGGCCTTCTGGCCTTGATTTCAATGTCCACAGAGGTCGTTTTTTGGCCTGGACCAGCCTTAATTTAAACCTCCACAGACATGGATTTATGGTCCGGTCCTGACCGGCCTTGATTTGGCCCAAACATAGACGTCCATCAGATTTGGTCTGAATATTTCAGTTTGGACAGTACAGCACAGTACTGTGCGGTACAGTAGAGCACAGAATAGTACAGTAACGTAAAGAAAGGTAGAGTATATTAGTTCAGTTCAGTAGAGTTCAGTACAATACAGTACAGTTCAGTACATTACAGAGTTCATTTCAGTACAGTACCGTAGAGTTCAGTTCAGTACAAAATAGTTCAGTTAGTTACAGTACAGTAGAGTTCAGTACAGTATAGTATAGTTCATTACAGCACAGTGCAGTAGAGTTCAGTACAGTAGAGTTCAGTAAAGCACAGTAGAGTACAGTGCAGTAGAGTAGAGTTCAGTGCAGTAGAGTAGAGTTCAGTACAGTAGAGTTCAGTACAGTAGAGTGCAGTAGACTTCAGTACAGCACAGTAGAGTAGAGTACAGGAGAGTTCAGCACAGTACAGTAGAGGACCCTAGAGTTCAATACACTACAGTAGAGTTTAGTTCAGTACAGTAGAGTTCAGTAGAATTCAGTACAGCAGCGTTTAGTACTGTACAGTAGAGTTCAGTTCGGCACAGTACAGTAGTGTTTAGTACAATACAGTGGAGTTCAGTACAGAACAGTAGAGTTCAGTACAGCACAGTAAAGTTCAGTAGCGTACAGTACAGTAGAGTTCAGTACAGCACAGTAGAGTACAGTACAGTAGAGTACAGTAGAGTTCAGCACAGTTTAGTTCAGTACAGTAGAGTTCAGTAGAATTCAGTACAGCAGCGTTTAGTACTGTACAGTAGAGTTCAGTTCGGCACAGTACAGTAGTGTTTAGTACAATACAGTGGAGTTCAGTACAGAACAGTAGAGTTCAGTACAGCACAGTAAAGTTCAGTAGCGTACAGTAGAGTTCAGTACAGCACAGTAGAGTACAGTACAGTAGAGTACAGTAGAGTTCAGCACAGTACAGTAGAGTTCCGTACAGTCGAGTTCAGTACAGTCGAGTTCAGTACAGTACAGTGGAGTAGAGTACAGTAGAGTACAGTGCAGTAGAGTTCAGTACAGTATAGTTCAGTAGTATTCAGTACAGCACAGCACAGTAGAATTCAGTACAGTACAGTAGAGTTCAGTAAAGCACAGTAGAATACAGTAGAGTTCAGTACAGCACAGTACAGTAGAGTTCAGTACAGTACAGTAGAGTGCAGTAGAGTTCAGTACAGCACAGTAGAGTTCAGTAGAGTTCAGTACAGTAAAGTACAGCACAGTACGGTACAATAGAGCACAGAAGAGTACAGTAAGGTAAAGTAAATACAAGTAGAGTACAATAGTTCAGTACAGTAGAGTTCAGTACAGCACAGTACAGTAGAGTTCAGTACAGCACAGTTCGGTACAGTACCTTTCAGTATAGTACAGTAGAGTTCAGTACAGTAGCATTCAGTACAGTAGAGTTTAGTAGACTTCAGTACAGTATAGTTCAGTACAAAACATTAGAGTTCAGTACAGTAGAGTTCAGTAAAGCACAGTAGAGTACAGTACAGTACAGTTCAGTACAGTTCAGTACAGTACAGTCGAGTTCAGTACAGTACAGTACAGTGGAGTAGAGTACAGTAGAGTTCAGTAGAGTACAGTGCATTACAGTATAGTAGAGTTCATTACAGCACAGTACAGTAGAGTTCAGTAGAGTTTAGTTCAGTACAGTAGAGTTCAGTAGAAAATCAGTACAGCACAGCACAGTAGAGTTCAGTACAGTACAGTAGAGTTCAGTAAAGCACAGTAGAATACAGTAGAGTTCAGTACAGTACAGTAGAGTTCAGTACAGTACAGTAGAGTGCAGTTCAGTAGAGTACAGTAGAGTTCAGTACAGCACAGTGGAGTACAACAGAGTACAGTAGAGTTCAGCACAGTACAGTAGAGTTCAGTACAGTAGAGTACAGTGCAGTAGAGTTCAGTACAGCACAGTAGAGTTCAGTACAGTACAGTAGAGTTCAGTAAAGCACAGTAGAGTAGAGTAGAGTTCAGTACAGTACAGTAGAGTTCAGTAGAGTGCAGTAGAGTTCAGTACAGCACAGTAGAGTACAGTACAGTACAGTTCAGTAGAGTGCAGTAGAGTTCAGCACAGTAGAGTTCAGTAGAGTTCAGTACAGCACAGTGGAGTACAGTACAGTACAGTAGAGTTCAGTAGAGTCCAGTAGAGTTCAGTACAGCACAGTACAGTACAGTAGAGTTCAGTAGAGTACAGTAGAGTTCAGTACAGCACAGCGGAGTACAGTAGAGTTCAGCACAGTACAGTAGAGTTCAGTACAGCACAGTACAGTAGAGGACCCTAGAGTTCAGTACAGTACAGTAGAGTTCAGTACAGTAGAGTACAGTCCAGTAGAGTTCAGTACAGTATAGTATAGGTCATTGCTCTACAGTAGAGTAGAGTTCAGTACATTACAGTAGAGTTCAATTCAGTACAGTAGAGTTCAGTAGAATTCAATACAGCAGAATTTAGTACTGTATAGTAGAGTTCAGTTCGGCAAAGTACAGTAGTGTTCAGTACAATACAGTGGAGTTCAGTACAGTACAGTAGAGTTCAGTAAAGCAGAGTACAGTACAGTAGAGTTCAGTACAGCACAGTACAGTAGAGTTCAGTACAGTACAGTACATGACAGTAGAGTTCAGTAGAGTTCTGCACAACACATTAGAGAACAGTGCAGTACAGTACAGCACAGTAGAGTACAGTGCAGTACAGTAGAGCTCAGTTGAGTACAGTAGAGTTCAGTTCAGTACAGAACAGTAGAGTAGAGTTCAATAGAGTGCAGTAGAGTTCAGCACAGTACAGTAGAGTTCAGTACAGCACATTAGAAAACAGTACAGTACAGTCGAGTTCAGTACAGTACAGTGGAGTAGAATACAGAGTTCAGTACAGTAGAATACAGTAGAGCATATTAGAGTACAGTAGTAGATTGTAAAGTACTGTTCTGAACTCTACTGCACTCTACTGTACTAAACTCTACTGTACTATAATGAAGTGTGCTGTACTGTGCTGTACCATACATACATTAGAATAATAGCCAGTTTGTAACATAGTACCCAAACATGCATAGGTGGATATTGCATATTTCTATCTTTGTGTACCTATTCAGGATACATCACCATGAAGAGAATGACATTCATATTTATAAATATAAATTTATGTAACTCTAACTCCTCTAGCTCCACAATGAAATAGGGTGCAGGCCAGGCAGCAGGCTGTTAGCCAGCCTGCCAGCATAGTGGAGTCTGCCATTAGCACAGTCAGTGTAGTCAGCTCAGCTATCACCATTGAGACCGTGTCTGTGCCTCGACTTAGGTTGGGCAAAACTAAACATGGCGGTGTTCGCCTTAGCAATCTCACTAGGATAAAGACCACCTCCATTCCTGTCATTACTGAAAGAGATCATGATACCTCACATCTCAAAATAGGGCTACTTAATGTTAGATCCCTTACTTCAAAGGCAATTATAGTCAATGAACTAATCACTGATCATAATCTTGATGTGATTGGCCTGACTGAAACATGGCTTAAGCCTGATGAATTTACTGTTTTAAATGAGGCCTCACCTCCTGGCTACACTAGTGACCATATCCCCCGTGCATCCCGCAAAGGCGGAGGTGTTGCTAACATTTACGATAGCAAATTTCAATTTACAAAAAAGAAAAATGACATTTTCGTCTTTTGAGCTTCTAGTCATGAAATCTATGCAGCCTACTCAATCACTTTTTATAGCTACTGTTTACAGGCCTCCTGGGCCATATACAGCGTTTCTCACTGAGTTCCCTGAATTCCTATCGGACCTTGTAGTCATAGCAGATAATATTCTAATCTTTGGTGACTTTAATATTCACATGGAAAAGTCCACAGACCCACTCCAAAAGGCTTTCGGAGCCATCATCGACTCAGTGGGTTTTGTCCAACATGTCTCTGGACCCACTCACTGTCACAGTCATACGCTGGACCTAGTTTTGTCCCATGGAATAAATGTGGTGTTTCCTCATAATCCTGGACTATCGGACCACCATTTTATTACGTTTGCAATTGCAACAAATAATCTGCTTAGACCCCAACCAAGGAACATCAAAAGTCGTGCTATAAATTCACAGACAACACAAAGATTCCTTGATGCCCTTCCAGACTCCCTCTGCCTACCCAAGGACGCCAGAGGACAAAAATCAGTTAACCACCTAACTGAGGATCTCAATTTAACCTTGCGCAATACCCTAGATGCAGTTGCACCCCTAAAAACTAAAAAAATGTCTCATAAGAAACTAGCTCCCTGGTACACAGAAAATACCCGAGCTCTGAAGCAAGCTTCCAGAAAATTGGAACGGAAATGGCGCCACACCAAACTGGAAGTCTTCCGACTAGCTTGGAAGGACGGTACCGCGCAGTACCGTAGAGCCCTTACTGCTGCTCGATCATCCTATTTTTCTAACTTAATTGAGGAAAATAAGAACAATCCGAAATTCCTTTTTAATACTGTCGCAAAGCTAACTAAAAAGCAGCATTCCCCAAGAGAGGATGACTTTCACTTTAGCAGTGATAAATTCATGAACTTCTTTGAGGAAAAGATTATGATTATTAGAAAGCAAATTACGGACTCCTCTTTAAACCTGCGTATTCCTCCAAACCTCAGTTGTCCTGAGTCTGCACAACTCTGCCAGGACCTAGGATCAAGAGAGACGCTCAAGTGTTTTAGTACTATATCTCTTGACACAATGATGAAAATAATCATGGCCTCTAAACCTTCAAGCTGCATACTGGACCCTATTCCAACTAAACTACTGAAAGAGCTGCTTCCTGTGCTTGGCCCTCCTATGTTGAACATAATAAACGGCTCTCTATCCACTGGATGTGTACCAAACTCACTAAAAGTGGCAGTAATAAAGCCTCTCTTGAAAAAGCCAAACCTTGACCCAGAAAATATAAAAAACTATCGGCCTATATCGAATCTTCCATTCCTCTCAAAAATTTTAGAGAAGGCTGTTGCGCAGCAACTCACTGCCTTCCTGAAGACAAACAATGTATAAGAAATGCTTCAGTCTGGTTTTAGACCCCATCATAGCACTGAGACGGCACTTGTGAAGGTGGTAAATGACATTTTAATGGCATCGGACCGAGGCTCTGCATCTGTCCTCGTGCTCCTAGACCTTAGTGCTGCTTTTGATACCATCGATCACCACATTCTTTTGGAGAGATTGGAAACCCAAATTGGTCTACACGGACATGTTCTGGCCTGGTTTAGATCTTATCTGTCGGAAAGATATCAGTTTGTCTCTGTGAATGGTTTGTCCTCCGACAAATCAACTGTAAATTTCGGTGTTCCTCAAGGTTCCGTTTTAGGACCACTATTGTTTTCACTATATATTTTACCTCTTGGGGATGTTATTCGAAAACATAATGTAAACTTTCACTGCTATGCGGATGACACACAGCTGTACATTTCAATGAAACATGGTGAAGCCCCAAAATTGCCCTCGCTAGAAGCATGTGTTTCAGACACAAGGAAGTGGATGGCTGCAAACTTTCTACTATTAAACTCGGACAAAACAGAGATGCTTGTTCTAGGTCCCAAGAAACAAAGAGATCTTCTGTTGAATCTGACAATTAATCTTAATGGTTGTACAGTCGTCTCAAATAAAACTGTGAAGGACCTCGGCGTTACTCTGGACCCTGATCTCTCTTTTGAAGAACATATCAAGACCATTTCGAGGACAGCTTTTTTCCATCTACGTAACATTGCAAAAATCAGAAACTTTCTGTCCAAAAATGATGCAGAAAAATTAATCCATGCTTTTGTCACTTCTAGGTTAGACTACTGCAATGCTCTATTTTCCGGCTACCCGGATAAAGCACTAAATAAACTTCAGTTAGTGCTAAATACGGCTGCTAGAATCCTGACTAGAACCAAAAAATGAGATCATATTACTCCAGTGCTAGCCTCTCTACACTGGCTTCCTGTCAAAGCAAGGGCTGATTTCAAGGTTTTACTGCTAACCTACAAAGCATTACATGGGCTTGCTCCTACCTATCTCTCTGATTTGGTCCTGCCGTACATACCTACACGTACGCTACGGTCACAAGACGCAGGCCTCCTAATTGTCCCTAGAATTTCTAAGCAAACAGCTGGAGGCAGGGCTTTCTCCTATAGAGCTCCATTTTTATGGAACGGTCTGCCTACCCATGTCAGAGACGCAAACTCGGTCTCAACCTTTAAGTCTTTACTGAAGACTCATCTCTTCAGTGGGTCATATGATTGAGTGTAGTCTGGCCCAGGAGTGGGAAGGTGAACGGAAAGGCTCTGGAGCAACGAACCGCCCTTGCTGTCTCTGCCTGGCCGGTTCCCCTCTTTCCACTGGGATTCTCTGCCTCTAACCCTATTACAGGGGCTGAGTCACTGGCTTGCTGGGGCTCTCTCATGCCGTCCCTGGAGGGGGTGCGTCACCTGAGTGGGTTGATTCACTGTTGTGGTCATCCTGTCTCGGTTGGCGCCCCCCCCCCCTTGGGTTGTGCCGTGGCGGAGATCTTTGTGGGCTATACTCAGCCTTGTCTCAGGATGGTAAGTTGGTGGTTGAAGATATCCCTCTAGTGGTGTGGGGGCTGTGCTTTGGCAAAGTGGGTGGGGTTATATCCTTCCTGTTTGGCCCTGTCCGGGGGTGTCCTCGGATGGGGCCACAGTGTCTCCTGACCCCTCCTGTCTCAGCCTCCAGTATTTATGCTGCAGTAGTTTATGTGTCGGGGGGCTGGGGTCAGTTTGTTATATCTGGAGTACTTCTCCTGTCCTATTCGGTGTCCTGTGTGAATCTAAGTGTGCGTTCTCTAATTCTCTCCTTCTCTCTTTCTTTCTCTCTCTCAGAGGACCTGAGCCCTAGGACCATGCCCCAGGACTACCTGACATGATGACTCCTTGCTGTCCCCAGTCCACCTGGCCATGCTGCTGTTCCAGTTTCAACTGACCTGAGCCCTAGGACCATGCCCCAGGACTACCTGACATGATGACTCCTTGCTGTCCCCAGTCCACCTGGCCATGCTGCTGCTCCAGTTTCAACTTCCACCTGACTGTGCTGCTGCTCCAGTTTCAACTGTTCTGCCTTATTATTATTCGACCATGCTGGTCATTTATGAACATTTGAACATCTTGGCCATGTTCTGTTATAATCTCCACCCGGCACAGCCAGAAGAGGACTGGCCACCCCACATAGCCTGGTTCCTCTCTAGGTTTCTTCCTAGGTATTGGCATTTCTAGGGAGTTTTTCCTAGCCACCGTGCTTCTACACCTGCATTGCTTGCTGTTTGGGGTTTTAGGCTGGGTTTCTGTACAGCACTTTGAGATATCAGCTGATGTACGAAGGGCTATATAAATAAATTTGATTTGATTTGATTTGATGTATAGTAAAGATCAGGGACCCATGCTGCTATTCCTATAATTATGTTACTTGGTGTAAATCCACTTCACTTACTGTAGTTCAATAACTAAAATAGCATTTTTTTCAAACTCAAGGTTTCATGTCATAGCTGACACCCATTTTTTATGCAGACATCTTTGAATCTCAGAGCAGATATATAACAGAGTTTTTGGAAAAAATGTACGAATAAAAAAACGGAGGTTTTACTTTTCTTCTGTTATGAAACTCAGCATCTGCACAGTTCTTCCAGTAAATGTGTTTTTGTAAAATTTTCTGTAAAAATTGTAAAAATTTGTCCTTGTGAATAGAGTTTGGTTTGCTAAACTTAGAAATCAATGGTTTTTGAGTTTCAGCATAATTTTTTCCATGGAATTGCCCAACTGCTATAGAGCCCCAGAGTGGAGGTGTCGTAATACCCATAAAACCTAGCAGTCAAACAGGGAAATGGTTCCGAGAATTTTTCCACCATAAATTTTTCCCATAGGAAAAACACTTAAAATAAGGGCTGTGTTTCATGTAAGCCTACCTTGGCGTGACGTTTTGATAACCATGTAAATCTCTCTCAGACAAGGTGACTTTTATCAGTATATTCGGCTCTATTTACTCTCAGATTCGAAAATGCTAATTAGCATCAAAGTAGACATCATGCAAAACTACAAATTGCTGCAAGCTCCTGCACATCATCTCTAGCTGACACCTTTGCTAACAGTTATTGTGTCAATTTAAAACGTACACAAGACAGTTCACAGAATTGTCCATTTAAAGAAATGTAGCCAATTTATTCATTAGTACATTTAGCTAACATTAGATAGTTAATCCAGAGATTCTTGCCTTTGCCTTGATTTGGCAGTCTCATCCAGATCATCATGGCATTTGTAGTTCTTTATGATAGCCACATTAGCAGCTGTTGTGGGCGTTAAATTCTTTGGGGGTAAATATAGGCAAATATATTGATAAAAGTCACCTTGTCTTCGAGAGATTTACACAGTTACCAGAATGTCACGCCAGGCGAAGCCTACACAAAACACAGCCCTTATTTTCAGTGTTTCTAAAATGCCCTATGGGAAAAATGAATAGTGGAAAAAAATATTGGAACTATTTCCCTGTTTGACCACTAGGTTTTACGAGTATTATGACTCATACTGTGGTACTCTATTGTGCATCAAGAAGGCACAATATGGATTTATCCTTCACTTGCCACCTCAAGGTGGAATCTGGAAAGCAGTTGGGGCGAGTACAGATATGGGAGGCTGCAGTTTTTCGTTGTTCCTGGCGTCTCAGAGTTCCTGGAAGAACACGGCTCCGGAACTCTCTGCAGCAGCCCAGTTCCGGGAAGAGTGTGCCCAACAGGAAGATGAAAAGTGTGCCACACAGTGCTCTAGGCCTGAACCTGAAAACTTCCACCCTGGCTCCTCCCTGGGTTGTATCACCACACAGCATTATTTGGAGAATATCACCCAGGCCATCAACCATGCCTTACCAGCAAACACCTGCTGTTGTCACCATTAAATGTACCACATTATCTCATATCTGTCTTCCAATCTCCATTTCCCCTTGTTTATCTATTCTCTCTCTCTCTCTCTCTCTCTCTCTCTCTCTCTCTCTCTCTCTCTCTCTCTCTCTCTCTCTCTCTCTCTCTCTCTCTCTGTTAGAGAATATGAGTAGTCAGGGCAGCATAGTGGACGGTTAGTTCAGTGAGCCGAGGTAAGAGACCAGAATAGGGGTGTTTCTGGACACCTGCTGGTCAGGGCAGCACAGTGGGCAGTTAGTTCAGTGAGCTGAGGTAAGAGACCAGAATAGGGGTGTGTCTGGACACTTGCTGGTCAGGGCAGCACAGTGGGCGGTTAGTTCAGTGAGCTGAGCTAAGAGATCAGAATAGGGGTGTGTCTGGACACTTGCTGGTCAGGGCAGCACAGTGGACGGTTAGTTCAGTGAGCTGAGGTAAGAGACCAGAATAGGGGTGTGTCTGGACACTTGCTGGTCAGGGCAGCACAGTGGGCGGTTAGTTCAGTGAGCTGAGGTAAGAGACCAGATTAGGGGTGTATCTGGACACTTGCTGGTCAGGGCAGCACAGTGGGCGGTTAGTTCAGTGAGCCGAGGTAAGAGACCAGACCTGATTAGGGGTGTATCTGGACACTTTCTGATCTGACTTTCTTTTAGTTTTTTCTTATATTTCTCAAAAATTGTTATCAAACACCTGATAAATCTGCTAAATATATATAAAATACAATTACTGAAAACATTAACAATATAGTGTGATCAAATAGATTTTTTCTCCATGAATGACAAACTCATAATCATCATGTCATCACATCCTACACCACCTCTTTCTCCCCCAGGTTACGACCTGTCTGCAGAGGGAGGGGTGAAGTCGATGCTGGAGGAGTTTGACCAGACAGTTGGACTAGATTACCTCAGAGCTATCCACTTCAATGATTCTTAAGGTCTGCCATCTTATTTTTCTGATGCATATCAAAACCAAATACAGCAATATAGTCTTGTCAGAATGACAATACCAATATCATACCTAAACTATCATGGTATTTATTGTGGATATAAATAATGTTGATACTGTATAAAGTGAGTTGTAATGTTAAGTGCTCATCTTGGGTGTGCCTCTGGATGGTTGATTGACAGGTAAGCTGGGTTGTCACCTGGACCGCCTTGAGGACATTAGACAGGGATATCAGCATTCCGTGACATTGTGAACGAGCTAACACTGGACAACCTCCCCCTGATCCTGGTGACCTCAGGATGGTGAGAAGAACAGGGAAGAGGGTTCGGGACTGGGGAGGACAGGACAGGGTGGCAGGGGTTTTATACCAAGTCTTTGGAATGTGGATTGAAAGCACTTGGTGGCGATAAAGAAAAAATATAATCAATTGAGTTTTACCATGCTGCCCTATCATGATTTGTTCATGTTCCACCTTAGTCCACAGCCCAGGATTTGAATATTCTGAGCAGATTGAGCTGCTCTATTCCCTTTGTGAGAAGACCTCCTAGAAGATAAAACACAGTGAAAGCTGAACACAACCCTCATACCACCTCTGATCAACCATTATACAACCTCTGAATAATGGACAAAGATTTTTTTATTAATGAGTCCGACGCAAAGAATATACTGCTTCTCCGAGACCAGGCCCAAATCCCTGTCATTCGCGTGAAGAAATTATGGAAATACAGGGGGCGGAGATCGGGGTGCCTTGTGAGAATTTGTCGGCGAGTGGGTAAACCGACCTCTACCATCTGTTCTATTGGCCAACGTGCAATCACTGGAGAATAAACTGGAGGATCTCCGTTTGAGACTATCCTACCAACATTACATTAAAAAAATGTATATCTTATGTTTCATAGAGTCGTGGCTGAACGTGGACACGGATAATATACAGTTGGCAGGGTATCGTGCATCGACAGGACAGAACAGCTACGTCTGGTAAGACGAGGGGTGGGTGTTTATTTGTCAATAACAGCTGGTGCGCAATGTCTAATATTAAGGAAGTCTTGCTCGTCTGAGGTAGAGTACCTCATGACAAACTGTACATGTTTCAAGCAGACCATTATAGTCCCTGCACCCAAAAAAGCAAAGGTAACCTGCCTAAATGACTACGCCCCGTAGCACTCATGTTGGTAGCCATGAAGTGCTTTGAAAGGCTGGTCATGGCTCACATCAACACCATCATCCTGGAAACCCTAGACCCACTCCAATTTGCATACTGACCCAACAGATCCACAGATGAAACAATATATATTGCATTCCACACTGCTCTTATGTGAGAATGCTTTTTATTGACTATAGCTCAGCACCATAGTGCCCACAAAGCTAATCACTTAGCTAAGGACTCTGAGACTAAACACCTCCCTCTGCGACTGGATCCTGGACTTCCTGACGTGCCACACCCAGGTGGTAAGGGTGGGCTACAACACATCTGCCATGCTAATCATCAACACGAGGGCACCTCAGGGGTGCGTGCTTAGTCCCC
Organism: Oncorhynchus kisutch; assembly: GCF_002021735.2. Lineage (NCBI taxonomy): Eukaryota > Metazoa > Chordata > Actinopteri > Salmoniformes > Salmonidae > Oncorhynchus > Oncorhynchus kisutch. Next base: position 13,184,099 of record NC_034184.2, read on the forward strand.
TCCTGTACTCCCTGTTCACCCATGACTGCGTGACCAAGCACGACTCCAACACCATCATTAAGTTTGCTGATGACACAACAGTGGTAGGCCTGATCACTGACAATGATGAGACAGCCTATAGGGAGGAGGTCAGAGACCTGGCGGTGTGGTGCCAGAACAGCAACCTCTCCCTCAACTTGAGCAAGACAAAGGAAATGATCATGGACTACAGGCAAAGGAGGGCCGAATACGCCCCCATTCACATTGATGGGGCTGTAGTGGAGTGGGTTGAGAGTTTCAAGCTCCTTGGTGTCTACATCACCAACAAACTATCATGGTCCAAACACACTAAGACAGTCGTGAAGAGGGCACGACAACACCTTTTTCCTTCAGCAGACTGAAAAGATTTGGCATGGGTACCCAGATCCTCAAAAGGTTCTACAGCAGCACCATCAAAAGCATCCTGACCGGTTGCATCACGACCTATTATGGAAACTGCTTGGCATCCGACCATAAGGCGCTACAGAGGGTACAGCGTACGGCCCAGTATATCACTGGTATATCATTTGATTTGATTTTGATCTCTGAATAACCATTACACCACCATCTCTGAGATTTCTATTTTGGACCAAAACTTGGAATGATTCAATCTTCTTTGTTCCATTTGTTTTTGTTCTTATCGATTTGTTCCAGTATGTCTATTTTCTAAGGGAATTGATTTAGCTTCAGTTGATTAAAATGAGATGATAGAAGTTAACAAATGGTCAGTTGTTCCTTCACCTTTCCAGCAGAGGGTACTATGGACGCAGAAATGCAACATTAAGACAGTCTAATGGCCATTGAATTGTTCAGTTACTGTAACATGAGTGTTAGCAAAGGAGGAAATACTCATTATTTAGCATAGGAACTATTATATCAGGGACCATTCTCTAACAGGGCAAAATATTTGTCCATTAATAAATGGGTTGCAATTTTGAACCTGTTATAGGAGCCTATATAGTATCTGTTTCTTTCTCTTCCACTCACTACCCTTCTTCTCCATTCTCATCATTCTCAATGTGAAATGGGAGACCCCGGCCAACGATAGTCCTCTGTCCCCCCCCCCTCTCCTCCCCCTGGCCAGCTGTTGAATACATACCCACCCTACAGAAGATGAGTAGTCACACCAAATTACACCACACATCCCCCACGAGACATAACACTATCACACACCGTACTGGCATGGGAGGTATGTATAGACATACATCTACACATCATGGGAGACATGCCATGCAAATCATTCCTCTCTCATGTACAGTAATCACCTTAATACATTAGATTGGAACACTTTACACTTACAGCCAGTCATGGCTGTCTGCTATACTGATACTGTGTTGAGCATTGAGGGAGAGGCAGGATTCATGTCTTTCAACGGGGTGTGAACAGAGACAGGAAGCGGAGGTGCCTGGCCCAGGAATGTCTCTGCCTCTCTTCTGGCCCCGCCCACAGGAAATGCCAGTCCGCTGTGCGTCTGGTTCAACAGGCCTTTTCTGGAGGACCTCAGACAGGCGTCTGGAGTGCATCCCAAATGGCAACTTTTCCCTATATGTATTGACCAGAACCGTTTGGGCTCTGGTCAAAAGTAGTGCAATATAAAGTGAATAGAATGCCATTTTGGAGGCACCCCTGGAGTGCGCTACAGTAGGGCAGGGCAAGGGGTATGACCCAGTGAGGAAGCAGACTAGGCTGGGTTACATTCTTATAGTTTGGGTGTGATTTTCCGGGAGAGAACAGTAGTAACACAGACAACCTCATACCAGTATACCAGTTTCCGGGAGAGAACAGTAGTAAGACAGACAAATCAAATCAAATCAAATCAAATTTATTTATATAGCCCTTCGTACATCAGCTGATATCTCAAAGCGCTGTACAGAAACCCAGCCTAAAACCCCAAACAGCAAGCAATGCAGGTGTAGAAGCACGGTGGCTAGGAAAAACTCCCTAGAAAGGCCAAAACCTAGGAAGAAACCTAGAGAGGAACCAGGCTATGTGGGGTGGCCAGTCCTCTTCTGGCTGTGCCGGGTGGAGATTATAACAGAACATGGCCAAGATGTTCAAATGTTCATAAATGACCAGCATGGTCGTATAATAATAAGGCAGAACAGTTGAAACTGGAGCAGCAGCACGGTCAGATGGACTGGGGACAGCAAGGAGTCATCATGTCAGGTAGTCCTGGGGCATGGTCCTAGGGCTCAGGTCCTCCGAGAGAGAGAAAAAAAGAGAGAATTAGAGAGTGCATATGTGGGGTGGCCAGTCCTCTTCTGGCTGTGCCGGGTAGAGATTATAACAGAACATGGCCAAGATGTTCAAATGTTCATAAATGACCAGCATGTTCGAATAATAAGAAGGCAGAACAGTTGAAACTGGAGCAGCAGCACGGCCAGGTGGACTGGGGACAGCAAGGAGTCATCATGTCAGGTAATCCTGGGGCATGGTCCTAGGGCTCAGGTCCTCCGAGAGAGAGAAAGAAAGAGAGAAGGAGAGAATTAGAGAACGCACACTTAGATTCACACAGGACACCGAATAGGACAGGAGAAGTACTCCAGATATAACAAACTGACCCTAGCCCCCCGACACATAAACTACTGCAGCATAAATACTGGAGGCTGAGACAGGAGGGGTCAGGAGACACTGTGGACCCATCCGAGGACACCCCCGGACAGGGCCAAACAGGAAGGATATAACCCCACCCACTTTGCCAAAGCACAGCCCCCACACCACTAGAGGGATATCTTCAACCACCAACTTACCATCCTGAGACAGGGCCGAGTATAGCCCACAAAGATCTCCGCCATGGCACAACCCAAGGGGGGGCGCCAACCCAGACAGGATGACCACATCAGTGAATCAACCCACTCAGGTGACGCACCCCTTCCAGGGACGGCATGAGAGAGCCCCAGTAAGCCAACGGGCAACCTCATACCAGTATACCAGTTTCCGGGAGAGAACAGTAGTAACACAGACAACCTCATACCAGTATACCAGTTTCCGGGAGAGAACAGTAGTAAGACAGACAACCTCATACCAGTATACCAGTTTCCGGGAGAGAACAGTCGTAACACAGACAACCTCATACCAGTATACCAGTTTCCGGGAGAGAACAGTAGTAAGACAGACAACCTCATACCAGTATACCAGTTTCCGGGAGAGAACAGTAGTAAGACAGACAACCTCATACCAGTATACCAGTTTCCGGGAGAGAACAGTCGTAACACAGACAACCTCATACCAGTATACCAGTTTCCGGGAGAGAACAGTAGTAACACAGACAAGCTCATACCAGTATACCAGTTTCCGGGAGAGAACAGTAGTAAGACAGACATCCACATACCAGTATACCAGTTTCCGGGAGAGAACAGTAGTAACACAGACATCCACATACCTGCACCACATGAGGTTGGTGTCACCTTAATTGGTGAGGACTGGCTCGTCGTAATGGCTGGAGTGGAATAAGTGGAATGGTATCAAATACCATTCCATTCTCCCCATTCCAGCCATTATTATGAGCCGTCCTCCCCTCAGCAGCCTCCTCTGATGGTACACATCCTCTTTTGTTGTGACCCCCTGATGGTTTTAAGGTACATGTCCAAATGTGAAGTAATTCACAAGAGATACTGCATGATGTTATCCTACCTTTAGAAATCCTATTCATCCCATTCTTTCTCTGTCTAACTGGAGAGATTTGAGTTGAATGTGTCCTCCCCTACTTGGAAGTTCAAGTTCAGCTCAGTGAGTAGTCCTCCCTGAGAGTATTTCTATAGCAGCCTTAAGCCACCCATTTAATTATAAGACATTGTAAATACTTCCAGATACTCTTGGTCAGACCATGCAATGCCATGGTGGAAAACTTCACCGATACACTAAATAAAATGATTCTGAATCGTCATTGGAGAAACACTTCCAGCGCCTTCAGAAAGTATTCATACCCTTTGACTTATTCCACATTTTGTTGTGATACAAACCTGAATTCAAAATTTATTCAAATGTTTATTTTTTGCTCACCCACCTACACACAATACCCCATAATGACAAAGTGCATTTTTTGTTGTTGTTGAAATGTTAGCAAATTTATTTAAAATGAAGTACAGAAGTATATAATTTACATAAGTATTCACACCCCTATTCAAATACATAGAGTTAGAATTACCTTTGTCAGCAATTACAGCTGTCAGTCTTTCAGGGTAATTCTCTAAGAGCTTTGCACACCTGAATTGTACAATATTTGCAGTTTCGATCAGATCAGCTTTAATATTGCAGATAGATTACAGCTTCCATCAGTGTGATTGTCTGCATCATTTCCAATCCTCCATATTTAAAAATATATATTTTCCCCTAACCCTACCATCCCTCCCCTACTTGGAGTAAGCTAATGGACAACAACACTTAGGCTTCGATTTACAGCTTATACATACTATATACATTTTACGGACACAGTATTTTACATTAGTTATCTTTTGTTTGTTTTTAGTCCAATCCTTCAGCTTCCCTCAACCCCTCCCATCTGTCCCCGAACACCATCCAGTTTTGATTTCTATTTGCTATATATCTTTTTCACAAAAGTTCTGAACCTTTCTATTCGCATAGATTCTACATATTGTAAATTAAAGATAAACATTTTGCTAAGAGTGTTATTATACTATTGCTTGATTGACTATGACTTTTTAAATCACCCAGCAGTGCTATTTGCAGAGTTAGCTCCAGATAAATGTTGCAATTATTCATCCATTCCTGATCCTGCGACCAAAAACAAGCTACATATGGCTACATATGGCGGGCCAGTGCATGCTAACCAGATCACCAGGTGCACGGTGTTTCCTCCGACACATTTGTGCGCCTGGCTTCCGGGTTGGATGCGCGCTGTGTTAAGAAGCAGTGCGGCAGGACGCATGACTTTCAACCTTCGTCTCTCCCGAGCCCGTACGGGAGTTGTAGCAATGAGACAAGATAGTAGCTACTAAAAACAATTGGATACCACGAAATTGGGAAGAAAACGGGGTAAAAAATAATAATAAAAAATATATTTTTTTAAACACACAAAAAAAACACAAAAAAACAACATCTACATCTGAATGCTTTCAACTGAAATGTGTCTTCCGCATTTAACCACACTCCTCTGGACAGTACCAAAACAAATTATCTAATGATTCTGTCTCTTCGCAGAAAATTCTGCAGAGCTGGGAAGGTTGTATCCCCCACATATATAACATTCTATTTGTTGCAGGAATTTTATATTATAATTTAAATAGAAAACTTTTAAGTTTTGAATCCAGCGTTATTTTGAGTGTCAATTCATAGAGCATGTGCCATGGAATCGGTACATTGAAAATCTCTTGCCAACTATTTTGCAATCTATATGGCACAGCTGTAAATGTTTTGGTCCTTAAATTAAATTGGTATAGTTTTATTTTATCACAATTTTCTTAAGCAAATTTAGTTTTTTTTAATGCAGGACCGACAGACAAGTTCCTTACTTTCTTCTCCTTCCATTTTTGCAGTAATGCTGCAGCTAGTTGATTGTAACTTTGTGTGGAGCAGACATTTCCATATATTCCTATTTATGATATAATTTACAAAGATTAAGATGAATATATATATATATATATATATATATAAATATATATATATATATATATAAATATATATATATATATATATATATATTGCGACACAAGCCACTGATAGGCTTGAACAAACAAGACGAACGTGCCAGTTCGTCTTGTTTGTTCAAGCCTATCAGTGGCTTGTGTCGCAGTGCCTGCCTTTTCCAGTTTCTCGCCCTCCTGGTTTTGACCCTTGCCTGTCCTGACTCCGAGCCCGCCTGCCTGACCACTCTGTCTGACCCTGAGCCTGCCTGCCGTCCTGTACCTTTGCTCCTACTCTGGATTATCGACCCCTGCCTGTCTTGACCTGTTGTTTGCCTGCCCTTATTGTTACAATAAACTTTGTTACTTCACACAGTCTGTACTTGGGTCTTACCTTGATACCTGATAGTTCTGTCTTTTCTGGTGGCTTGTTTTTAAAAAGCGATATTTTGTAGATGAATTCAGATGATAGGTTATTGCCCTGCTAAAAGGTGAATTCATCTCCCAGTGTCTGGTGGGAAGCACACTGAACCAGGCTTTCTTCTAGGATTTTGTTTAGGTCCAGTCTGTTTCTTTTTTTATCCTGAAAAAGTTATTGACAATTACATGATGCAGCCACCACTACGCTTGAAAATATGGAGTGTTACTCGGTATTGTGTATTGGATTTGCCCCAAACATAAAACTTTGTATTCAGGACAAAAAGTGAATTGCTTTGCCAATTTTTGTGCTGTATTACTTTAGTGCCTTGTCGCAAACAGGATGAGTTTAAAATATATATTTTTATTCTGTACAGGCTTCCTTCTTTTCACCCTGTCAATTAGGTTAGTATTGTTGTTGATCCACCCTCAGTTTTCTCCTGGCACAGCCATTAAACTCTAACTGTTTTAAAGTCACCATTGGCCTCATGGTGAGCGGTTTCCTTCCTCACTGGCAACTGATTTAGGAAGGACGCCTGTATCTTTGCAGTGGCTGGGTGTACTGATACACCATCTAAAGTGTAATTAATAACTTATCAAAGAGATATTCAATGTCAGCTTTTTAAATTTTTTACCCATCTACCAATAGGTGTCCTTCTTTGCCAGGCATTGGAAAACCACTCTGGTCTTTGTGGTTTAATATGTGTTTGAAATTCACTGTTTGACTGAGGGACCTTACAGATAGATAATTGTATGTGTGGGGTACAGAGATGAGGTAGTCATTCAAAAATAATGTGGAACACTTATTGCACACAGAGTGACTCCGTTCAACTTATTATGTGACTTGTTAAGCACATTTTTACTCCTGACCTTCTTTAGGCTTGCCATAACAAAAGAGTTGAATACTTATTGACAACAAAAAAATTAATCTCACATATTTCCATGTTGCATTATGGGGTATGGGGTAGGCTATTGTGTGTAGGCCACTGACACACAGCAAAATGTTGATCATGTCAAAGGGAGTGAATACATTCTGAAGGCACAGTACCCATGATACTCCTATTAAAATGCAGAGGATGAAGTTATTAGAATATTTCAAACTTACTTAAACATTTACATGGACCACTATTTGTGGTACATGAGGGGCTTTACAATTGTCAATATCGCAACAGCGCCTCTTTAACCTCAAGAGGCTGAAGAAATTTGTCTTGGCCCCTAAGACCCTTACAAACTTTTACAGATGCACCATTGAGAGCATCCTATTGGACTATATCACCGCCTGGTACGGCAACTGCACCGCCCACAACCGCAGGGCTCACTGCCTGCCCTCCAGGACACCTACAGCACCCAATGTCACAGGAAGGCCAAAAAGATCATCAAGGACATCGACCACCTGAGTCACGGCCTGTTCAACCCGCTATCATACAGAAGGCGAGGACAGTACAGGTGCGTCAAAGGTTGAACTGAGAGTCTAAAAAACAGCTTGTTAAATAGCCATCACTAGCCAGCCTCCACCCTGTACCCTGCCCTGAACTTAGTCACTGTCACTAGCCGGCTACCACCCGGTTACTCAACCCTGAGTAAGGGCCCTATATACATAGACACGGAATCACTGGTCACTTTAATAACGGAACACTGGTCACTTTAATAATGTTAACATACTCTTTTACTAATTTCATATGTATATACTGTATTGATGTATATATACTATTCTAGCTATGTGTGTGTGTTTATGTGAAGGGAGGAGAGCAGGGTAGAGACAGTCTTTCACTGGTCAGTAAAGGCCCTGCATGCGTGGCTCCTCAGTAAGAGACAGGGTTTAGCACTGAGCCAAACTCCATATCCACAGTCTGACTGTTCCCCTGCCATGGACTCCCAATGGTGATACCACACACACACACACACACACATACACACATACACACACACACATACACATACACACACACACACACACACACACACACACACACACACACACACACACACACACACACACACACACACACACACACACACACACACACACACACACACACACACACACACACACACACACACACACTACAACTAAAGTTCCTCAAGGAATGGTAAATGTATAACAGGGTGGAGTCCCTCCTGCAATTTCAAAACTGTGAATTTATTCCAAACTGCCCAAGACATCATATGTCAAACTTAAGATATGGCATTCCTTCCTTTCTTGACTGTGTGTGTGTGTGCGTGCATGCTTTCCTCCCATCATGTGTTTTCAGAACATTTTTGCTGTTCAGTTGTGTAGTCAGGTGCGGCATATCTGTGTGTACAGTAACGAGCAGTGCTTTGAGTCTTAGGAGAGTAGATGTGAGCTATAAACAGAGCTGTTGAAAGGAACATTGTTAAGTAAGGACTATTAAAACTCGAGATAGGCCTGAGAGAGGCCAGAGAGAGGCCTGAGAGAGGCCAGAGAGAGGCTTGAGAGAGAGAGAGAGAGAGAGAGAGAGAGAGAGAGAGAGAGAGGCCAGAGAGAGGATCAAGAGAGGCCCGAAAGAGGCCCGAGAGAGGCTCAAGAGAGAGAGGCCCGAAGGAGGCCAGAGAGAGGATCGAGAGAGGCCCGAAGGAGGCCAGAGAGAGGCTCGAGAGAGGATTAAGGCTTATAAAAATACTTTTTAAACCTCTCCGCAGGGTCATTGTGGATTTTACATGCAGTAAACCAGCGTCTCTGTGGAGAGTGGAGAGAGTTGGGTCTCTATATAAGGAGGCCTCCTGTGCCTCGCTCTGTTTGTGTCCCAAATGTCACCCTATTCCATAGGAAGGGCCCTGATCAAATGTAGTGTACTAAATTGGGAATAGGTTACAATTTAGGATGCAGATTCTCTCTCTGGCTCCAGGGTAAGTAAGGAATGCTACCCAGAGGTGGTGGCTAGGGCTGGGCTGGGAGCCATGCAGAGACAGGCTGTCACAGCACAGCAGTAGGACTACCACAGTCTCCTCTCCAGGCTAGTCCACATCAGGCCCCGTCTCTGTGTCTGTCTGCCTCCCTGGCCTGGCATCATCCCCACAGCACCATCTGTCTCTCTGAGGATACACAGACCATTACAGAGACCAGTACAGGCTAGTGCAGAGACCAGTAGAGACCACAAAAGATACTAGCATGGATTAGTTAGAATAGCGAAGACCATCATGGATCTTCAAATACTAAGTATAGCAGATACATAGACCAGAACGGTACATTTCAGAGATCAGACCATGTCTACTGCCACAAACCCACTCTACTATGTCTACTGCCACAAACACACTCTACTATGTCTACTGCCACAAACACACTCTACTATGTCTACTGCCACAAACACACTCTACTATGTCTACTGCCACAAACACACTCTACTATGTCTACTGCCACAAACCCACTCTACTATGTCTACTGCCACAAACCCACTCTACTATGTCTACTGCCACAAACCCACTCTACTATGTCTACTGCCACAAACCCACTCTACTATTAATACGCTACTCTTCACCACATGTTGAGTACTAATTACTCTGAGTTAAAAACCAACACACACAGACCCCGAAAACAGAACAGGAGAGAGTATTATCCACATGTACAAACACACATTTCATGTCAGTATGTTACATGTCTTTTTCACACAGGGAGAAGTCAAGAGTGTGTCTGGTGTGTGTGTATGACTGTGCGTGCTTTGAGGAATGTCTGTGATCATGACCTCTATTTGGACCACTGACCTGAGAGGCTTTATGTGTCTGCTCCACCCCTGGCTTCACACACACACACACACACACACACACACACACACACACACACACACACACACACACACACACACACACACACACACACACACACACACACACACACACACACACACACACACACACACACACACACACACACACACAGCTAACCTTGTGGAGACACACAATTCAGTCCCATTCAAAATCCTATTTTACCTAACCCCTAACCCTAACCTTAACCCTAAAACCTAACCTTAAACCTAACCCTAGTTCCTAACCCTAAACCTAGCTCCTAACCCTAAACCTAACTCTAGCTCCTAACCCTAACCCTTAACATATATATCTAACCCTAACTCTAAACCCCCTAGAAATACCATTTGACCATGTGGGGACCAACAAAATGTCCCCAGTTGGTCAAAATGTTTTTGTTTACTATTCTTGTGGGGAATTATGGTCTCCACAAGAATAGTTAAATACGTCCACACACACACACAGGGCCTCAGACACACACCAAAAATGTCTCAAACTAAATAAACACATACTCTCCCCTGCTCTCTGTTACCACATGGACAGATACAGGCTAAGAGGACAAAACTGGCTTTTGCCAGCTTAGGCTCAGCTTAGTCCTGATACCTGACCACTGTGACTGACCCAAACTTAAGGAAAGCTTTGACTCTGTACAGACTTAGTAAGCATAGCCTTGCTATTGAGAAAGGCCGCCATAGGCAGACATGGCTCTCAAGAGAAGACAGGCTGGAGGTGGAAACTGAGGTGGAAACTGAGCTGGACTTCCTAACCTCCTGCCAAATGTATGACCATATTAGAGACACATACCCACATAGAATTCAAAAACAAATCACAATTTGATAAACTACCATGTTTATTGAGTGAAATACCACAGTGTGCAATCACAGCAGCAAGATTTGTGACCTGTTGCCACAAGAAAAGGGTGACCATCTATTTATTTTCCCTTTTGAACATCATTACAAAACTGTATATATACACATAATATGACAATTGAAATGTATTTATTATTTTGGAACTTTTGTGCGTGTAATGTTTTCTGTAGATTTTTTATTGTTTATTATCTATTTCACTTGCTTTGGCAATGTAAACATATGTTTCCCATGCCAATTAAGCCCCTTAAATTGAAATTGAATTGAGCGAGAGATATAGATGTGTGTGTGTGTTTCAGTTCATTTTCCTGTTTTAGACTTACATGAGCATAAACCTGGACCTTACAATAGCCCATTGTCTCTGGTTCCCGCCACATTTCCTTTCAGGTCAGAATTCACGGAAATAGGGACACAATCCAAACAAATACCAATGGCTACACCTCCACCCCTAACTCACTACTGCATTTCTGGAGGAACCATGTGTCTACAGGGGTTTTGTTCCCCAGAGAAAGCTAATCAACGTTGCACCCTGACCTGAAAAAAAGCCACGTGCAATTGTGCCTGTGTGTGGGTACATACAGATAAATGGGCGGATGAGAGTAGTAGTCCATGTAGCATGTTTGGTCCTAATCAAAGGTAAGTATTTGAGGAAGGCAAACTGATTCTAGATCTGTGCATACAGTACAGTCACCATCCACCCAGAGAGATTCCACAGCAGATCATTGGACTAAGGGATATAGCCCCCCTCCCCCTTCCCCTCCACCTCCCTTCTACCCTTCTGAAAGCAACATCTGGGACTCATAATAACCAAATCCAACTCTGCTCTCCAACTCCTAAAAGAGCTCAAATACCGCGGCTCCATGGCAAAGTGTCTCCGGGTCTATGCTCTGCTCCATTAGATAAATATTTGCTTTCTGGAAAACAAGAGAGGGAGCAAATTACCAGACAAGTTAACTGTTGATGTTCCTGCCGTTCAGAGACCAGAGAAACAGAAAGTGGATATAGAAAAGTTAATTTATGATGTGAATATAAACATATACAGTGCCTTCAGAAAGTATTCATACCCCTTGACTTGTTCCACATTTTGTTGTATTACAGCTTGAATTCAAAATTTATTCAGCAGATTTTCTTTGCACCCACCTACACACAATACCCCATAATGACAACGTGTAAACCTGTTTAGACATTTTTGCAAATTCATTGAAAATGAAGTACAGAAATGTCTAATTTACATAAGTATTCACACCCCTTTGCTATGACACTCCAAATTGAGCTCAGGTGTGTCCAATTTCCTTTCATCATCCTTGAGCTGTAACTTTAACTTGATTGGAGTCAATTAAATTGTTTGGACATGATTTAGAAATAAACACACTTGTCACGTTCTTCCTCCTCTTCAACTGAAGAGGAGAGGCGAGATGGATCGGAGGACCAAAATGCGTCGTGATATGTGTTCATGATGAATGTTTAATTAAAGAAAGAACTGAACACTGAATACAAAAATAATAAACAAATAAAGACCGTGACGCTATCATAAGGACTGTGCTGACACAAGCAACTAACATAGACAATCACCCACAAACAAACAGTGCAACTCAGGCTACCTAAGTATGATTCTCAATCAGAGACGACTAATGACACCTGCCTCTGATTGAGAACCATACTAGGCCGAAACATAGAAATCCCCAAATCATAGAAAAACAAACATAGACTGCCCAACCCAACTCACACCCTGACCATACTAAATAATGACAAAACAAAGGAAATAAAGGTCAGAACGTGACACCTGTCTATATAAGGTCCCACAGTTGACAGTTTATGTCAGAGCAGAAACTATACCATGAAGTCCAAGGAACTGTCTGTAGATCTCTGAGATAGAATTGTGATGAGTCATACATCTGGGGAAGGGTATAAATCAATTTCTGGAGTGTTCAAAGTTTCCAAGAGGACAGTGGTCTCTATCAATGGCAAATGGAAAAACATGAAACTACCCAGACTCTGCCTAGAGCTGGCCGTCCAACCAAACTGAGGAACCGGGCAAGAAGGACCTTGTTCAGGGAGGTGACCAAGAACCCAATGACCACTCTGACAGAACTACATAGTTCTTTGGCTGAGACTGGAGAACCTGCCAGAAGGACAACAGTCTCTACAGCACTTTGCCAATCTGGGCTTCATGGGAGAATTGCCAGACAGAAGCCACTCCTGAGAAAAAGGCACATGGCAGCAGACCTGAATATTGTAAAAAATCACATGAGACTCTGAGAGCATAAGGCAAAATATTCTGTGGTCTGATGAAACAACATTTTTAATGTTTAGCCTGAATGAAAAGCGCTATGTTTGAAGAAAACTAGGCACAGCACATCACCGTCTAACACCATCCCTACCATGAAGCATAGTGGTGGCAGCATCATGCTATGGGGATGCTTTTCAGCGTCAGGGACTGGGAGACTAGTAAGGATAGAGGGAACAATAAAAGCCAAATACAGGCAAATCCTTGATGAGAACCTGCTTCAGAGTGCAAACAACCTTAGACTGGGGTGAAGATTTACATTCCAACAGGACAATGACTACAAGCATAGAGCCAAAGCAATGCTGGAATGGCTTCATAACAAGAATGTGAAAGTCCTTGAGTGGCCCAGCCAACGCCTAGACTTGAATCCCATTTAAAATCCGTGGAAAGACTTGAAGATTGCTGTTCACTGCCGCTACCCATTTAACTTAACAGAGCTTGAGAAAATCTGCAAGGATGAAGGGGAGAAAATCCCCAAATCCAGATGTGCAAAGCTGATACATGTGTGCAAAGCTGTAATTGCCGCCAAAGGTGCTTCTACAAAGTATTGACTCAGGGATGTGAATACTTATGCAAATCGGATATTTCTGTATTTCATTTTCAATAAATTTGCAAATATTTCTAAAAACAGGTTTTCACTTTGTCATTATGGGGCATTGTGTGTAGTTGGGGGGGAAACATCTATTTAATCAATTTTGAATTCAGGCTGTAACACAACAAAATATGGAATATGTCAAGGGATATAAATACATGCACATACACACTCACCTTTCCACCTTTCTTCCACTAAGCCTATGGCATCATAGGAAAGGAAAGTGTAGGTCAGGAAACAAGATGTTTGGTATTTTTCATCTGGCCATGACTTCCATGTGACTGCTATCAGTCCAAAACATATCAAAAGTGCATTTGTGTCTACAGCTCCCTTCAGACTTCTCCCTCAGGTGGCTGAAAAACAGTAGCTGCAGGTACTTTAGGAGTCAAATTAGTCTGGGCCTCAACATGGCCATTGGGCCTCAACATAGCAGCTCATTGCAGCTTTAAAAATAGATCCAAGATCTCCCACAAATGGCACATTGAGTTTTAGGTCTTTGTTTCTGGCCATTTTGAGCCTTTAATCGAACCCACAAATGGTGATGTTCCAGATACTCAACTAGTCTAAAGAAGGCCAGTTTATTTGCTTCTTTAATCAGAACAACAGTTTTCAGCTGTGCTAACATAGTTGCAAAATGGTTTTCTAATGATCAATTAGCCTTTTAAAATTATAAACTTGGATTAGCTAACACAACGTGCAATTGGAACACAGGAGTGATGGTTGCTGATAATGGGCCTCTACGCCTATGTAGATATTCCATAAAAAATCTGCAGTTTCCAGCTACAATGGTCATTTACAACATTAACAAGGTCTTATCTGTATTTCTGATCAATTTTATGTTATTTTAAAGGACAAAAAATAGCTTTTGTTTCAAAAACAAGGACATTTCTAAGTTACCCCAAACTTCTGAACGATAGTGTAAATTTGTCAGGTATGTGCTTATTTTCCAACCACTTGAAATTATACAGTAAGATAAGCATCCTGCTAGATGCTGAAGTAAATCATGAAATACATTGAGTAACAAATGTGACGAGGAGTTTGGTAAACAAGTTCAACATAGCTGGCTGACCTTCTACTCTGTGTGAAAGTCATTTCCTGGAAAGACATCCTTGTCTGGGAAATATGAACCATGTTTTACTGCCCCCCTTTCCTTCCTTAACTCTCCCCTTCCCTACTTCCTCTCCTCACCTTCTCCATTTCTTTCTACCTTCAGTATATCCCTTTCTCAACTGATTTCCCCCTCTGCCCATCTCTCTATTCTTCAAGTGTCATCTTTTCTCTCTCTTGAAATGACATTTTTTCGTCAGTCACGCTCTCTGAAATCTGATGCAATGACCAACTCCAATTATGTTTGTGTATCTGGAAGAATATCAACACTGTTTTTCTGTCCATTTACATTTACACAAAGTCAAGACACGAACCACAAGCAAAGGCTTGGAGCAGATTGACACTTCCAGACACAGATCTCAGGAGACAACAGGAGACAACAGTACAAAACACGCAGCCAGACAGATCTCAGGAGACAACAGTAGACAACAGGAGACAACAGTAAGTACAAAACACACAGCCAGACAGATCTCAGGAGACAACAGTAGACAACAGGAGACAACAGTAAGTACAAAACACGCAGCCAGACAGATCTCAGGAGACAACAGTAGACAACAGGAGACAACAGTAAGTACAAAACACGCAGCCAGACAGATCTCAGGAGACAACAGTAGACAACAGGAGACAACAGTAAGTACAAAACACGCAGCCAGACAGATCTCAGGAGACAACAGTAGACAACAGGAGACAACAGTACGAAACACGCAGCCAGACAGATCTCAGGAGACAACAGTAGACAACAGGAGACAACAGTAAGTACAAAACACACAGCCAGACACAGATGTGTCATCTTACATCCACTTAAAAGTCACAGGGGGGTAATACTATGAAATGAAAACCTGAGCCCTGAGAGGCCTCTCTCTCTCTCTCTCTCTCTCTCTCTCTCTCTCTCTCTCTCTCTCTCTCTCTCTGTGTGTTGTTGTTGCCCTGGTTATGGTGTAATTACACCCTCATCATGCTCAGGAAGCCAATCTGTATCTCTATGTAGGAATGGTGGCCCAGTCTAAACACAGTTTGGAGGGGGGGGGGGGTAGCTCGTCTCACCTCGCTGGCTGATCACTGCGCATGGAGGAGGAAGGTTGCTGTCTTCGCACCCTATTGCACAGCTGACACACAGCGCTGATGGGCTGTAACACAAGGAGGGAGAGAGGACAGAGAGGCAGCCCAAGGGACAGAGATGTAGACACAGAGAGTAGAGAGAGAGGACAGAGAGGCAGCCCAAGGGACAGAGATGTAGACACAGAGAGTAGAGAGAGAGGACAGAGAGGCAGCCCAAGGGACAGAGATGTAGACACAGAGAGTAAAGAGAGAGGACAGAGAGGCAGCCCAAGGGACAGAGATGTAGACACAGAGAGTAGAGAGAGAGGACAGAGAGGCAGCCCAAGGGACAGAGATGTAGACACAGAGCGTAGAGAGAGAGGACAGAGAGAGGCAGCCCAAGGGACAGAGATGTAGACACAGAGAGTAGAGAGAGGACAGAGAGAGGCAGCCCAAGGGAAAGAGATGTAGACACAGAGAGTAGAGAGAGAGGACAGAGAGAGGCAGCCCAAGGGACAGAGATATAGACACAGAGAGTAGAGTGAGAGGACAGAGAGGCAGCCCAAGGGACAGAGATGTACACACAGAGAGTAGAGAGAGAGAGGACAGAGAGAGGCAGCCCAAGGGAAAGAGATGTAGACACAGAGAGTAGAGAGAAAGGACAGAGAGGCAGCCCAAGGGACAGAGATGTAGACACAGAGAGTAGAGAGAGAGGACAGAGAGGCAGCCCAAGGGACAGAGATGTAGACACAGAGAGTAGAGAGAAAGGACAGAGAGGCAGCCCAAGGGACAGAGATGTAGACACAGAGAGTAGAGAGAGAGGACAGAGAGGCAGCCCAAGGGACAAGGATGCAGACACAGAGAGTAGAGAGAGAGGACAGAGAGAGGCAGCCCAAGGGACAGAGATGTAGACACAGAGAGTACAGAGAGAGGACAGAGAGGCAGCCCAAGGGACAAGGATGTAGACACAGAGAGTAGAGAGAGAGGACAGAGAGAGGCAGCCCAAGGGAAAGAGATGTAGACACAGAGAGTATATATTATCTACCTCACTTGCTTTGGCAATGTTAACACATGTTTCCCATGCCAATAAAGCCCTTGAATTGAATTGAATTGAGTAGAGAGAGAGGACAGAGAAAGGCAGCCCAAGGGAAAGAGATGTAGAGAGAGAGGACAGAGAGAGGCAGCCCAAGGGACAGAGATGTAGACACAGAGAGTAGAGAGAGGACAGAGAGAGGCAGCCCAAGGGAAAGAGATGTAGACACAGAGAGTAGAGAGAGAGGACAGAGAGAGGCAGCCCAAGGGACAGAGATGTAGACACAGAGAGTAGAGAGAGAGGACAGAGAGAGGCAGCCCAAGGGACAGAGATGTAGACACAGAGAGTAGAGTGAGAGGGCCAAGAGAGGCAGCCCAAGGGACAGAGATGTACACACAGAGAGTAGAGAGAGAGAGGACAGAGAGAGGCAGCCCAAGGGAAAGAGATGTAGACACAGAGAGTAGAGAGAAAGGACAGAGAGGCAGCCCAAGGGACAGAGATGTAGACACAGAGAGTAGAGAGAGAGGACAGAGAGGCAGCCCAAGGGACAGAGATGTACACACAGAGAGTAGAGAGAAAGGACAGAGAGGCAGCCCAAGGGACAGAGATGTAGACACAGAGAGTAGAGAGAGAGGACAGAGAGGCAGCCCAAGGGACAAGGATGCAGACACAGAGAGTAGAGAGAGAGGACAGAGAGAGGCAGCCCAAGGGACAGAGATGTAGACACAGAGAGTACAGAGAGAGGACAGAGAGGCAGCCCAAGGGACAAGGATGTAGACACAGAGAGTAGAGAGAGAGGACAGAGAGAGGCAGCCCAAGGGAAAGAGATGTAGACACAGAGAGTATATATTATCTACCTCACTTGCTTTGGCAATGTTAACACATGTTTCCCATGCCAATAAAGCCCTTGAATTGAATTGAATTGAGTAGAGAGAGAGGACAGAGAAAGGCAGCCCAAGGGAAAGAGATGTAGAGAGAGAGGACAGAGAGAGGCAGCTCAAGGGACAGAGATGTAGACACAGAGAGTAGAGAGAGAGGACAGAGAGAGGCAGCCCAAGGGAAAGAGATGTAGACACAGAGAGTAGAGAGAGAGGACAGAGAGAGGCAGCCCAAGGGACAGAGATGTAGACACAGAGAGTAGAGAGAGAGGACAGAGAGAGGCAGCCCAAGGGACAGAGATATAGACACAGAGAGTAGAGTGAGAGGACAGAGAGGCAGCCCAAGGGACAGAGATGTACACACAGAGAGTAGAGAGAGAGAGGACAGAGAGAGGCAGCCCAAGGGAAAGAGATGTAGACACAGAGAGTAGAGAGAAAGGACAGAGAGGCAGCCCAAGGGACAGAGATGTAGACACAGAGAGTAGAGAGAGAGGACAGAGAGGCAGCCCAAGGGACAGAGATGTAGACACAGAGAGTAGAGAGAAAGGACAGAGAGGCAGCCCAAGGGACAGAGATGTAGACACAGAGAGTAGAGAGAGAGGACAGAGAGGCAGCCCAAGGGACAAGGATGCAGACACAGAGAGTAGAGAGAGAGGACAGAGAGAGGCAGCCCAAGGGACAGAGATGTAGACACAGAGAGTACAGAGAGAGGACAGAGAGGCAGCCCAAGGGACAAGGATGTAGACACAGAGAGTAGAGAGAGAGGACAGAGAGAGGCAGCCCAAGGGAAAGAGATGTAGACACAGAGAGTATATATTATCTACCTCACTTGCTTTGGCAATGTTAACACATGTTTCCCATGCCAATAAAGCCCTTGAATTGAATTGAATTGAGTAGAGAGAGAGGACAGAGAAAGGCAGCCCAAGGGAAAGAGATGTAGAGAGAGAGGACAGAGAGAGGCAGCTCAAGGGACAGAGATGTAGACACAGAGAGTAGAGAGAGAGGACAGAGAGAGGCAGCCCAAGGGAAAGAGATGTAGACACAGAGAGTAGAGAGAGAGGACAGAGAGAGGCAGCCCAAGGGACAGAGATGTAGACACAGAGAGTAGAGAGAGAGGACAGAGAGAGGCAGCCCAAGGGAAAGAGATGTAGACACAGAGAGTATAGAGAGAGGACAGAGAGGCAGCCCAAGGGACAGAGATGTAGACACAGAGAGTAGAGAGAGAGGACAGAGAGGCAGCCCAAGGGACAGAGATGTAGACACAGAGAGTAGAGAGAGGACAGAGAGGCAGCCCAAGGGACAGAGATGTAGACACAGAGAGTAGAGAGAGAGGACAGAGAGGCAGCCCAAGGGACAGAGATGTAGACACAGAGAGTAGAGAGAGAGGACAGAGAGGCAGCCCAAGGGACAGAGATGTAGACACAGAGAGTAGAGAGAGAGGACAGAGAGAGGCAGGCCAAGGGACAGAGATGTAAGACAGAGAGAGTAGAGAGAGAGGACAGAGAGGCAGCCCAAGGGACAGAGATGTAGACACAGAGAGTAGAGAGAGAGGACAGAGAGAGGCAGCCCAAGGGACAGAGATGTAAGACACAGAGAGTAGAGAGAGAGGACAGAGAGAGGCAGCCCAAGAGAAAGAGATGTAGACAGAGAGAGACAGATCCACAAAGAATTCGAAAACAAATCCAATTTTGAAAAACTCACATATCTACTGGGTGAAATTCCACAGTGTGCCATCACAGCAGCAAGATTTGTGACCTGTTGCCACGAGAAAAGGGCAACCAGTGAAGAACAAACACCATTGTAAATACAACCCATATTTATGCTTATTTATTTTATCTTGTGTCCTTTAACCATTTGTACATTGTTAAAACACTGTATATATATAATATGACATTTGTAATGTCTTTATTGTTTTGAAACTTCTGTATGTGTAATGTTTACTGTTAATTTGTATTGTTTTTCACTTTATATATTCACTTTATATATTATCTACCTCACTTGCTTTGGCAATGTTAACACATGTTTCCCATGCCAATAAAGCCCTTGAATTGAATTGAATTGAATTGAGAGGAGACCGAGAGAAAGAGATGTAGACACAGAGACAGAGAGTAGAGAGAGAGGGAGAGAGAGAGGAGACAGAGAGAAAGAGATGTAGACACAGAGACAGAGAGTAGAGAGAGAGAGGGAGAGAGGAGACAGAGAGAAAGAGATGTAGACACAGAGACAGAGAGTAGAGAGAGAGGGAGAGAGAGAGGAGACAGAGAGAAAGAGATGTAGACACAGAGACAGAGAGTAGAGAGAGAGAGTGAGAGAGGAGACAGAGAGAAAGAGATGTAAACACAGAGACAGAGAGTAGAGAGAGAGGGAGAGAGGAGACAGAGAGAAAGAGATGTAGACACAGAGACAGAGAGTAGAGAGAGAGAGTGAGAGAGGAGACAGAGATATAGAGATGTAGACACAGAGACAGAGTAGAGAGAGGAAGAGAGAAAGAGATGTAGACAGAAAGAGAGTGTTGGAAGTCAATACAAGTATGAAAAAAACACAGACAAAACCCATTCCTCAATCAAGACAATTATCCTAAAAGATAATGTAGGGTGTTACCATCATATACATTCAGATTTACCATGGCTACATTTACACACAAATACTATGATGGGGAAATCTGGATGGAAACTACTGAGTGAGTGAAAATAGCCGAGCAGGGCTTTGAATAGCTTTCAGTGATTTAAACATCCTGTGTTTTATCTTAGAAGCATGGAACACGGCACGCTGGACTCCAACACACACTGTTTGTTTTCCCTCAAGTTAATTGAGAAGCCAGAGTCCTGAGTGAAAAGTCAGCTTCAGGTCATTAATCAGAACTGAGCTTTCCAAAAAAAACAATTCATGATTAGCTGGCCTGAAGCCTGCCATGTTGTTAAAGTGTGTGTGGCTCTTTTGGACGAATAGCTGGCATGCTTCAGCACAGGGTTGTTTGTTTTGGGATGGAGAGGAGGGGTAGGAAGAGAAAGCCTGTTGGAAAACAAGGAGAAATGGAGAAGAAAGAAGAAGGAAAGAGAGGGTGATAGAGAGGAAGAAGGAGTGTGAGATGGAGAGAGGGAGATGGAGAGACAATCATGGAGAGAGGGAGATGAAGTGGGAGATGGAGAGAGGGAGATGGAGGGAGTGGAAAAGAGAGAGGGAGATGGAGAGCAGGAGATTGAGAAGGAGAGATGGAGATTGAGAGAGTGAGAGGAAGGGGAAGAAGGAGATGGCGAAGGGAGATGGAGAGAGGGAGATGGAGGGAGTGGAAAAGAGAGAGGGAGATGGAGAAAGAGATTGAGAGAGGGAGATGGAGAGAGGGAGATGGAGAAGGAGATTGAGAGAGGGAGATGGAGAGAGGGAGATGGAGAGAGGGAGATGGTTAGGGAGAAGGAGAGGGAGATAGGGAGAATGAGATAGCGAGAAAGAGGGTGAGAGGGATATGGAGAGGGAGATGGAGGGAGGGAGATGGAGGGTGGGAGATGGAGAGAGGGAGATGGAGAGAGGGAGATGGAGGGTGGGAGATGGAGAGATGGAGATGGAGCGAGGGAGATGGAGACAAGGAGATGGAGAAAGGGAGAAGGAGAGAGCAAGATTGAGAGAGTGAGAGGAAGAGGAAGAAGGAGATGGCGAAGGGAGATGGAGAGAGGGAGATGGAGATTTGATATGGCAAGAGGGAGATGGAGAAGGAGGTGGAGATTGAGAGAGGGAGATGGAGAAGGAGATTGAGAGAGGGAGATGGAGAGAGGGAGATGGAGAAGGAGATTGAGAGAGGGAGATGGAGAGAGGGAGATGGAGAGAGGGAGATGGAGAGAGGGAGATGGTTAGGGAGAAGGAGAGGGAGATAGGGAGAAGGAGATAGCGAGAAAGAGGGTGAGAGGGATATGGAGAGGGAGATGGAGGGAGGGAGATGGAGGGTGGGAGATGGAGAGAGGGAGATGGAGAGGGGAAGATGGAGAGATGGAGATGGAGCGAGGGAGATGGAGGGTGGGAGATGGAGAGAGGGAGATGGAGAAGGAGGGGGAGATTGAGAGAGGGAGATGGAGAAGGAGATTGAGAGAGGGAGATGGAGAGAGGGAGATGGAGAAAGAGATTGAGAGAGGGAGATGGAGAGAGGGAGATGGAGAAGGAGATTGAGAGAGGGAGATGGAGAGAGGGAGATGGAGAGAGGGAGATGGTTAGGGAGAAGGAGAGGGAGATAGGGAGAATGAGATAGCGAGAAAGAGGGTGAGAGGGATATGGAGAGGGAGATGGAGGGAGGGAGATGGAGGGTGGGAGATGGAGAGAGGGAGATGGAGAGAGGGAGATGGAGGGTGGGAGATGGAGAGATGGAGATGGAGCGAGGGAGATGGAGAGAAGGAGATGGAGAAAGGGAGAAGGAGAGAGCAAGATTGAGAGAGTGAGAGGAAGAAGGAGATTGTGAAGGGAGATGGACATTTGATATGGAGAGAAGGAGATGGAGAGGGAGAAGCAGAGGAAGATTGAGAGAGAGAGAGAGAGAGATGGAGATGGAGATTGAGAGAGGGAGATGGAGAGAGGGAGATGGTTAGGGAGAAGGAGAGGGAGATAGGGAGAAGGCGATTGTGAGAAATAGGGTGAGAGGGAGATGGAGGGAGGGAGATAGAAGGTGGGAGATGGAGAAAGGGAGATGAGATGGAGATGGAGAGAGGGAGATGGAGAGAAGAAGATGGGGAGAGGGAGATGAAGGAGAGGGAGATGGAGAGGGAGATGCAGAGATGGAGAGGGAGCTGGCAAGAGGGAGATGGAGAAAAGGAGATGGAGAAAGGAGATGAAAAGAGAGATTGAGAGAGGAAGATGGAGAGATGGAGAAGGAGGGAGGGAGATGGAGAGACGTGGGGGATATGGAGAGAGCTAGATGAAGAGAGGGAGATGGAGAGAGGGAGATTGAGAGGGAGATGGAAAGAGGGAGATGGAGATGGACAGAGGGAGATGGAGAGAGTGAGATGGCGAAAGGGAGATTGGGGGAGGGAGATGGAGAGGGAGAGGGAGAGGGAGAGGGAGAGGGAGAGGGAGAGGGAGAGGGAGAGGGAGAGGGAGAGGGAGATTGAGACAGAGATTGATAGAGGGAGATGAATAGAGGGAGATGGAGAGATGGAGATGGAGAGAGGGAGATGGAGAGAGGGATTTGGAGAGATAGAGAGACATATTTCCCTCAGATTACACAGATCCACAAAGAATTCGAAAACAAATCCAATTTTGAAAAACTCCCATATCTACTGGGTGAAATTCCACAGTGTGCCATCACAGCAGCAAGATTTGTGACCTGTTGCCACGAGAAAAGGGCAACCAGTGAAGAACAAACACCATTGTAAATACAACCCATATTTATGCTTATTTATTTTATCTTGTGTCCTTTAGCCATTTGTACATTGTTAGAACACTGTATATATATATAATATGACATTTGTAATGTCTTTACTGTTTTGAAACTTCTGTATGTGTAATGTTTACTGTTCATTTTTGTTGTTTTGCACTTTATATATTCACTTTGTATGTTGTCTACCTCACTTGCTTTGGCAATGTTAACACATGTTTCCCATGCCAATAAAGCCCTTGAATTTAATTGAATTGAGATGGAGATGGAGAGAGGGAGATGGAGAGGGAGAAGGAAATGGAGTTGGAGAGAGGGAGATGGAGAGAGGGAGATGGAGAGATGGAGAAGGAGGGAGGGAGATGGAGAGATGGAGAAGGAGGGAGGGAGATGGAGAGACGTGGGGGATATGGAGAGAGCTAGATGAAAAGAGGGAGATGGAGATGGACAGAGGGAGATGGAGATGGAAAGAGGGAGATGGAGATGGACAGAGGGAGATGGAGAGAGGAAGATGGAGAGAGTGAGATGGCGAAAGGGAGCTTGGGGGAGGGAGATGGAGAGGGAGATGGAGATTGAGACAGAGATTGATAGAGGGAGATGAATAGAGGGAGATGGAGAGATGGAGATGGAGAGAGATGGAAAGAGGAAGACGGAGAGGGAGATGAAGAGAGGGAGATGGAGAGAGGGATTTGGAGAGATAGAGAGATGGAGATGGAGAGAGGGAGATGGAGAGGGAGAAGGAAATGGAGTTGGAGAGAGGGAGATGGAGAAAGGGAGGAAATTGAGAGAGTGAGAGAAAGAAGGAGATGGTGAAGGGAGATGGTGACGGGAGATGGAGAGAGGGAGATGGAGATTTGATATGGAGAGAGGGAGATGCAGAAAGGGAGGAGAGATGGAAATTGAGAGAGTGAGAGGAAGAAGGAGATGGTGACGGCAGATGGAGAGAGGGAGATGGAGAAAGAGGGGGAGATTGAGAGAGGGAGATGGAGATGGAGAGGGAGATTGAGAGAGGGAGATGTAGAAATGTAGATGAGAGAGGAAGATGGAGCGAGGGAGATGGAGAGAGGGAGATAGAGAGGGAGATGGAGAGAGGGAGATGGAGAGAGGGAGATGGAGAGAGGGAGATGAATAGAGGGAGATGGAGAGATAGAGATGGAAAGAGGAAGACGGAGAGGGAGATGAAGAGAGGGAGATGGAGAGAGGGATTTGGAGAGGGAGAGATGGAGAGAGGGAGATGGAAAGGGAGAGAGAGGGAGATGGAGAGAGGGAGATGCAGAACGGGAGGAGAGATGGAAATTGAGAGAGTGAGAGGAATAAGGAGATGGTGAAGGGAGATGGAGAGAGGGAGATGGAGATTTGATATGGAAAGAGGGAGAAAGAGGGGGAGATTGAGAGAGGGAGATGGAGAGGGAGATTGAGAGAGGGAGATGTAGAAATGGAGATGGAGAGAGGGAATTGGAGAGATGGACATGGATAGAGGGAGTTGGAGAGAGGGAGATGGAGAAGGAGAGGAGATAGGGATAAGGAGATAGCAAGGGAGAGGGTGAGAGGGAGATGGAGAGAAGGAGAAGGAGAGGGAGATAGAGAGATGGAGAGAGGGAGATGGAGAGAGGGAGATGGAGCGAGGGAGATGGAGAGAGGGAGATTGAGAGGGAGGTGGAGAGAGGGAGATGGAGAGAGGGAGATGGCAAGAGGGAGATGGAGAGAGGAACATGGAGATAGTGAGATGAGAGAGTGAGATGGCGAAAGGGAGATTGAGGGAGGGAGATGGAGAGGGATGGAGAGAGGGAGATGGAGAGGGAGATGTAGATAGGGCGATGGAGAGGGAGATTGATAGAGGGAGATGGAGAGATGGAGATGGAGAGAAATGGAAAGAAGAAGACGGAGAGGGAGATGAAGAGAGGGAGATGGAGAGAGGGGTTTGGAGAGGGAGAGATGGAGAGGGAGAGAGGGAGATGGAGAGGGAGAAGGAGATGGAGTTGGAGAGAGGGAGATGGAGAGAGGGAGATGCAGAAAGGGATGAGAGATGGAAATTGAGAGAGTGAGAGGAAGAAGGAGATGGTGAAGGGAGATGGAGAGAGGGAGATGGAGATTTGATATGGAGAGAGGGAGATGGAGTAAGAGGGGGTGATTGAGAGAGGGAGATGTAGAAATGGAGATGGAGAGGGGGAATCGGAGAGATGGACATGGATAGAGGGAGTTGGAGAGAGGGAGATGGGGATAAGGAGATAGCGAGGGAGAGGGTGAGAGGGAGATGGAGAGAAGGAAAAGGAGAGGGAGATAGAGAGATGGAGAGAGGGAGATGGAGCGAGGAAGATGGAGAGAGGGAGATGGAGAGGGACAAGGAGAGAAGGAAATGGAGAGAGGGAGATGGCAAGAGGGAGATGGAAAGGGAGATGCAGAGATGGAGATGGAGGGTGGGTTATGGAGAGAGGGAGATTGAGGGAGGGAGATGGAGTGGGATGGAGAGAGAGATGGAGAGAGGGAGATGTAGGCTAGGGAGATGGAGAGAGAGATGGAGAGAGGGAGATTTAGAGGGATATGGATAGAGGGAGAAGGAGGGGGATGGAGAGAGGAAGATGGAGAGAGGGAGATGGAGAGATGGACATGGAGAGATGGAGATGGAAATGTAGAGAGGGAGATGGTGATGGAGATGGAGAGAGGGAGATGGAGAGGGAGATGGAAAGGGAGATGCAGAGAGGGAGATGGAGAAGAAGATGGAGAGAGGGAGATGGAGAGATGGACGTGGAGAGATGGAGAAGGATAGTGAGGTGGAAAGAGGCAGATGGTGACGGAGATAGAGAGAGGGAGATGGAGAGAGAGATGGAGAGGGAGATGGAAAGGGAGATGCAAAGAGGGAGATGGAGAAGAAGATGTAGGGAGGGAGATGGAGAGAGGTAAATGACGAGAGGGAGGTGGAGAGAGGAAGATGGAGAAAAGGAGATGGAGAAAGGGCGATGGAAAGGGAGATGCAGAGAGAGATGGAGATGGAGAAAGGGCGATGGAAAGGGAGATGCAGAGAGAGATGGAGATGGAGAAAGAGCTGTAAAGATGGAGAGGGTGAGGTGGAGGATAGCGAGATGAATAGAGGGAGAAGAAGATGGAGAGAGAGAGGGAGATTGAAATTGAGAGGTGGAGGATATTTTACCTGTATTTAACTTGGCAAATCAGTTAAGAACAAATTCTTATTTACAATGACGGCATAGGAACAGTGGGTTAACTGCCTTGTTCAGGGGCAGAACGACAGATTTTTATCGTGTCAGCTCGGGGATTTGATCTAGCAACCTTTTGGTTATTGGCCCAACGCTCTAACCACTAGTTTACCTGTCACCCCAGGAGAAAGGGGGTCGTTAAATTCTACAACCACCTAAAAAGAAGCGATTTCCAAACCTTCCATAACAAAGCCATCACCTACAGAGAGATGAACTTGGAGAAGAGTTCCCTAAGCAAGCTGGTCCTGGGGCTCTGTTCACAAACACAAACACACCCCACAGAGCCCCAAGACAGCAACACAATTAGACTCAACCAAATCATGAGAAAACAAAAAGATAATTACTTGACACATTGGAAAGAATGAACAAAAAAACAGAGCAAACTAAAATGCTATGTCACGGCCTCTCCTCTGCAGTGCAGGGGCGGTTCCTCCTGCAGGCAGAGGGTCATTAGTGATTGGAGTCACCTGGGCTCAGGGTATTTAAACTTCTTCACTAATCACTCTTGTCTCTCTCTCTGCTCCTCCAGGTATGATCCTGTTTGTTTGTTCCTTTGTAGTTTTCACTCAGTCATATTCACAGATTCATGCATCCCTGCACTTTACATACACTCTACATTATGATACTTTCACACCTCATTCCTTTTTCTTTGTTTAAAGTTAATAGTTTGGTTTATAATAAAGAACCTTTTTGATTGGCCTATACCTGTTCGTGTCCCCTCATTTTTGCCACAGGCTATGAGCCGGCCTGTGACAAGTGGGGGCTCGTCCGTAAGTTAAAGTTAATTGTACTTTAGTATTTTAGTTTACTTTATCTGACATTTTGTCAGAGTTGGTTAATGTTTTGTCTAGATTGTCTGTCTTATTATTGATATGTTTGTTTATTTGTAATTTGGCTTATTTGATTATTTTGTAGTTAACTTGTTGGGTTAGTTTATTTCAGATTGCCAAATTTTTTGTTGGAGGGGATGTTTTGGTTGGGCCAATATTGTTGAAGAGAGTTGAGAGCCATGTGTTCTTTTGGTTTATTTAGCTTGGTAGTTTAATTTGGTTATCAATTCACTCTGGGTTTTTCTGAGTTTTGTTCAGGTGGGAGTCCTCCCCTGTTCAGGCTTATCAGCGAGTGTCAATAGGAGGCTCGTGGTGTTTTTGTTTTAGGTGGCAGTGAACGTGGGTAGAGCATCCCTTTCCCTTGTCCCTTACATCGGCTCGGGAGCACCTCCATGGTTTTTTTATTTTTTATTTGACCTTTATTTAACCAGGCAAGTCATTTAAGAACAATTTCTGGTTGTCTTTTCCACTCCACTGGTTTTGTGTGCATAAAACCCCACCACGTGACTGTACGAAGACCAGGGCCAGTTAGTTAGTAGTTTTGGGAAAATAGTGGGGTGTGGCTCCTGTCCTTGAACCCAGACTGACAGCAGGGGAGTTGTGTGTTTTTTTGGAGCATTTGTAATAGTTGTACTGGTTGAGGAAAATGTCTTCCATTCTGAGTAGTTTTGTTCAAGCTCCTTCAGAGGTAGCCTTAGAGTTGTGTACTAAGGAGCAGTTAATGGAAATTGCTGAACATCATCAGATTGAGATTGTTGATAAAAAATGAAATACTGTTAACTAGATTAAAGCAGGGTCTTAAAGAAATTGGTGTTTTTTGGGGTCATTCTGCTAGTAGTGAGGGTGCAAGTTTTCAGTCTAGCCCTTAACTTTTGAGCAGCAGAGCGAGCTGTTGCAAATGCAGTTAGAGAGTGCGATTGAGAAATGCTAATAGACCAAACGGACTACTACAGTTTTATGTTTCACAGAATCTTCGTTTGTTGCCTAAATTTGATTAGTCAGATCCAGACACTTACTTTGCTTTGAGCATATTGCGGAAGCTAAGAGCTTGGTCAGATTTGGACATGACTATGTTGTTGCAATGTGTACTTACAGGTAAAGCACGTGAGGCTTTTGCAGCACTGAGTGTAGCTGACAGTAAACATTTTGCTAAAGTTAAATCAGCAGTTCTGAAGGTCTACGAGCTTGTGCCAGAGGCATATCATCAACGTTTTCGCTACAGGAAAAAGTTAGATTCACAAACCTATTGTCACGGTTTACTTCTTTTGGCGGAAAGGCGGACCAAAACGTGTTTTGTGTTCATCTTGATATTTAATTAAAGTACTGAACACTGAATACAAAAACAATAAACAAATAGTGACCGTGAAGCTAAATGAGAACTGTGATGACACAAGCAATCAACATAGACAATCACCCACAAACAAACAGTGCAACCCAGGCTACCTAAGTATGATTCTCAATCAGAGACAACTAATGACACCTGCCTCTGAGAACCATACTAGGCCGAAACATACAAATCCCCAAATCATAGAAAAACAAACATCGACTGCCCACCCAACTCATGCCCTGACCATACTAAATAAATACAAAACAAAGGAAATAAAGGTCAGAACGTGATACCTATTCTGAGTTTGTTTGTGATTTGACTTCTGCATTTAATCGTTGGTGTACAGCTTCTGAAGTTAGTACTTTTGAGGGTCTATCTAATTTGATTGTGTTAGAACAGTTCAAAAATTCTGTATCTGACCAGGTTGCTACATACATGAATGAACGAAGTTAAGTCTCCAAGTGATGCAGCAATCCTTGCAGATGAGTACAGGCTAACACATAAAAGCCATTTTGAGTCAAACAGTGACATGTACCATAAAAATAACTTTACTCCTAGGAATAGTAGGTCACCTTTTTCTGGGGCTTCTTTCCAAAGGCCTCAGCAGAAGTTTGGGTCTGGAGGACTTAAAGCACAGGTTAATGCTAATACCTGTCGCTACTGTTTAGTTGAAGGACATTGGAAGAAAGATTGTCCTCTGCTTAAATCAAAAATGTCAGGTCAAGTTAAACCCACTGTGATGGCAGCTCCTGTTACAGCCTCTGACCACCAGGGTGAGATTTTTCAGCCACTAGTTGAGTTTGATTCTGTCTTCCCACTGATTTTTCAGCCTTTATTTCAGATGGTGTAGTGTCCCTGGTAGATGGCAACAAATGTTTCAATCAAGATCTTAAGAGACACTGTATTTTATTCTGGAATCTGTTTTGCCGTTCTCTAGAGTCTGATACTAGCAGTTGTGTAATGGTATGTGGTATGGGTTTACTTCCATTCTCTTGTCCTTTACATGAAGTTACCCTAGATTGTGGTCTGGTAGAGGGTGATGTAGATGTTGGGGTTAGACCCCAGTTGCCAGTAGAGTGAGTCCAACTGATTTTGGGGAATGACTTGGCAGGTGGTAAGGTGTGGGCAGATGGCAAACTAAACATCTTTAAGAAGCAACCTTCAGTGTCCCCTGCAAGGGAATCTCCGGATCAAAATTGTGAGGTATTTCCAGTTTGTGCAGTTACCCGCGCGGCCTCTCGTAAGGAGAGTGAGAGTATGCCAGAAAGTATTGAGTTGCCAGTCAAACTCCAGACAGAACAGTTGACTAGGTCTAGAGATTCATTGATTGCTGAGCAAAAGGCCGATACTACCTCGGCTGATATGTTTGATAAAGTTGTTCCTGAGTCAGTGGTGAGGAATAGTTCTCAGTGTTATTTTCTTCTTGATGGGCTGTTGGTCAGGAAATGGATTCCACACTATGATCAGGTTCTAGGAGAACCAGTCTTTCAAATAGTTGTACCTACTACTTTGCGAAAAAAGTGTTGCAAACTTCACATGGTGATGTGGCAGGTCATATGGGTGTTCGTAAAACTTATGATCGCATATTTCATTATATTTTCTGGCCACGTTTTAAAGTGGGATGTAGCACAGTTTATTAGAACTTGTAATACTTGTCAGCGTACAAGCAAGCCAAACTAGGTTGTAAAGCCAGCACCTTTGTATCCAATACCAGCCGTAGGGCAACCTTTTGAGCATCTTATTATCGATTGTGTTGGGCCTTTGCCAAGGTCCAAGTCAGGTCATAGCTACTCATTATCTGTTGTGTCAAGCAACTAGATATCCGGCAGCTTTTTCCTTGCGTACCATAACTTCAAAATCAGTAGTTAAAGCGTTAACTCAATTTATTTCAACATTTGGGATTCCAAAAATCATCCAGTCAGATCAGGGGACTAACTTCACCTCCCATTTATTTGCTCAGGTTCTCAAACAGCTTGAAGTTAAACACAACAAGTCTACTGCGTTCCATGCCCAGAGCCATGGAGCTTTGGAACGTTTCAATCAAACTTTAAAATCCTTGCTTTGTGCATACTGTACAGAACTGTCTGCAGATTGGGAGGAGGGGTTACCTTGGCTGTTACTAGCTGCTCGTGAAGTAGTGCAGGAAAACACAGGGTTTAGCCCAAATGACTTAGTGTTTGGTCATAAGGTGCGTGGGCCTTTAGCAGTGTTGCAGGATGGTTGTTTGCCGGAGGAACCACCTCGGAACCTTATTGACTATGTAAATGGTTTTACGTTGAAGTTGTATCACACTCAACGTCAACAAAACTAAGGAGATGATTGTGGACTTAAGGAAACAGCAGAGGGAGCACCCCCCTATCCACATCGATGGAACAGTAGTGGAGAGGGTAGTAAGTTAAGTTCCTCGGCTTACACATCAGACAAACTGAATTGGTCCACCCACACAGACAGCATCATGAAGAAGGCGCAGCAGCGCCTCTTCAACCTCAGGAGGCTGAAGAAATTCGGCTTGTCACCAAAAGCACTCACAATCTTCTACAGATGCACAATCGAGAGCATCCTGTCGGGCTGTATCACCGCCTGGTACGGCAACTGCTCCACCCACAACCGTAAGGCTCTCCAGAGGGTAGTGAGGTCTGCACAACGCATCACCGGGGGCAAACTACCTGCCCTCCAGGACACCTACACCACCCGATGTCACAGGAAGGCCATAAAGATCATCAAGGACAACAACCACCCGAGCCACTGCCTGTTCACCCTGCTATCATCCAGAAGGCGAGGTCAGTACAGGTGCATCAAATCTGGGAACGGGAGACTGAAAAACAGCTTCTATCTCAAGGCCATCAGACTGTTAAACAGCTACCACTAACATTGAGTGGCTGCTGCCAGCACACTGACTCAACTCCAGCCACTTTAATAATGGGAATTGATGGAAATTGATGTAAAATATATCACTAGCCACTTTAAACAATGCTACTTAATATAATGTTTACATACCCTACATTATTCATCTCATATGTATATGTATATACTGTACTCATCTACTGCATCTTTATGTAATACATGTATCACTAGCCACTTTAAACTATGCCACTTTGTTTACATACCCTACATTACTCATCTCATATGTATATACTGTACTCAATACCATCTACTGCATCTTGCCTATGCCGTTCTGTACCATCACTCATTCATATCTTTATGTACATATTCTTTATCCCTTTACACCTTTATCCCTTGTGTGTATAAGGTAGTAGTTTTGGAATTGTTAGGTTAGATTACTCGTTGGTTATTACTGCATTGTCGGAACTAGAAGCACAAGCGTTTTGCTACACTCGCATTAACATCTGCTAATCATGTGTATGTGACAAATAAATTTGATTTGATTTATTGAACTGGTGAAAGAAACTAAAATCTTCCCAACGGAAAATGAAACTGAAATATGACGGACAGGCTGAGCTGCGTGAATTTAGTCCCGGTGATCGTGTACTTGCTCTTCTGCCTCTTGTAAGTTCACCTTTTCAGGCAAAATACTGTGGTCCTTTCACTGTGTTGCGTAAAGTGTCATATTTGAACTATCTTATTGAAACCCCTGGTTGTCGGAAGTCCTCTAAATTATGCCATGTGAACCTGTTTAAAATGTTATCACACCCGGGATCTAAGCAAAGTAGAAGGCCCTCCAGCGGTGAGGTCAGCGTTGACTGCTGCTCCAGTCACTGCATCTTGTGGCTTTCATTTGGTGGAGGGGGGAGAAGAGGATGTTAGGGTTTCGGATGAGGTCTTACAAGGTCGGTTGAAAAACTAAAGACTTTGCAAAACCTTGGGGTTTTGATAGATCATTTAGACTCTGAGAAATGTGATGAATTGGTAGCTCTTATTAGAAACGACCCTGTTTTGTTTTCTGACACACTATCACAAACCCACTTAATTGACCATGATATAGACATCGGAGATGCTAAGCCTATCAGATTTTATCGTGTATCTGAGAAGAGACTGCAATTGGAAACAGAGGTGCAGTATATGTTGGACAATGGTATTGCGGAGCCATGTTATTCAACTTGGGCTTCACCCTGTCTTTTGGTCAAAAAGTCTGATTCCACTTTCAGACCTTGCACTGATTATAGAAAAGTTAACAATGTTACTAAAGCAGACCTTTACCCTCTTCCTAGGATGGAGGACTGTATTGATCAAGTTGGGTCAGCAAAGTATGTTAGCAAATTTGATATTTTAAAGGGATATTGTCAAGTACCCCTTACCAAAAGAGCTTGTGAGATTACTGCCTTTATAACTCCATCTGGTTTGTTCTCTTATACAGTGATGCCTTTCGGCTTGCGGAATGCTCCAGCCACCTTCCAGAGGCTATTGAATCGGGTGGTCTCAGGTCTGGAAGGGTGTGCCGTGTATTTGGACAACGTGGTCGTCTACTCAGACTCCTGGGAGGAGCATGATTGGAGAGTGCAAGCCCTGTTCGAAAGACTGGTGTGGGCCACGTTGACTATCAATTTGGCAAAATGTGAGTTTGCCAAAGCTACAGTCACATACCTAGGCAAGGTTGTTGGTCAGGGTTTTGTCTGTCCCATGGAAGCCAAGGTCCAGGCTGTGAAGCAGTTCCCACAGCCCTCCACAAATAAAGAACTGATGCGCTTCCTGGGAATGGCGGGTTACTACCGTGCTTCCTGTAAACTTTTCGCTAGTATTGTCCCCACTGACCGATCTGTTGAAGGCCAAGGCTGAATTGATCTGGTCCACCCATTGTTAAGAGGCATTTGATGCAGTTAAGGCTTTTTTGTGTTTGGCACCTGTGTTGGCAGCACCAAATTTTGGGAAACCTTTCAAATTGCAGGTAGAAGCCAGTCAAATCGGTGCTGGGGCTGTGCTTCTCCAGGAGAATGATAACAATGTTGAGTGTCCAATCAGTTTCTTCTCCCGTAAATGTAATAAGTATCAGCAAAACTATTCTGTAATTGAAAAGGAGGCTTTAGGTCTCATTTGGGCTTTACAGCACTTCGAGGTCTATGTTGGTTCTGGTTTGACCCCTTTAACTGTGTTCACTGACCACAACCCACTTATTTTTCTGAGGTCCCTGCAAAATCCCAACCAGCACCTGATGCGTTGGGCTTTGTTCTTGCAACCATTCAACCTTGATATTAGACACATTAGTGGTAAGGATAATATCATTGCTGATGCTCTGTCCCGTGCTCCTTTTACCTAGTTTGTATCTTCTCTCTGCTGCCCCCTACGGGCTGTCTGCACCTCTTTCCTCTTAAATTGCTCCCCAGGTACCAGGGCTGCCGAGTTTGAGGGGCGGACAGTCAGTTGGGGGACACAGGGCCTCTACTAGGAGCCGGGACTGGCATCCTTTTTTTAAATTGTGGAATTTTATTGTTTTGAATATGTTGGGCCGAAATGTGAATTGAGGGTGGGACCTTCATTTTAAGGAGGGGGGTGTCATGGCCCCTCTGCAGTGCAGGGGCGGTTCCTCCTGCAGGCAGAGGGTCATTAGTGATTGGAGTCACCTGGGCTCAGGGTATTTAAACTGCTTCACTAATCACTCTTGTCTCTCTCTCTGCTCCTCCAGGTATGATCCTGTTTGTTTGTTCCTTTGTAGTTTTCACTGTCATATTCACAGATTCATGCATCCCTGCACTTTACATACACTCTACATTATGATACTTTCACACCTCATTCCCTTTTCTTTGTTTAAAGTTAATAGTTTGGTTTATAATAAAGAACCTTTTTGATTGGCCTATACCTGTTGTTCGTGTCCCCTCATTTTTGCCACAGGCTATGAGCCGGCCTGTGACAATGACCATATTAGAGACACATATTTCCCCCAGATTACACAGATCCACAAAGAATTCAAAAACAAACCAGATTTTGATAATCTCTCATATCTACTGGGTGAAATACCATAGTGTGCCATCGCAGCAGCAAGATTTGTGACCTGTTGCCACAAGAAAAGGTCAACCAGTGAAGAACAAACACCATTGTAAATACAAACCCATATTTATGCTTATTTATTTTCCCCTTTGTACATTAACCATTTGTACATTGTTACAACACTGTGTGTGTGTATATATACATAATATGACATTTGTAATGTCTTAATTCTTTTGAAATGTCTATTGTAATGTTTACTGTTAATTTGTATTGTTTAACTTTTGTATATCTACCTGCTTTGGCAATGTTAACATGTTTCCCATGCCAATAAAGCCCCTTGAATTGAGGGAGGTGGAGAGAGGGAGCGGAAAAGAGTGAGATAGCGATAAGACAAAAGTTGCCTGATGCCATGCCTTCATCCATTCTGTGTTAAACCAGATTGGAAAGTCGAATCGGTTGGCTTGAAATTGCTGATGTAACGGCAGTGAACAATGTCCCAAGATCATAACATCGTTAGGGCTTTGACCTAGCCTGGTTGACATGACTCACGCGATCACTGAGCAGTCAGGAGGACTTCGAGTTGGGTGTCAGCCAGACTTGCACTGACCCTACTCTGGGCTGAAATAAATTATTTTTTTAAAGTACCAAGGCATCAAGAGTAGAGCACAACACAGACCATATACAGCCCTGCCATCCTCACATGCCCTGCTCTACAGGAATCTGTTTCACAATGGCCGGGCAGACACCACAGTGAAGGCTTGAGGTAGACATTGTTACTAAGAACAGATCTAGGATCAGCTTATTGTTCTTCAGGACTACTACCACAAACATGTGAGGGTGAAAAGCAAAACTGACAATAGATCAGCACCGAGGGGGTACTATTAAAGGGAACATGTGTCACCAGCCACATCACTGGTGACACTTTGCTTCTTGGCTAATATGTTGAAACTTAACTGCTGACGTGCTAAACTTTTTGGTACTG
Organism: Oncorhynchus kisutch; assembly: GCF_002021735.2. Taxonomy (NCBI): domain Eukaryota; kingdom Metazoa; phylum Chordata; class Actinopteri; order Salmoniformes; family Salmonidae; genus Oncorhynchus; species Oncorhynchus kisutch. The sequence goes on from NC_034184.2 coordinate 13,219,260, forward strand.
TATCAAAAGCGGACTAAATAAAATATTGTTTTTTGAGTGGATGTTCCCTTCCAGTTAGTGATAAGATGAGGAAGGGTGTTGGCTTGGTTTTAACAGTTGTGCGGAGTTGGTGTGTGTGGTGTGTGTGTGTCTGTGTGTGGGTGTGTTGTTGGGGAAGTGGTAAAACATGAAGAGGGGGTGTCATCATCACTGTAACAGCCTTGCCAGAAGCTGGGAATGTTAACTATTTAGCAGCCAGGACATGAAATGCTTTGAAGACCATCTGAGGACACTTCCTCTTGATAAGGATGTAGTATCCCGTTGAACAGGTCAGCACACACTGTACATATATTTTTTTATATTTTTCTTTTATTTTGTGTTATTGACTGTACGTTTGTTTATGTGTAACTCTGTGTTGTTATTTGTGTCGCACTGCTTTGCTTTATCAGTTCGCAGTTGTAAATGAGAACTTGTTCTCAACTGGCCTACTTGGTTAAATAAAGGTGAAATAAATCAAGTAAAAAAATTTTTTAAAGGGCTTTGGATGCCTCTGTGGGTGCTTTCTAAAGAGATATTGGAAATCAGTTTCATTACTCTGTGCCATGAAAATTGAATGAAGAATTAAATAAATCATATAATCTATAAATACATTAATCTGTTGGTGTTTAAGACGTCACAGACTGAGGATAGAGACAGGTTTGTGGGCAGAATGGTTTAATTTGACATCAGGCTTGTGACACCTGAGGGTTCTAAACGGTAAGTATAGTCAGGTCAATTGATAACTCGTTTTGGGAGATGTAGCCTGCCCACTACAGCTTCAGGTGTACAGGTGTCTTTCTATATGATGGGACATATAAAGATGAATCATACTGTAAACGAACCCTTAAAACGTTTGCTCATTGGGGCTATATTTTGGAATATGTGCTCGCTGGAAAGCGTGCTCGTTCATACAGTATATTCCCCTTGCATGTTCTCTGCTGCTGATTCGACGATGGCCACGTCAGTTTTTGACTAGCCCGCCCCTTGTTCACCGATACTCTGTTGAAGCTGACTGCACTAGCGGCGTTGTGCAGCTACGAGACCGGCCACAAGAAGACACAGTACTTTATGATACATTCTGAATTATAAATACGGATTTTGTGGGTTATCATAAAAAAAAACTACTGGCATTTAATCGTGTCCTATCTGTGTCCATGTCTCTTAGCCTACTTGCCCAGGTAAGTTTTTCTTTGCGCTCAACTTTTTGTTTTGCTTATGCATTTTACCATTTCATTCGGCTATTTGTTTAAGTATGAAGGCTATTCACTAACCTTCTATAAATGTAATCTCTCAAATATCCATAGACTCACTGTGTCAAATGAAAGTAAAGTATGGGGTAAAGTTGTTTTGGTTTGTTTAAATTGTTTAATGTTACCTAACTGTCTATTCACAATCAAGTCATCATATTTTATATCTGGAACTATGTATGCAGTCTATGTATACGGTTCTATGGTCCTGTAGCCTAACTTTAGCCTAACATGCACATATGTTATTGTGGGATAAGTGTCTTGGGTCTGTCCATAGATCATTTGTCATGAAACATAATCTGGCCTGCAGTATATTTTAGGGTTGCTTGTGTTGCAATATATAACAGGTCTATGCTTAGGTCTTATCAGATCAACAATATTGTCCACAAATTATATGTATTATAAACTGAATGTTTCAAGCCCTGAATGCTGATTGGCTGAAAGCCCTGGTATATCAGATCATATACCACTGGTATGACAAAACGTTTAGGTTTACTGCTCTAATTGCGTTGGTAATCAGTTTATAATAGCAATAAGGCACCTCTGTTATTTCACTGTTGCATAGGGGGACCCACTAACTGACATATCAACACATTAATGATGCAGCCTCTCCAAATGTAAGGGTAGCAACACTACTTAAAACAAAGGTCTCATTACTCTGACCTCATTAGGGAGATCACCCAATATAATTGATTGGAGAGCTTGTTAGCTTCACAGCTAACTCATGAAACACTAGATGGAATCAGGCAGATCAATGGAGAGGGTAGGCTCTGTGGTAACATGTTTGTTACTCAATAGCAATGTGCTCTTGGTGCTTAGCTTGCAACACCAGGCAGGTCTAATTGATCTATTCAGTACACCTGTTTAAACCATCACATGCCTCTATAGATGTTTGGTTTTCAGTTTTAGCCAGGCGCCGGTCTTACTTGTGCATATTGGACCCAAAAGACCGAGCAAACACCTCAAATCTGAATCTTATGATGAGGTATTCCTTACAAGTTGGCCTTGTCCAATGAGATCCCTTTATTTGAACCCTGGCCAATTGTACCTGTGCCCCATATTCCTCCCATGTGATCCCTTTGGCAGAGACAGAACTATCGACATTTATCCACAATCTTTGATTGACGCAACAAGGAACATGTACATTTAAGAGGTGTGAACTCCCAATACGGGGTTGGAAAGAGAAAGAAAGGTAAAAGGGGATTAGAGAGAAAGAAGGGTAAAGAGGGGTGGTTGGAGAGAGAGAAGGGTAAAGAGGGGGGGTTGGAGAGAGAAAGAAGGGTAAAGAGGGGTGGTTGGAGAGAGAGAGAGAGAAGGGTAAAGAGTGGGGGTTGGAGAGAGAGAAGGGTAAAGAGGGGGGGTTGGAGAGAGAAAGAAGGGTAAAGAGGGGGGGTTGGAGAGAGAAAGAAGGGTAAAGAGGGGTGGTTGGAGAGAGAGAGAAGGGTAAAGAGTGGGGGTTGGAGAGAGAAAGAAGGGTAAAGAGTGGGGGTTGGAGAGAGAGAAGGGTAAAGAGTGGGGTTGGAGAGAGAGAGAAGGGTAAAGAGTGGTGGTTGGAGAGAGAGAGAAGGGTAAAGAGTGGGGGTTGGAGAGAGAGAGAAGGGTAAAGAGTGGGGGTTGGAGAGAGAGAGAAGGGTAAAGAGGGGTGGTTGGAGAGAGAGAGAAGGGTAAAGAGGGGTGGTTGGAGAGAGAGAGAAGGGTAAAGAGGGGTGGTTGGAGAGAGAGAGAAGGGTAAAGAGTGGGGGTTGGAGAGAGAGAGAAGGGTAAAGAGTGGTGGTTGGAGAGAGAGAGAAGGGTAAAGAGTGGGGGTTGGAGAGAGAGAAGGGTAAGAGTGGGGGGTTGGAGAGAGAGAGAAGGGTAAAGAGTGGGGGTTGGAGAGAGAGAGAAGGGTAAAGAGGGGTGGTTGGAGAGAGAGAGAAGGGTAAAGAGTGGGGGTTGGAGAGAGAGAATGGTATAGAGTTGGGGTTGGAGAGAGAGAGAAGGGAAAATAGTGGGGGTTGGAGAGAGAGAGAAGGGTAAAGAGTGGGGGTTGGAGAGAGAGAGAAGGTTAAAGAGTGGGGGTTGGAGAGAGAGAGAAGGGTAAAGAGTGGGGGTTGGAGAGAGAGAGAAGGTTAAAGAGTGGGGGTTGGAGAGAGAGAAGGGTAAAGAGTGGGGGTTGGAGAGAGAAAGAAGGGTAAAGAGTGGGGGTTGGAGACAGAGAGAAAGAAGGGTAACGAGTGGGGGTTGGAGAGAGAGAAGGGTAAAGAGTGGGGGTTGGAGAGAGATAAGGGTAAAGAGGGGTGGTTGGAGAGAGAAAGAAGGGTAAAGAGGGGTGGTTGGAGAGAGAAAGAAGGGTAAAGAGTGGGGGTTGGAGAGAGAGAAAGGGTAAAGAGTGGGGGTTGGAGAGAGAGAAGGGTAAAGAGGGGTGGTTGGAGAGAGAGAGAAGGGTAAAGAGGGGTGGTTGGAGAGAGAGAGAAGGGTAAAGAGGGGTGGTTGGAGAGAGAGAGAAGGGTAAAGAGTGGGGGTTGGAGAGAGAGAGAAGGGTAAAGAGTGGGGGTTGGAGAGAGAGAGAAGGGTAAAGAGGGGTGGTTGGAGAGAGAGAGAAGGGTAAAGAGTGGGGGTTGGAGAGAGAGAATGGTATAGAGTTGGGGTTGGAGAGAGAGAGAAGGGAAAATAGTGGGGGTTGGAGAGAGAGAGAAGGGTAAAGAGGGGGGGGTTGGAGAGAGAGAGAAGGGGTAAAGAGTGGGGGTTGGAGAGAGAGAGAAGGGTAAAGAATGGGGGTTGGAGAGAGAGAGGAGGGGTAAAGAGGGGTGGTTGGAGAGAGAGAGAAGGGTAAAGAGGGGGGGTTGGAGAGAGAGAGAAGGGTAAAGAGGGGGGGTTGGAGAGAGAGAGAAGGGTAAAGAGTGGGGGTTGGAGAGAGAGAGAAGGGTAAAGAGTGGGGGTTGGAGAGAGAGAAGAGAAGGGTAACGAGTGGGGTTGGAGAGAGAGAGAAGGGTAAGAGGGGGGATGGAGAGAGAGAGAAATAAGGGTAAAGAGTAGGGGTTGGAGAGAGAGAGGGGTAAAGAGTGGGGTTGGCGAGAGATAGAAGGGTAAAGAGGGGGGGTTTGGAGAGAGAGAGAGAGAGGGGGGGTTTGGAGAGAGAGAGAGAGAGAGAGAGAGAGAGAGAGAGAGAGAGAAAGAAAGAAGGGTAAAGAGTGGGGTTGGAGAGAGAGAGAGAGAGAGAAAGATAGAAGGGTAAAGAGTGGGGTTGGAGAGAGAGAGAGAGAGAGAGAGAGATAGAAGGGTAAAGAGTGGGGTTAGAGAGAGAGAGAGAGAGAGAGAGAGAGAGACATAGAAGGGTAAAGAGTGGGGTTGGAGAGAGAGAGAGAGAGAGAGAGAGAGAGAGAGAGAGAGAGAGAGAGAAATAAAGAAGGGTAAAGAGTGGGGTTGGAGAGAGAGAGAAAGAAGGGTAACGAGTGGGGGTTGGAGAGAGAGAGAAGGGTAAAGAGGGGGGATGGAGAGAGAGAGAAATAAGGGTAAAGAGGGGTGGTTAGAGAGAGAGAGAAAGGGTAAGGGGTGGTTAGAGAGAGAGAGAGAAAGAAGGGTAAAGAGGGGTGGTTGGAGAGAGAGAGAAGGGTAAAGAGTGGGGGTTGGAGAGAGAGAATGGTATAGAGTTGGGGTTGGAGAGAGAGAGAAGGGAAAATAGTGGGGGTTGGAGAGAGAGAGAAGGGTAAAGAGGGGGGGGGGGTTGGAGAGAGAGAGAAGGGTAAAGAGGGGTGGTTAGAGAGAGAGAGAAAGGGTAAGGGGTGGTTAGAGAGAGAGAGAGAGAAAGAAGGGTAAAGAGTGGGGGTGGAGAGAGAGAATGGTATAGAGTTGGGTTGGAGAGAGAGAGAAAGGAAAATAGTGGGGGTTGGAGAGAGAGAGAAGGGTAAAGAGGGGGGGGGGGGGTTGGAGAGAGAGAGAAGGGTAAAGAGTGGGGGTTGGAGAGAGAGAGAAGGGTAAAGAGTGGGGGTTGGAGAGAGAGAGAAGGGTAAGAGGGGTGGTTGGAGAGAGAGAGAAGGGTAAAGAGGGGGGTTGGAGAGAGAGAGAAGGGTAAAGAGGGGGGGTTGGAGAGAGAGAGAAGGGTAAAGAGTGGGGGTTGGAGAGAGAGAGAAGGGTAAAGAGTGGGGGTTGGAGAGAGAGAGAAGGGTAAAGAGTGGGGGTTGGAGAGAGAGAGAGAAGGGTAACGAGTGGGGGTTGGAGAGAGAGAGAAATAAGGGTAAAGAGTAGGGGTTGGAGAGAGAGAGGGGTAAAGAGTGGGGTTGGCGAGAGATAGAGGGTAAAGAGGGGGGGGTTGGAGAGAGAGAGAGAGAGAGAGAAAGAAAGAAGGGTAAGGGGTGGTTAGAGAGAGAGAGAAAGAAGGGTAAAGAGGGGGTGGTTGGAGAGAGAGAGAAGGGGTAAAGAGTGGGGGTGGGAGAGAGAGAATGGTATAGAGTTGGGGTGGAGAAGAGAGAGAGAGAGAGAGAAGATAGAAGGGTAAAGAGTGGGGTTGGAGAGAGAGAGAAAGAAGGGTAAAGAGTGGGGGTTGGAGAGAGAGAAGGGTAAAGAGGGGTGGTTGGAGAGAGAGAAGGGTAAAGAGGGGTGGTGGAGAGAGAGAGAGAGAGAAGAGAGAGAGAGAGAGAGAGAAAGAAAGAAGGGTAAAGAGTGGGGGTGGAGAGAGAGAGAGAGAGAGAGAGAAAGAAAGAAGGGTAAAGAGTGGGGTTGGAGAGAGAGGAGAGAGAGAGAAGAGAGAGAGAGAGAGAGAGAAAGAAAGAAAGGGTAAAGAGTGGGGTTGGAGAGAGAGAAAGAAGGGTAAAGAGTGGGGGGTTGGAGAGAGAGAAGGGTAAAGAGTGGGGGTTGGAGAGAGAGAAGGGTAAAGAGGGGTGGTTGGAGAGAGAGAAGGGTAAAGAGGGGTGGTTGGAGAGAGAGAGAGAGAGAGAGAGAGAGAGAGAAAGAAAGAAGGGTAAAGAGTGGGGTTGGAGAGAGAGAGAGAGAGAGAGAAAGAAAGAAGGGTAAAGAGTGGGGTTGGAGAGAGAGAGAGAGAGAGAAAGAAAGAAGGGTAAAGAGTGGGGTTGGAGAGAGAGAGAGAAAGAAGGGTAAAGAGGGGTGGTTAGAGAGAGAGAGAAAGAAGGGTAAGGGGTGGTTAGAGAGAGAGAGAAAGAAGGGTAAAGAATGGGGGTTGGAGAGAGAGAGAAGGGTAAAGAGTGGGGGTTGGAGAGAGAGAGAAGGGTAAAGAGGGGTGGTTAGAGAGAGAGAAAGAAGGGTAGAGGGGGGTTGGAGAAAGAGAGAAAGAAGGGTAAAGAGGGGGGTTGGAGAGAGAGAGAATCAAGGGTAAAGAGGGGGTTTGGAGAGAGAGAGAGAAACAAGGGTAAAGAGGGGGGGGAGAGAGAGAAACAAGGGTAAAGAGGGGGGGTTGGAGAGAGAGAGAGAGAAACAAGGGTAAAGAGGGGGGGTTGGAGAGAGAGAGAGAGAAACAAGGGTAAAGAGTGGGGTTTGGAGAGAGAGAGAAACAAGGGTAAAGAGTGGGGGTTGGAGAGAGCGAGAGAATAGTAAAGAGTGGGGGTTGGAGAGAGAGAGAGAATAGTAAAGAGTGGGGGTTGGAGAGAGAAAGAAGTGTAAAGAGGGGGGTGGAGAGAGATTAAAAGAAGCTATGGATGTTTGTTGAAGAAGCAAAAATGTTTTCTTAGTTTAGGAGAAGTGTTGCTCTCTTTTCCTTGGATTCAAATAGAGCAACAGCTAAGAGGAATGTAAGGTAATTGGATGTCGCAGGGGGAGTGAAGAAATGCAGTCTTATCTTGTATGTTTGTTCACCTGGTTAAGTTAGTGAGGGAGGGGAATTAAAAACGGGACTGGAGTTTGGCAAGTAGGAGATGGGTCAAATGAACACTGGTTGGGATACCTGACAAGTCATTATTCTGTATAAAATCCTGACTCATTCAATCAATTCAATTAGAGATAACTGAGAGCAGGTTAGTGTTTTTTGTCATCTTGTTCTGGGGGAGCCCTAAACCTAACCCTAACCTTAACCCTGACCCGAACCACACTGCTAACCTTAATGGCTAACCTTAACATTAAATGAAGAGAAAAGCACATTTATGTTTTCATACATTTTTACCATATAGCCAATTTTTTATTTGCCGCTTGCCCATCTAGCAGAAGTCGCTCAGTTCTGCCTACAGGGCAAGATTCATGATAATAAACACCGCATCTCTCCAGTCTTTTGATCTAGCTGTGTATTTTTGCGTGTGTGTTTGTGTGTCTGTGCGTGTATCTCTCCAAACCCTGAGAACTTGATCCAGTACAGTAACACAGCCAGCCAGTCTCAGACCTGAAGGTGGTTTGGTTCTCCTTGTCCGTCTCTGATGTGATGTGATGGAGAGAGAGAGAGAGAGGCCAGAGATGTTGCTCCCAGGAATCTGTTCACGCACACAACTCCTATTAGAGCCGGGCTTCTCTGGTTTACATCTAGGGTGCATCCCAAATGGAACCCTATTCACTACAGTGCAATCCTTTTGACCAGAGGCCTATGGGCCTATGGGCTCTGTTCAAAAGTAGGGACTAGGGTGCCATTTGGCACGCCACCATACCATACCATACCTCACATGCCAGGCAGTGAACATCTACCATGCCTCAGCTTGGCTCACAGGCATGGCAGATACATGCTGGAGGAGGAATGGATGGATGGGTCTGTGGTGTAGCCTAAAGCACAGATGTTCAGGAAACCCCCTGAATTCTCCACTTGTATCATTTTGGCCTATTTGAAATTTGTTTAGAAATTTTGAGCCAGTTGAATTACTGTCAAAACAGAAACTATTGTAGCAGTTACTACTTGGGTAGTGGCAGGAAAACAGACTAGAGTAGAAAAAGGAGTAAAAAATTTGGTGAATACACAAAATTGACCGTACCAGCTGCACTCCAAACACAAGATGATTTATGTTTCACTATACTCCTGTGTGTGCGTTGCCCATGCACCGGGTACCATGACCTACCATATATAACTCCCTGTCTCGCCCTCAGCAGACGACATGTTTTCAGTGAGGCCAAGTTCGCTTCCCAGATCCAGATAACCAGCGGAGATCAGGCCTGGAAGAGAGAACCAGCACAGACCCATAGAGAGGGAGGTCAGAGCCAGGACAGAGCCCAGAAGGAAGGAGGAGAAAGGCCAAAAAGAGGGAGTCTGGACGGTCGGACGAGGGGAAGAAGAGATCCAGGGATTAGGGGCTAATCCAGGCCACAACCAATCCCCAGAGAAGTCCCCCCTTTTTGCTTCTGAAAACACAGACAGCCGCCCGGATTACTGCATTAAACGTATTACCTTTTAGAGACTTAACATAACAGGGTTTGGTTTCAGCCCTGCTCAGATGCCTGGATATGCGTGCCTCTGAAAACAAATGACCAGAAGGAGAGGAGGAGGAGGACAGGGCAGGGGGGAGATGCTGGGACATATAGGAGACGTATAGGAGACGTATAGGAGACATATAGGAGATGTATAGGAGACGTATAGGAGACATATAGGAGCGTGCCTTATAGACAGGTGGGGATAAACCTCTGTGCTACAGCTGTGTCTGCAGGAGTCAGACCAAAGGTCAACTAAGTGGCCCTCTATCTCTCTCTTTCCAAGCCCCTTCGAGTCTGGTAAGGACAGACTCGACCCCCACTGAGCGTGGGCCAAAGATCCTCTGACTGAAACAGGATTACAGTAGAGCAGAGCTCCAGGACCTTCTGTTAGTAAAGTATGATGGAGTCAAGGTACCTCTCCTCCTCTTGAAATACATGATTGAAACTGAGGAGTGTCTGCTTCATATTCACACACAGGCTAAGAAGGGCATGATTGCTTTCGCCTCTGCGGCTCACAGTCACACAGGAGAGTTAGTAAGAGATGTTGAGGTAGTGGCGTGAACTCTGACTGTATGAAGTCTGGTTATGACTGTCTGGTTAGTGCTCTCTAGAGGTTCAACATCACACCTAATAGAAGTCTGGTGAGTAGTCCCCTGGTACTGCTCTCGCTCCTCTGGTCTATGGTGTGAGGTGTGCTTCCTCCCTCTGCTGCTCCCAGCTGCCCCTCTTAAAACGCCAGCCAGTCCAGACCTAGAGAGAACCTGGGACTGTAGTTAGGAGCAAATTGAAAGTCTGCTTTAACCGTGACGCAATTCCATTCAGAGGTCTGTTCCAAGTCATTAATAAAGCCAGGCTATTGCGCGTGGGAGGGCCTCGGCAGTGGAAAGCACTTAAAAGAACCAGAAGACCTTGTCAGTGTACTCTACACTATCAAAATATTTCGGAAAGCGATATCCATTACTCCACTGGTTAAAGATAACACAGGGAAATGATTTGCCCGTCTCCTGCCAGCGTTGACCCACTGGTGTATTTTGTGTAATTAAAGTCAGAATAGTGATTTTCCTCGCTGACTTTTGTCAGTATTTTGTGCACTTTTGGCCCTGTGTTTTTTATCTGGTAGAACAAACTTTGCATGTTTGTATACGAGGTTCCTGCTGCTGGTGACATCAGTTTGAAGTGCTGAATGAGGGTCCCTACCCTGCTCTTAAAGACAGATAAAACAAGTATTTCAGTGAAATATGACGTGATATGATTAATTAGCCCTCACGTTGTAGCAAGACACAGGACGAGAGAGAAACAAAATACCCTGAAACTCCCAGAAAAACCAGACTGACGTTTAATTTGTTCACGAGAGCAGCGACAGGAGAGTTACTGTGGTCTAAATTTAGAAAGTTCCAGAACAATGGACTTTGGAACCCGGAACTTTGATGTCTAACAGAAGGGCAGGGTCTGTAGAAAAAGCTGATCCAGTTACTTTCTAACTGAATGTTCCAGTTAGGGAAGTGTTCTGCCAGACCCCTACCTGGTTCTCTGTCAATACACCAAATCAATCTCTAGCAAAGAAAGTCCCCTCAGAATACCTAGACTGTTGTTATAGCTGAATCTGAGCCTCTCCTAGATGGAGAATCAAATACATTTTTTTTGCTTCATTTTAATAAATGGTTCCAGTGTACAACCGCAGGAGGGATATTTGCAGCTGGTACTGGGCTTCTTCCTGAGCTGATGTTTTATAAACCCAAAGCCCAAAAGAACTGTCGAGCCCAGCGTCTCTGACCACACTCAAACTGGAGGCGGATTCCAGGAACTGAACGGCATACTTTTCTCCTCCATTTCTCTCCACTTATTCCAGCTGGATATGGATGACAACAAACAGCAGCAAATGGGACTGAAATTGCAAACAGCACATGATAACAAGAGAATACAATAGATTTCTCCATTACTGAGGTTGACCCTACAAAACCTGATGTTGAAATTCTATTCAAAACCTAAACGATCACAATCATTACTTTTGAAACACACAATCCCCCTGGGAGCATTTCTAAAGCAACTCTCCAGTAACAGTTTCTCTAAAGATATTTGAAACTAAATTTTCATCCCATTTTTTAGAGGACTTAAAAGGGATTTTTGTCATTTTTAGAAGACCGTACCCTTGGCCATCACCATGAACCTGGGGAAGATCCCTGGGCTGAAGGGCCTGGTGGCCGGCTCTCAGGGGAAACGTCGTTTCAAAGGTGACCTCACCCTGGACATGATCAGTCCGCCGCTGGGGGACTTCCAACATACCATGCACGTGGGCCGCGGAGGGGACGTGTTCGGGGACACCTCGTTCCTCAGCAACCATGGGGGGGCCACCAACAGAAACGGGGATGTTGATTCTGTCACAAGCCCTGACAACAAGATTGGGGCGTTCTTCTCTCGGACCCTCCGGCGTGTTCGGAAGACACCAGAGCGTCCCAGGGGAGGATCCAAGGACCTGTCCCCGCCACCCCCTCCCATATCCCCCATTATCAAGAATGCAGTGTCCCTCCCCCGACTGGATGTGGACTCACCAAATGGCTGCCCTGCTAAAAACCTCTTCCCCGCCTCTCCTACCTCCCTGGAGGAGACCACTTATGGTTATGGTGAGTCTTACTGTACACCTACATTCACACACACACCTATGCATATACACACACATATGTACATACACATTCATATACACACTCACACACAAACATACACATTCACACACATTCAGATACATTTGGGGCGGCAGGTAGCCTAGTGGTTAGAGCGTTGGGCCAGTAACTGAAAGGTTGCTGGATTGAATCCCCGAGCTGACAAGGTAATCTGTCGTTCTGCCCCTGAACAAGGCAGTTAACCCACTGTTCCCCGGTAGGTATTGTAAATAAGAATTTGTTCTTAACTGACTTGCCTAGTTAAATGAAAGGTAAAATAAATATACACACATAGAGATACACATTCACACTGTATGCATGCATCCACACAATAAGTGAACATGCAACTGTACCTGTGGAGGCTTGTAGTAGCTCCTGGACCTAAAGTCTCAGCTTTAGCTCAGCAGGCTAACAGTCTTGTTGCATGCAAGAGACTTGGATTTGATACATGGTCAGTCATAGAAGCAGTAGCTGCCATTGGACAAGCTGTAAAAACAGCTGTCATGATGAATCACCAACCCTCAGCAGCTTGTTGTGTGAGAGACACGCCAGACATGACTGTGCTGCTATGCGTCTGGTCTGAGGCCCAGTGTGACTGACATTACAGTTTTTACAATCACTTTGGCACTAATTTCAGAACCTTGTGGTAATCTTTTACAACTCTAGACACAAAACGGTCATCACTTGTAACACAGGATATCCAATGTTCAAAACATTGCATTGTGCATTAATATCTTTAAAGAAACCTTGCACTTACAGAATCATTGGTTCAAATAACTATTTATCATGAAATACTATACTATTTAGATTACCCACACACAAGATACCGATAGTTTCACTGTGTAGTTGTTCGTTCAATCATTAAATATTATAGTGCAAAATGTGATACATGTTTCATTATGGTTCTACACGTAAATACATCACTGTAAAAGGACTAGTAAAGAGAATACCACAGACAGTGGAATCATTGAACAAAATCTGAAATGTATTGTTGAAATACAATAAAATCACAACATTGATTCAAAGAAACCTAAGCAAAAATAATTAGCTACAAAGAAAAAAAAATACAGTAAAATGTCAACTGCACCTGGCTTACTGTAAAAAGCAAAACAAAGGATTGATTATTGTACTTCTATATTTCCATCAACCTTATCTTGTGGATTTGGCCACAGGTTCTTATCCACACTACAATGGATATTTTCATTAGCCAAACATCTTGGGAAGAATCTTCGGGCATGGCGAATCCAGGCCTGACACTGGTCTGCCGTGATGTCATTGCATGCGTCATCCATGGCCTGGAGAAGGGTGGCTTGTTTGTGAGGGCGCCTATCATATACCTTCCACCTCCATGTGGAGAAAAATTCCTTAAATCGGGTTAAGGAAAGGAGAACATGGGGGTAAGTACAGGATGGTAAATTGTGGATGGCCCTGAAACCATGCTTGCACCATTTGAGCATGGTGGAACCTGACATTATCCCACACAATGACATAGGTCACACCATCAGCTCTACAGACCTGATTTAGCTCATCAAGGAAGGTTACAAGGAGAGCTGAGAGTTGTTTTAGAGACACCTGGTGCCTTTTCAGCATGCGTGCAATAGTTGGCAAACTTATGGCTTCCACATTGTTGAACAAGTCCTCATTGTCCAAGATGTGCTGTCGAATTTATGTAAGGCGAATATAATTTCTGTCCTGAACCAAATTGAGCACAGCCTGCTCTTGTTGGTCAGTCAGAATTTTGCCTCTGCCTCACCTATTTGGCCTAGTCTCAATTCTGCAAGGAAAAGTACAGTGAGAACACATTTAGTCACATCACCTACTCTGTGGTACACATTGGCATGCAGTATACAGTCATTTGACAATTGAGAGTAGTCTAATGTTTAGTGCATGCTGAAGACTTACCGGTTCTCATTGCGGAAAGTTCTGATGATTCAGGCCACGGTTGATCTTCTGAGGTTTGGTTGAATCATTGTAGCTGCCTCAGTCATTGTCATGCCACGATTTACGACATGGTCTACAACTATTGCTCGGATTTCATTGCTGCCGCTGCCTTGTCCTCTACCACATTCCCCCACATCTCTTAAACGAGGCCCACGACCACCTCTCAGAAGAGGTTCTTGTCCCCTGCCATTCCTTTGACCACCACGTCCTCCCACTGCTTGACCTCTGTTGTGACCTGGATCACCTGCCGGTTCCGTGTTATCGCTATGTTGTTGTAGGTGGATACCACTCATTTCCATATATTCTCGTACCACAATGTGAAATCAATCATCAGTAACGAGTTGGCAGTATTGGAAAAGCAATTACTTTATTAGGTACACCTGCATGTTAACGCAAATAGCCTGCTTCTTCGAACAGTGAATCATGTGACTGCCTGCAACTCAATATATAGAGTATATAGAGTAGAGCGCTTTAGTTGATGTTCGACTAAACATCAGAACGGGCAAGCTCCGTAATCTCAGCAACTTTGATCGTGGTATGATTGTTGGTGCCACACATCGTGGTTCCAGCATCTCAGAAACAGCTGCCCTCCTGGGATTTTTACGCACTACAGTCTCTAGAGTTTACAGAGAATGGTGCGATAAACAAAACACATTCAGTGAGCGGCAGTTCTGTGGGAAAAACACCTTGTTAATGAGAGAGGTCAGAGGAGAATGTCCAGACTTATTCAAGCTAACAGAAAGGCCAAAAATGCTCAAATAACAGGCATTTAAAACAGTGGTGTGCAGAAGGGCATCTCTTAACGTACAACACCGTGAATAATTCAGGCTGTTATGGAGGCAAAAGGGGGTCCTATCCAGTACTAGATAGGTGTACCTAATAAAGTGGCCGGTGAGTGTACAGTAATGTCAAATCTGAAAACATGGTCTGGAAAAGTGTTACATGGGACCATAGAAACAGCATCTGATAAAGAATGATGATGAAATATTACATCCATAGACAATTTAGTCCAATTGGTTCATGTTCCACAGTAATTGGTGTCAGTGGATCTCGTTATCCTGAAACTTTCATGATCTGAACATGTAATATTGTTAATCAGTTTCCATAAAACTTTGCATTCAGAGTCATGCAACAGTTGCTTATCATTTTGAGCAGTTGTATCAATTGATAGTTAGATCATTGTAATGAAATTAATAGACAGTCATCTCAGATGTAATGTGTGAATTTCATTTTGAAATGGTAATACTTTGATGGTAAGTTGTCATTTTGAACAGGTGATTTTAGTGCAATGAACAAATTATCTTAGCTTTATGTGTATTGTGTCCAAGCAATTGGAAATTGCTTGTGAGTTTTGTGTCTAGAGTTTAGAAAAAAGGTTCTGAAATTAGTGCCAAAGTGATTGTAAAAAACTGTAATACCCTCATGTCTCACGGTGGCTAGGAAAAACTCCCTAGAAAGGCCAGAACCTAGGAAGAAACCTAGAGAGGAACCAGGCTATGAGGGGTGGTGTTCAAATGTTCATAAATGACCAGCATGGTCAAATAATAATAATCACAGTAGTTGTCGAGTGTGCAACAAGTCAGCACCTCTGGAGTAAATGTCAGTTGGCATTTCATAGCCGATCATTGACAGTATCTCTACCGCTCCTGCTGTCTCTAGAGAGTTGAAAAGAGAGAGAGAGAGAGAGAGAGAGAGAGAGAGAGAGAGAGAAAAAATATATATTAAAAAATTCACACAGGACACCAGATAAGCACTACGCGATCAAGGGGGGACCTCAGAGAAAATCCCCGGCATGAGCTTCCCAAGGACAGCACGTTCAAATCAAAACAGCATCAACAAAGTTAGCAGCTAGCAGTAAAGCTAGCTAGCACTTCAATCAATCTAAAAGTTCTAAAGTAAGTGCTACATGATCAAGGGATAGTACTTTGTGTAGTATAGTATTCTACAGTATACAAAAAAGTATATAGTAAGCACTACACTACAGGGATACTACAGTATGGGGTATAGGATTCTACAGTATACTATAGAATTCTATTGTAAGTACTATAGTATTCTATACTGCCCTACCAAGCAGAAAGGAAGGACCTGCTCATTTGGTCAAAAATGAGTTAATGTCATTTTGCTACATTAAATACATGCTTAATCACGTGGACAAGTATCCTGCCTCTATTGTGTTTTGGAGATAATGAGGGGTCATTTTTAGCAGTAACTGTACTAGATTACTGTGAAACCAAGGTAAATAAAAGCTATTTTTCTCAGTTCCACGCAATGAGCAGTTACTGCCTTTTTGCTTGTTAGGGCAGTATAGTAAACTATAGTATTTTTTATGTGGGTATGCAGTCGTTTCTTAACGTACCTTGCATCTAGTTGGTTTCCAGTAGGCCATGAGAGCACTAGTGTGTGACAGGTCATGTGAGTGATCTGGCCTGAGAACAACATGCCTAAGAGGTGATGTCTAACTCAAGAGATAGAGCTTGTGTTTGAAACTGGCAGAAGACTCATCACTCTTTGATGACATAGTTTACACTGCCCTCTGTTGGTGATGGGAGAGCATCTATGGAAGTTCCTTTCTGAATTCTCCACTTACCTTCCCAGGAGAGACTGAGCATAGTCCACTTTACTTCCCAGGAGAGACTGAGCATAGTCCACTTTACTTCCCAGGACAGACTAGCATAGTCCACTTTACTTCCCAGGACAGACTAGCATAGTCCACTTTACTTCCCAGGAGAGACTGAGCATAGTCCACTTTACTTCCCAGGAGAGACTGAGCATAGTCCACTTTACTTCCCAGGAGAGACTGAGCATAGTCCACTTTACTTCCCAGGACAGACTAGCATAGTCCACTTTACTTCCCAGGAGAGACTGAGCATAGTCCACTTTACTTCCCAGGAGAGACTGAGCATAGTCCACTTTACTTCCCAGGAGAGACTGAGCATAGTCCACTTTACTTCCCAGGAGAGACTGAGCATAGTCCACTTTACTTCCCAGGAGAGACTGAGCATAGTCCACTTTACTTCCCAGGAGAGACTGAGCATAGTCCACTTTACTTCCTAGCAGAGACTGAGCATAGTCCACTTTACTTCCTAGGACAGACTGAGCATAGTCCACTTTACTTCCCACGACAGACTAGCATAGTCCACTTTACTTCCCAGGAGAGACTAGCATAGTCCACTTTACTTCCCACGACAGACTAGCATAGTCCACTTTACTTCCCACGACAGACTAGCATAGTCCACTTTACTTCCCAGGAGAGACTGAGCATAGTCCACTTTACTTCCCAGGACAGACTAGCATAGTCCACTTTACTTCCCAGGAGAGACTAGCATAGTCCACTTTACTTCCCAGGAGAGACTGAGCATAGTCCACTTTACTTCCCAGGAGAGACTGAGCATAGTCCACTTTACTTCCCAGGAGAGACTGAGCATAGTCCACTTTACTTCCCAGGAGAGACTAGCATAGTCCACTTTACTTCCCAGGACAGGCTAGCATAGTCCACTTTACTTCCCAGGAGAGACTAGCATAGTCCACTTTACTTCCCAGGAGAGACTGAGCATAGTCCACTTTACTTCCCAGGAGAGACTAGCATAGTCCACTTTACTTCCCAGGAGAGACTGAGCATAGTCCACTTAACTTCCCAGGAGCGACTGAGCATAGTCCACTTTACTTCCCAGGAGAGACTGAGCATAGTCCACTTTACTTCCTAGCAGAGACTGAGCATAGTCCACTTTACTTCCCAGGAGAGACTGAGCATAGTCCACTTTACTTCCTAGCAGAGACTGAGCATAGTCCACTGTACTTTCCAGGAGAGACTGAGCATAGTCCACTTTACTTCCCAGGAGAGACTGAGCATAGTCCACTTTACTTCCCAGGAGAGACTGAGCATAGTCCACTTTACTTCCCAGGAGAGACTGAGCATAGTCCACTTTACTTCCTAGCAGAGACTGAGCATAGTCCACTTTACTTCCCAGGAGAGACTGAGCATAGTCCACTTTACTTCCCAGGACAGACTAGCATAGTCCACTTTACTTCCCAGGAGAGACTGAGCATAGTCCACTTTACTTCCCAGGACAGACTAGCATAGTCCACTTTACTTCCCAGGACAGACTAGCATAGTCCACTTTACTTCCCAGGACAGACTAGCATAGTCCACTTTACTTCCCAGGACAGACTAGCATAGTCCACTTTACTTCCCAGGAGAGACTAGCATAGTCCACTTTACTTCCCCGGACAGACTAGCATAGTCCACTTTACTTCCCAGGACAGACTAGCATAGCTTCTTTGAGATTATTCATGAAGGTAGGACTAGGGTGCCAACTGGAATTTGATTTATACATCCTGTAAAATAGATTTTTAGATTTGTAAGTTTCTTGTCAATAATCTTTCACAAACCAAAATGTTAGGACTAAACTCCTCCTCCGTCTCTCCTCCCCCTCAGGTTTGGAGTCAGGTTTCGCCACTCTGCCCCGCCTCTCCCGTTCAGCAGAGCGTCAGTCGCAACAGGGAGGATCTATTTCCTGTACCCCCAATGCCCATGGCTGCTCGCTCACCGATGTCTCCGCCCTCCTGAAGTCCTCCGCATACCCCACCCTGACTTCTGACCCCGGTCACATGACCCAGTATGAGTCCCTGACCTCCATGGCCTCCTTCACCTTTGACCTGGGGCCCTCCCTCATGAGCGAGGTGTTCGGTTTGATTGACAGCCCTAACGGCCACCTAGAGCCCAGCCATGCCTGGGTGGCAGAGGAGCCAAGCTGCTCTGCATTTGGGTTTGTGACCAATGAAGGCTCGGAGATGGACTCGGAGATGGATGCCACCACTGCCTCATTGGTGGATTCTCTGCTTCGAGAAGACTGTAGCAGCAGGAAGAGTCCATATGGGATGGAGTGGGAAGAGGAGGAAGAGGAGGCTAGGAGAATGGAGATGAATGGAGGTGGGCAGCATCTTAAAGGGGCGGTGCCTGATTTAGTGATGGGCTCCCCGTCTAGACAGAGGCCTGCTATGGAGAGTGAGAGGTTCCAGGGTGCCACAGATGTGCTGGGGGTGCTCTACGGAGTTGGAGGGACCCTGAAGGGGCAGCAGAGGGTGGATCTGGAGGGAGAGGTGACCATGGGCCAGACCATGAAGAAAACACCTTACATCTGCATTACCCCTGATGAGGAGGAGGAAATCAAAGTCTGAACAGAACCGACAGACTAAATGGACAACAATTATTTTAACCAGAAGTACCTACTACAGATTTGGGATTATTGCTTAATTCCTTGTAAATACTTTTGTCTTAAGAAAAACATTTTTTTCTATCAATGAGGCTAGCTTATTGACCTGAGTCACCCTTGAACCCTTCTTCATCATATTCTAATATTCATTGGAGAAATTGAATTTTATAAGTCGTCAGAAGACTCACTTAAAGACTTTGCTATTATTTGTTGAAAGATTATGGAGGCTGACAGTTCCAAGCGAACATACTGTATGGAAGGAGCTTGAACAGGCTAATAATAGTTTTTAAAAGAGGTCACTGGAACCAGTGGCGAACAAAGAGATGGGGTAGAAAGTGTCAGAGTGTACCAGAGAAAGTGGTTGTTGGACACAGAGGAGTTACCATGGAAACACTAAAGATGTTGCTCAACAGTGTGTAAGTCTGTTAACAGCTGGTTATATATAGTCAGTTTGGACTTCCTGAGCAAAATGCTCAATGTGTGACTTCATAGAACTATTCAAGGCAACAGGCAGGACACAAAGATGAAGCAGTAGCCATTTCTAACCATTCAAACACTACACCAAGAGTGAGATCTTAAGTCTTAGAACATGACGTTAACTACAGGAAAATAATCATATTTTGGCTGGTGCTTACACTTTTTATTGGTCTACAGATACAGTGTGAAGCACAAACCCTGAGAAATGTACTCAGAAGTTAGAATAAGGTAATTTTGTACAATGTTGTAGTATAAGTATAATGTTTGGACAGTTCACATATTAACATCATACTCCATTTCGAAATGTTTCTCAAATTCATTATGGGTCTAACTCATATTGCTTTTTGAATTGATAGTCACCTGCTTGTCTACTATTCTGTCAACTAATGGTTGAATCCTCTTTTTAAAGCAGTGTCTTCTATCCATATAACTGTGCTGCTGTTGACACCAATGATATTTCTATAATGATAATAATAAATGCAATAAAATGTTTTTAATTAGCATTAATACTTTATTTACATGTCTGAAAACATACTGTACTACAAAACAGCTCTAAATCAATCACAACACATCATGCATATACAGAGGCTTCAAAGACTACTCAACATCCCTCGTATTCCAGACACAACAATCTCACCCACTACATCTACACCATAAGGATAAAGTGAAAATATGATTTTAGAAATGTTTGCAAATGTATTGAGAATTAAATACAGAAATATCGAATTTACACCCCTGAGTCAATACTTTGTAGAAGCATCTTTGGCATGTCTGCTTTTTTTTAACCAACTGTATCTACCAATAGGTGTCCTTCTTTGTGAGGCAAAGGAAAACCTCCCTTTGTGGTTGAATCTGTGTTTGAAATGCACAGCTCGACTGAGGGACCTTACAGATAACGTAGTCATTCAAAAATCACGTTAAACACTATTATTGCACACAGTGTGAGTCCATTCAACTTATTATGTGACTTGTTAAGCACTTTTCTACTCCTGAACTTATTTAGGCATGCCATAACAAAGGGGTTGAATACTTATTGACTCGAGACATTTCAGCATTTCATTTGTAATTAATTTGTACAAATTTTGAAAAACATAATTTCACTTTGACATTATGGGGTGTAGGCCAGTGACACAAACATCTACATGGAATCTATTTTAAATTCAAGCTGTAACTCAACAACATGAAAAAAGTCAAGGGGTGTGAATGATTTCTGAAGAAACTGTATAGCTCAAGCTACAAAGCACTTGGACCTGGCTGCAGAAGCCCAATACATCTCTGGCCTTGATACGCA
Organism: Oncorhynchus kisutch; assembly: GCF_002021735.2. Lineage (NCBI taxonomy): Eukaryota > Metazoa > Chordata > Actinopteri > Salmoniformes > Salmonidae > Oncorhynchus > Oncorhynchus kisutch. The sequence goes on from NC_034184.2 coordinate 13,239,415, forward strand.
ACCAAACAAGGTGACACCAAATGTCAGGTTACAGTCTACATTTGTACCTAAAGCATAAGAAAACTTCTTTACACACGCTTAGATGACACTCTATATCTCTACCTCATCACTGCGCTATAGAGGTCACCTGTTTGCTCACCAGTACTGGGGGCTTGGGTGGTGGGATTTGAGGGGGCCTAATTGCACCCTTTTTGTTCGGGGCCTTCTTCAGGACCGGAGCTAGGGGCTTGGGTGCAGGGTGTGGCTGGGTTTTGGGTGCCTCTGCTGGGGCTGGAGGTGCTGGGGTGCTGGGTCTGGAGTATGTAGCGACCATCTGCTCTTTACCAGGGATGGACCGCTTATGCTGAAAGAAGGAACTCCTCGCTGTGAAAAGAGAGGAAGAGGTAGTTGGGTGTTGAGGATTGATTGAGGATAAGTCTTATTGTGACTATATATGTGCATTATTATATTAAGAGTATTTGTCTTTACATCGACTTGAAACTAAACCTGTTGGTTGTGGTAGTGCAACAGTTATTTATGACAACAGTTTCGTCATTAGAAGCCGTTGGTAATTTTGGCCACTGCTGCCATAGAACGTGGCTTCCTGTGTACGAAAGTGGAGCAGTACTTTGCCACTTATGCTGAGCTGGACTGTGACACACCACATGAGCTCTGTGGATGACTTCAGCGCTGTCAATAAATAGCGTTAGCTAGCTACCACATGAGTTCTGTGTTTTACTATGCACCATTAGCATGTCATGGAATGGCCGTGGAGGGTCACCTACGTTTGTATGATGAGGTGATTGTCAGTATAGCTTTGGGGGAGTCCGGTGGGGCCTCTAAGATGGGTTCAAGTGATTCTGATTCAGGGCTCTGCTTCTGGGTCGGACTGCAGACAGACACCGGTGGTGGGAAAGGAACCAGGGTTGGGCCAGGAGACAGTTTGGGGCTGGGTAGTGGGGATGTGTTGTGAACCAGTGTTGGGCTTGAGATGGGGAACGTGCTCTGGGTCTGGACTGAGGTACGGGTAAGTGGGGTTGAGCTAGGTGGGTCTGAGGCAGAGTTCCCCCAGGTGGTGGTTCTATGAACAAAGGAGCCTGACTTGAAGATGAATAGACCTCCACTGTTCTGTGATCCTGAGCTGAGGAGGAGACGGTTGGTGTTAGATAGCACACTGTTATAATTCAAAAGTGAACAAGTAAACTCTGTTCAAATGCCTATTGACAATGTTTCATTCCTGTTCTGTCTGTGTGTGTGGTACCTGATTGTTTTACAGAGAGAAGGATGAGAAGGGGTAGAGGAAGAGCATAAGGAAGAGGAGGAGGTAGTTCTGGCAAGGTTCTCTTTCCCAGACTCTGAGGGTTCAGGTTCTAACAAGGTCAAATCTGAGACCCCAGGAAGGTCAGGTATCTCAAAGTCCACCTCTGGAAAGGAACACAACATAGGTCATGTTGCATAAAAGATCCATAGACCTACCTAGCTTAGCTCAACACAGTAAGATAAATATGAATGGTCAAAAGGCATTCAGGCAGCTCGCTCTGGTATCATAGTGGCGAACTTCCACAAATGTCATGCAAACCAACTCATCACTTAAAGGACTCCCAGTACTCCTCCCCGGAACACAAGTAAACAGAACATTGAAGGTGGTACTGTACCTTCTGGAAACAGGCTGCTGGAGTATTTTATGAGAGGCTCAACCACCGCCACGACCTGGACAGAGGAGGCAGACGCCATGTCCAACAACGCTGCCTCCCTGAGAGAGAGGGGAAAATAGAGAAAAATAGACGCCGGTATAGAATTGGACAGAGGAGAGGAAAATTGAAGTAAGACAAAGAGAGAGGGAGGGAGAAAGAAAAGAGGTTAAAGTCAACTACTAAATAACACAGACCTAATCAGATTAGTAACAACAGAAAGTGACATCAGGAACAACACTTAGACATGGGGCTATTATGACAGCTATGATAGCTAGACAGTGTGGTTCAATTTCCTCTCTCTGTCACCATGTCAGTAGTACCCACCCCTCCATGTGAGGCCACAACAGATTGGGACCCAGTACTATGGCAATGTTACTAGGACTCATCCTGTTAACCGCCTGCTGCTCTGACAGACATGACAGGAACTGTACCAGGTACCTAATAGAGAGGAGAGGAGAGAGAGAGAGAGAGAGAGAGAAACAGAGAGAGCGAGACGGAGACAGAGAGAGAGAGGCAGATAGGAAGATATTCACAATCATCACACACCCTTCATCATTCTTGAGTGTTTATAACTTCACACAGGAATCTTTCAAGATCACAGGAGGTTGGTGACACCTTAATTGGGGAGGACGGGCTCATGGTAATCGCTGGAGCCGAATTGAGTAGAATGGTATCAGATACATCAAACACATGGTTTGTTGCAATTCCATTTGCTCCGTTCCATACATTATTATGAGCAATCCTCCCCTCAGCAGCCTCCACTGGTCAAGATCTGAGAGAGCTATGTACCGGAGGTTGTTGTAGTTTTCTGATGGTAACTTCTTCAGCACAATTTTAAACTGCTCAAGTTTGTCTGTCAATTCTTTCTTCCTAAATAATGACGGGGACAGGCAGAGAGACGTTTTATGAGGAGAGAGAAATTTTATAAAGACACTATAAACTGTATGCTTCTAACATGTAGACCAATCAAGGACCTTACCCTGCTGCTTGAAACCAATCATTGTAGAGTTCAAAGGTCATGAGAGGTTCAGGCAGCTCTCTCAGGTAGCTTTTCAAAGCCCCTACATTGAAAAAATAGAAGATGCTGCTTAATGCCTACGTGTTGTTGTACTGTCAAGTAAACACATTTGAAACTTGAAAACCTTGAATAAGTAGTTTCAACAGGGACATTCTCTCTGACCTGCGACTGCGTGAGGGTCAGTGAACTCGCTGTGGTTCATGACTCCTCCATCCAGACTGCTCTTCAGTCTCTTCACTACCGAGGCTGCTGCCGCCAGACGAAACAGACCCTGAGAGAGAGATGGAGGGAGAGAGATAGAGACCAATTTTATCCAGGAGGGCATTATCGCAGACTGGCTAGTTAATGAATTAAATCCCATTCACATGAATACCATGTAGTAGATTAATAATTTCAGTCCTCACCTCCTCCCTCATGCCGGTGTGCAGCAGCATGTGAACACACTCCTGGATGGGAACAGCGATCTCCCTGCCGCTGTCATACAGGTGAGTCAGCAGGGGCTCCCCGTATACCTTCCCCCTAGAGTTGTTCTTCTGGGAGTCTGTGGTAACACATACTGGTGACACACTGGACAAATACTACTGTAGGCAGGTGGGAGCAACACATTGGATAGGGTGAGTTACCTATGTACAGTATGTACACATACTCACACACACATACTCACACACACACACACACACACACACACACACACACACACACACACACACACACACACACACACACACACACACACACACACACACACACACACACATACATACATTCACACACATACAAACCTACTCATTCAAGGGTTTTTCTTTATTTGACTATTTTCTACATTGTAGAATAATAGTAAAGACATCAAAACTATGAAATAACACACATGGAATCATGTAGTAAACAAAAAAGTGTTAAACAAATATTCTTCAATGTAGCCACCCTTTGCCTTGATGACAGCTTTGTATACTCTTGGCATTCTCTCAACCAACTTCATGAAGAATGCTTTTCCAACAGTCTTGAAGGAGTTCCCACATATGCTGAACACTTGTGGCGGCTTTTCCTTCACTCTGCGGTCCAACCCATCCCAAACCATCTCAATTGGGTTGAGGTCAGGTGATTGTGGAGGCCAGGTCATCTGATGCAGCACTCTCCTTCTTGGTCAAATAGCCCTTACACAGCCTGGAAGTGTGTTTTGGGCCATTCTCCTGTTGAAAAACAAATGATAGTCCCACTAAGCGCAAACCAGATGGGATGGTGTATCACTGCAGAATGCTGTGGTAGCCATGCTGGTTAAGTGTGCCTTGAATTCTAAATAAATCACTGAAAGTGTCACCAGCAAAGCACCCCCACGTCACCACACCTCCCCCTCCATGCTTCATGGATGGTGGGAACCACACATGCAGAGACAATCCATTCACCTACTCTGCATCTCACAAAGACACCAAAAATATCATATTTGGACTCATCAGACCAAAGGACAGATTTCCACCGGACTAATGTCCATTGCTCGTGTTTCTTGGCCCAAGCAAGTCTCTTCTTATTATTGGTGTCCTTTAGTAGTGGTTTCTTTGCAGACATTCGACCATGAAGGCCTGATTCACACAGTGTCTTCTGAACAGTTGATTTTGAGATGTGTCTGTTACTTGAACTCTGTGAAGCATTTATTTAGTGGAAAACCCTGGAATGAGTAGTTGTCTCCAAACTTTTCACTGGTATTGCACATACATACATACATACATACATACATACATACATACACACACACACACACACATACATACACATACATACATACATACATACATACATACACACACACACACACACACACACACACACACACACACACACACACACACACACACACACACACACACACACACACACACACACACACACACACACACACACACACACACACACTATTCACCTGTTTGATTGTGGCTTTCTTTTAGCTCAGTGATGTTTCGTTCCAGGAAGTCATGGGAATTCTTATGATGTTCTGCTTGTAGTTCCAGCAGCTGAGAGGGCACAAACCAGGCACTTATCAAATTTAATTCCTAATAGCACATGATAATTAACCAAAGTAAAACACAACTTGAAAGAGAGGACAATTAGCGGGCCACACTCACACGAATGAAGTAGTTGGCATAGGCCTCTTCTTTAGTGGCAAAGTGATAGAGATCTGCAGAGTACTGATCCTGTAGAGAATGAATAACCATATCAACAGTATGTAAGAGGCTAAAACTACCGCAGGAAACAACAAAGTGTCTTAAACAGTAACACGTAAAAGGAGTGACCATCCAACACCTTGATACTCTCCAGTTTCCTCCAGGCCTCCTCCACCTCTTCTTTCAGCCCGTCCTGCTTTGCCTGAGGGCCCGTACTGGCCTGGGACCTGAAGGGGCAAAGTCATTCATGATCAGAAGCCAGAAAGCAAACGAGAGGACACAATGTAGATACTGATCAAAGGTAGTTATTATAGATGTATAAAGGAACTATACACTGGTGGAGGAGCTATAAGAGGATTGGCTCAATGTAATGGTTGGAATGGAATAAATGGAACTGTGTCAACCACTACCTCCACTGGTCTGGAACATATAGGGTCTGTCACCTATCCGGTGTATGTGACAATAAAACATCTTAAAGTGCTAAATACAATCACACAGAATGTGTGACCCACTTGTTGAGTGCATTGTGCCAGTCCATTGTGAGTTTTGCAAACTGCTTCTTGTTTTTGAGAATCTCTGGAAGGTCTTCCTACAGATGGAAACAGAGTTAGTATTTATATGCTGAACAACTAATCAAAAGGCTACCCAGACTATTTGTATTTTTTTGGCGCTGCTGCTACTCGCTGTTCATTATCTACACTGTACATAGTCACTTTACCCCTACCTACATGTACAAATTACCTCAACTCAGTACCGGTACCCTCTGTATATAGCCTGGTTATTGTTATTTTATTGTTGCTCTTTTATTTTTTTACTTTATTTAGTAAGTATTTTTCCTTAAAACTACATTGTTGGTTAAGAGCTTGTAAGTAAGCATTTCACGGTAAGGTGAAGGTAAGGTAACACCTGTTGCATTCGGCGCCCGTGACAAATAACATTTGATTTGATGTGATACTACATAATCACAAACTTTCATTTTCGTCCAAAAGTGTCTGAAAGCCTCTTGCTCCTGCAGCCCTTACCTCACTGAGCTTATTGAGAGGCTCCAAAACCTCCTTCTCCAGCTTCAGCTCAAATTCAGCCAGTGTTTTGGCCAGATGGTTCTCCATGAAGCAACACATTTCCAACACTTTCCTATCAGAGAGGAAATAGGCTGATTAATTAATTGACTAATGTTTGACTGATCATTTGGATGATGAATAAATGGTTTGGCTACATAAAGTACCTGATAGAAGAGTCTGCATCAAAGTCTTTAAAGCTCTCAGCCATGCTAACAGAGAGCAGCATGAGAGGGAGCTTTTTCTGGAGAGAGACATAGTTTTGTATTGATAATCATAACAGATGTAAGTCAAGTCAAAGGGAAGGGATGAAAGGTGAAAAAGAGGAGATGTTACCATTCGTCTCTCTGTGTCCAGCCCTAGTTGACTCTGCAGACAGCCAAGCAGCTTCTTGTGAATAACCTGCGCTGCCTTCTTGGCTGGCTCCACCCGCTGCTCCACCTAAGACCAATGAAAATGACAGATATAGAGTGTGTCTTATGTTCACAGTGTGAGCTAGGTCCCAAATGTATTCACAATTCACGTAGTGAACTGAGCGACTGCTATCCCCCTTTATAATCTGCCTTAATGCACCATAACCAAATCCTATATCCTCCTCTATCCCCCTCCTTCTCTATCCCCCTTTATAATCAGCCCCAACTCACCATAACGAGATCCTCTATCCCCCTTTATAATCAGCCTTAATTCACCATAATCAGATCCTCTATCCCCCTTTATAATCAGCCTCAACTCACCATAATGAGATCCTCTATCCCCTTTACAATCAGCCTCAACTCACCATAACGAGATCCTCTATCCCCTTTATAATCAGCCTCAACTCACCATAACGAGATCCTCTATCTCCCTTTATAATCAGCCTCAACTCACCATAACCAGATCCTCTATCCCCCTTTATAATCAGCCTCAACTCACCATAACCAGATCCTCTATCCCCCTTTATAATCAGCCTCAACTCACCATAATGAGATCCTCTATCTCCCTTTATAATCAGCCTCAACTCACCATAACCAGATCCTCTATCCCCCTTTATAATCAGCCTTAACTCACCATAACCAGAGCCTCTATACCCCTATATAATCAGCCTCAACTCACCATAATGAGATCCTCTATCCCCTTTACAATCAGCCTCAACTCACCATAACGAGATCCTCTATCTCCCTTTATAATCAGCCTCAACTCACCATAACGAGATCCTCTATCCCCCTTTATAATCAGCCTTAACGTACCATAACCAGATCCTCTATCCCCCTATATAATCAGCCTCAACTCACCATAACGAGATCCTCTATCTCCCTTTATAATCAGCCTCAACTCACCATAATGAGATCCTCTATCCCCCTATATAATCAGCCTCAACTAACCATAATGAGATCCTCTATCCCCCTTTATAATCAGATTTAACTCACCATAACCAGATCCTCTGTGAGAAGGTCAGTGGCATCCTGTGATCTGTTGATAAGAATTTAAAAAGGCTTTCAGGCCGTTTTTGTTTTGCAGTGTGTTGCAGTATGTGCATTTATTATGGATCCCCATTAGTTCAGCAGCCACTCTTCTTGGGGTCCAGCAAAGTGCAGCTCTATGGGAGATTAGTACACATGTAGCTCTTCCACTGTCAGTCAGATGAGATCAACATCCTAAAGTTAGAGTGGAGGCTATTGCGGTGGGCTGCTGTGGTTTAGATAGGAAGCAGGCCAGATAGAGGGGGGGGGTGGAGGGGAAGTTGGCTGATGAGGGCTACTGCTCAAGCCAGGGCCCTCCCCCCTCACCCTATTGTACCAGCAACTGAATTTTGCCTGGAGTGCCCCTGAAGTACCCCCTCATGTGCACTTTACCAGTAGGCCTATGGTCTCATGAGTCTTCTCAAGTACCCCCTGTGGATACGTCAAGTACCCCCAGGGGTCCTAGTACCCATGGTTGAGAACCACTGCCCTAACCCACTGTTTTAGGTTACTTACAGGTGAAGATGGAGAGACAGCGAGTGAGTGAGAGAGACAGGCAAAGAGAGAGAGAGATAGAGATGAATTTGTATTGTTTATTTAACTTTGTTTATTATCTACTTCACTTGCTTTGGCAATGTTAACATATGTTTCCCATGCCAATGAAGCCCTTGAATTGAATTGAATTGAGAGAGAAAGACTGAGAGAGAGAGAGAGAGAGAGAGAGAGAGAGAAATATTAGAATCAACTATTAAAGACTAACCCAAAAAGTGTTAGACCAACCCCCAAAAAGGCCTGTGGTGTTGATGGTATACTCAATGAAAGGATAAAATATACAGACAACAAATTTAAAATTGGCTATACTTAAACTCTTTAACATCATCCTTAGCTCTGGCATCTTCCCCAATATTTGGAACCAAGGACTGATCACCCCAATCCACAAAAAAGGAGACAAATTTTACCCCAATAACTACTGTGGGATATGCGTTAACAGCAACCTTGGGACAGTACTCTGCATTATCATTAACAGCAGACTCGTACATTTCCTCAGTAAAAACAATGTACTGAGCAAATGTCAAATTGGCTTTTTACCAAATTACTGTACAACAGACCACGTATTCACCCTACACACCCTAATTGACAAACAAAAAAACAAAACAAAGGCAAAGCCTTCTCATGCTTTGTTGATTTAAAAAAAGCCTTTGGCTCCATTTGGCATGAGAGTCTGCTATACACATTGATGGAAAGTGGTGTTGGGGAAAAAACACAAGACATTATAAAATCCATGTACACAAACAACAAGTGTGCGGTTAAAATTGGCAAAAAACACACATTTCTTTCCACAGGGCCGGGGGGTGAGACATGGATGCAGCTTAAGCCCCACCCTATTAAATCTATATATCAACGAATTGGCGAGGGCACTAGAACAGTCTGCAGCACCCGGCCTCACCCTACTAGAATCTGAAGTCAAATGTCTACTGTTTGCTGATGATCTGGTGCTTCTGTCACCAACCAAGGAAGGCCTACAGCAGCACCTAAACCTTCTGCACAGATTCTGCCACACATGGGCCTTGACAGTAAATCTCAGTAAGACAAAAATAATGGTGTTCCAAAAAAGGTCCAGTCGCCAGGACCACAAATACAAATACCATCTAGACCCCATTGCCCTAGAGCAGGGGCTCCCAAACTGGGGTACACGCACCAATACCGTCGGGGGTACGCCAAATAAAAATGTGATTTGAATTTTTATATATATCTTATTTTTTTTATTCTTCACATTTTTAAACAGTACATTTATATTTTCCAACGGGGCTATACATTTGGGTGAGTTTTTTTTCTCACCTGAGTAGCCTCGTTTCACTGCCAAAAATAAAATTAAACCATCTACTGTTCAGAAAAAAACACAATGTCAAATACAGGTAGCCTAGTCAAATAATTAACATCCAATCACATTAACCGTTACTCTGTCGCCGGAAACCTTCCCTCTTGCACAGACCTTTATAAATGAAACATGACAATTTTAAAAATAAGCCACGGGAGTTTTTGGAGCGAGAATAAAGACGACTTTCGAGCAGTAAGACATGTATAAAAGCAACAGATACCATTAATTAGAAGGAGCTAGAACTTTCTTATATGGTGAGCTACCGAGTGGCTAGGACAGGCAAGCCTCATACTATTGTGAAGGACTTAATTCTTCCTGCTGCCGCGGATATGGCTGGGTCAATGCTGAGGGAAAAGGACAAACAAATATATACAGACAATGCCTTTATCAAACAACACTGTTTTACGATGCATCAGTGACATGACAGGAGATGTTTTGAAACAATTACTGCTTCGCAAACATGCCAGTGAATTATATGCCTTACAGCTGGATGAGTCAACAGACGTGGCAGGCCTGGCACAGCTCCTGGTATATGTCAATTACGTTTACGGTTGGTCAGTTAAGGAAGACATCCTCTTCTGCAAACCACTGAAAACCAGGACAACATGGGAGGTTATTTTTAAAGTACTGGACACCTTTGTGAAATCAAATGGACTTTGGTGGTCAAGATGTGTTGGTATCTGCACTGATGGCGCAAAAGCCATAACAGGGAGACATAGTGGAGTGGTAACGCTCATGCAAGCAGTTGCTCCCGACGCCACTTGGGTACACTGCAGGATCCACCGAGAGGCTCTTTCTGCCAAAGGAATGAATGACAGCTTGAAAGACGTTTTGGACATTACAGTGAAAATGGGTAACTTTGTTAAAGCAAGGCCCTTGAACTCTCGTGTATTTTCTGCATTATGCAATGATATGGGCAGCGACCATGTAACGCTTTCACAACATACAGAAGTGCGTTGTTTATCAAGGAGCAAAGTATAGATTTTTTTTTAAAATTGAGAGACGAGCTTAACGTTTTCATAACTAGTCTGACCGCTTGCATGATGATGAGTTTCTCACACAACTGGCCTATCTGGGTGATGTTTTTTCTCACCTGAATGATCTGAATCTAGGATTACCGCGAGACTCCGCAACTATATTCAACGTGCGGAAACAAAATTGAGGCTATGATTAAGAAGTTCTTCTCTGTCTGCATTAACAAGGACAAAACACAGGTCTTTCCATCATTGTATGATTTTTTGTGTGCAAATTAACTCAAGCTTACGGACAATGTCAAATGTGATATAGCGAAGCACCTGAGTGAGTTGGGTGCGCAATTACACAGGTACTTTCCTAAAACGTACAATACAAACAACTAGATTCGTTATCCCTTTCATGCCCTGCCTCCAGTCCACTTACCGATATCTGAACAAGATATCCTCATTGAAATTGCAACAAGCGGTTCTGTGAAAATGGAATTTAATCAGAAGCCACTGCCAGAGTTTCTTGCCTTGGCAAATGGTGCTGTTAAGACACTGATGCCCTTTGCAACCACGTACTATGTGAGAGTGGATTCTTAGCCCTCACTAGCATGAAAACTAAATACAGGCACAGACTGTGTATGGAAAATGATTTAAGAATGAGACTCTCCAATACAACCCAACATTGTAGCGTTATGTGCATCCTTGCAAGCACATCATTCTCATTAACCTGTGGTGAGTTATTCACAATTTTTATGAACAAATAAGGTGTTATATGTAAGATGGCTACATAAAGAGCAAAATTATTATTTGTGCCCTGGTCCTATAAGAGCTCTTTGTCACTTCCCACGATCCGGGTTGTGACAAAAACTCACCCTCATTCTTGTGTTTAATAAATGTACTGTATAGCGTGTGTGTGGCAGGCTTACAATGATGGCAAAAAACAATATTTGAGAGTGCGCTGACCCTGGTGCTAGAGAGGGTACGCAGTTGGAGGTTGAATGTTTGAAGGGGTACGGAACTATAAAACGTTTGGGAACCACTGCCCTAGAGCAAACAAAAAACTCCACATACCTCGGCCTAAACATCAGCACCACAGGTAACATCCACAAAGCTGTGAGCAAACTGAGAGACAAGGCAAGGAGGGCCTTCTATGCCATCAAAAGGAACATAAAATTCAACATATCAATTAGGATCTGGCAAAAAAATAATTTAATCAGTTATAGAACCCATTTCCCTTTATGGTTGTGAGGAATGGGGTCCACACATCAACAAAGAATAAAAAAAATGGGACAAACACCAAATTGAGACTGCATGCAGAATTCCCGCAAAAATATTCTCAGTGTACAATGTGAAACACCAAATAATGGACGCAGAGTCTCTAAGAAAACGGCAACCAGTGACTAAAAAACACCATTGTAAATACAACCTATATTTATGTTTACTTATTTTCCCTTTCGTACTTTAACTATTTGCACATCATTATAACACTGTATGTAGACAAAATATGACATTTGAAATGTCTTTATTATTTTGGAACATTTATGAGTGTAATGTTTACTGTACATTTTTTATTGTTTATTTCACTTTTGTTTATTATCTATTTCACTTGCTTTGGCAATGTAAACATATGTTTCCCATGCCAAAAAGCCCCTTAAATTGCAACTGAATTGAGAGAGAGAGAGACAGAGAGAGAGAAAGGAGAAAGAGAGTTGATTTGTGTGCGTTATAATGCTTCAATTATACAGTACCAGTAACAAGTTTGGACACACCTACTCATTCAAGGGTTTTCTTTATTTTTACTATTTTCTACATTGTACAATAATAGTGAAGACATCAAAACTATTAAATAACACATATGGAATCATGTAGTAACCAAAATATATAACTATGAAACCATGAAATAACATCCAATTCATCCCAAACCATCTCAATTGGGTTGAAGTTGTGTGATTGTAGAGGTCAGGTCATCTGATGCAGAATTCCATCACTCTCCTTCATGGTCAAATAGCCCTTACACAGCCTGGAGGTGTGTTTTGGGTAATTTTCCAGTTGAAAAACAAATGATAGTCCCACTAAGCTCAAACCAGATGGGATGGCGTATCGCTGCAGAATGCTGTGGTAGCCATGCTGGTTAAGTTAAATCTAGAATTGGCTTCCTATTTCGCAACAAAGCATCCTTCACTCATGCTGCCAAACATACCCTTGTAAAACTGACCATCCTACCAATCCTCGACTTTGGCGATGTCATTTACAAAATAGCCTCCAATACCCTACTCAACAAATTGGATGCAGTCTATCACAGTGCAATCCGTTTTATCACCAAAGCCCCATATACTACCCACCATTGCGACCTGTACGCTCTCGTTGGCTGGCCCTCGCTTCATACTCGTCGCCAAACCCACTGGCTCCATGTCATCTACAAGACCCTGCTAGGTAAAGTCCCCCCTTATCTCAGCTCGCTGGTCACCATAGCATCTCCCACCTGTAGCACACGCTCCAGCAGGTATATCTCTCTAGTCACCCCCAAAACCAATTCTTTCTTTGGCCGCCTCTCCTTCCAGTTCTCTGCTGCCAATGACTGGAACGAACTACAAAAATCTCTTATCTCCCTCACTAGCTTTAAGCACCAACTGTCAGAGCAGCTCACAGATTACTGCACCTGTACATAGCCCACCTATAATTTTGCCCAAACAACTACCTCTTTCCCAACTGTATTTAATTTTAATTTATTTATTTATTTTGCTCCTTTGCACCCCATTATTTTTTTATTTCTACTTTGCACATTCTTCCATTGCAAAACTACCATTCCAGTATTTTACTTGCTATATTGTATTTACTTTGCCATCATGGCCTTTTTTGCCTTTACCTCCCTTCTCACCTCATTTGCTCACATTGTATATAGACTTGTTTATACTGCATTATTGACTGTATGTTTGTTTTTACTCCATGTGTAACTCTGTGTCGTTTTATCTGTCGAACTGCTTTGCTTTATCTTGGCCAGGTCGCAATTGTAAATGAGAACTTGTTCTCAACTTGCCTACCTGGTTAAATAAAGGTAAATAAATAAATAAATAAGTGTGCCTTGAATTCTAAATCACTGACAGTGTCACTAGCAAAGCTCCCACCACATCATCACACCTCCTCCCCGCTTCACTGCGGGAACCACATATGCAGAGATCATCCGTTCACCTACTCTGCGTCTCACAAAGACACGGCTATTGGAACCAAAAATCTAAAAAGGACAGATTTCCACCGGTCTAATGTCCATTGCGCGTGTTTCTTGACCCAAGCAAGTCTTCTTCTTATTGGTGTCCTTTAGTCGTGGTTTCTTTGCAGCAATTCGACCATGAAGGCCTGGTTCACACAGTGTCCTCTGAACAGTTAATGTTGAGATGTGTCTGTTACATTTATTTGGGCTGCAATTTCTGAGGCTGGTAACTCTAATGAATGTATCCTCTGCAGCAGATGTAACTCTGGGTCTTTTCCTGTGGAGGTCCTCATGAGCGCCAAAAACATCATAGAGCTTGATGATTTTTGTAACTGCACTTGAAGAAACTTTCAAAGAGTGTGCAAAGCTGTCATCAAGGCAAAGGGTAGCTACGTTGAAGAATCTAAAATACAGTATAAAGCATATTTATTTGTTTAACACTCTTTTGGTTACTACATGATTCCATATGTGTTACTTCATAGTTTTGATGTCTTCACTATTATTCTACAATTAAGAAATTTGTAAAAAATAAAGAAAAACCCTTGAATGAGTAGGTTTGTATGTGTGTGAATGTATGTATGTGTGTGTGTGTGTGTGTGTGTGTGTGTGTGTGTGTGTGTGTGTGTGTGTGTGTGTGTGTGTGTGTGTGTGTGTGTGTGTGTGTGTGTGTGTGTGTGTGTGTGTGTGTGTGTGTGTGTGTGTGAGTATGTGTACATACTGTACATAGGTAACTCACCCTATCCAATGTGTTGCTCCCACCTGCCTACAGTAGTATTTAGCTGGTACTGTATGTCGGGCTTTTCTCAGTTTTAGTTTAGAATTTGTACCATGTTAAATATTAGCCACTATCGGGAGCCACCATCAGTAATTCCCACATACATTTATAACTGTCACTTTAGTGTTAGTTTCCTTCAATTTGTATCCGACATTTTGCATAATTCCATTCCATTCTGTTTACTTTTCTGTCTTCTGTCACGGCCTTGTAAATTGTTCCTGGGGTCGCTAGCATTAGTGGATTGTCACGCCCTAACCATAGAGAGCCCTTGGATTCTCTATAGTGGTTTAGGTCAGGGTGTTTATTTATTTTTATTTATTTATTTTACCTTTATTTAACCAGGTAGGCAAGTTGAGAACAAGTTCTCATTTACAATTGCGACCTGGCCAAGATAAAGCAAAGCAGTTCGACAGATAAAACGACACAGAGTTACACATGGAGTAAAAACAAACATACAGTCAATAATGCAGTATAAACAAGTCTATATACAATGTGAGCAAATGAGGTGAGAAGGGAGGTAAAGGCAAAAAAGGCCATGATGGCAAAGTAAATACAATATAGCAAGTAAAATACTGGAATGGTAGTTTTGCAATGGAAGAATGTGCAAAGTAGAAATAAAAAATAATGGGGTGCAAAGGAGCAAAATAAATAAATAAATTAAAATTAAATACAGTTGGGAAAGAGGTAGTTGTTTGGGCTAAATTATAGGTGGGCTATGTACAGGTGCAGTAATCTGTGAGCTGCTCTGACAGTTGGTGCTTAAAGCTAGTGAGGGAGATAAGTGTTTCCAGTTTCAGAGATTTTTGTAGTTCGTTCCAGTCATTGGCAGCAGAGAACTGGAAGGAGAGGCGGCCAAAGAAAGAATTGGTTTTGGGGGTGACTAGAGAGATATACCTGCTGGAGCGTGTGCTACAGGTGGGAGATGCTATGGTGACCAGCGAGCTGAGATAAGGGGGGACTTTACCTAGCAGGGTCTTGTAGATGACATGGAGCCAGTGGGTTTGGCGACGAGTATGAAGCGAGGGCCAGCCAACGAGAGCGTACAGGTCGCAATGGTGAGTAGTATATGGGGCTTTGGTGATAAAACGGATTGCACTGTGATAGACTGCATCCAATTTGTTGAGTAGGGTATTGGAGGCTATTTTGTAAATGACATCGCCAAAGTCGAGGATTGGTAGGATGGTCAGTTTTACAAGGGTATGTTTGGCAGCATGAGTGAAGGATGCTTTGTTGCGAAATAGGAAGCCAATTCTAGATTTAACTTTGGATTGGAGATGTTTGATATGGGTCTGGAAGGAGAGTTTACAGTCTAACCAGACACCTAAGTATTTGTAGTTGTCCACGTATTCTAAGTCAGAGCCGTCCAGAGTAGTGATGTTGGACAGGCGGGTAGGTGCAGGTAGCGATCGGTTGAAGAGCATGCATTTAGTTTTACTTGTATTTAAGAGCAATTGGAGGCCACGGAAGGAGAGTTGTATGGCATTGAAGCTTGCCTGGAGGGTTGTTAACACAGTGTCCAAAGAAGGGCCGGAAGTATACAGAATGGTGTCGTCTGCGTAGAGGTGGATCAGAGACTCACCAGCAGCAAGAGCGACCTCATTGATGTATACAGAGAAGAGAGTCGGTCCAAGAATTGAACCCTGTGGCACCCCCATAGAGACTGCCAGAGGTCCGGACAGCAGACCCTCCGATTTGACACACTGAACTCTATCAGAGAAGTAGTTGGTGAACCAGGCGAGGCAATCATTTGAGAAACCAAGGCTGTCGAGTCTGCCGATGAGGATATAGTGATTGACAGAGTCGAAAGCCTTGGCCAGATCAATGAATACGGCTGCACAGTAATGTTTCTTATCGATGGCGGTTAAGATATCGTTTAGGACCTTGAGCGTGGCTGAGGTGCACCCATGACCAGCTCTGAAACCAGATTGCATAGCAGAGAAGGTATGGTGAGATTCGAAATGGTCGGTAATCTGTTTGTTGACTTGGCTTTCGAAGACCTTAGAAAGGCACGGTAGGATAGATATAGGTCTGTAGCAGTTTGGGTCAAGAGTGTCCCCCCCTTTGAAGAGGGGGATGACCGCAGCTGCTTTCCAATCTTTGGGAATCTCAGACGACACGAAAGAGAGGTTGAACAGGCTAGTAATAGGGGTGGCAACAATTTCGGCAGATAATTTTAGAAAGAAAGGGTCCAGATTGTCTAGCCCGGCTGATTTGTAGGGGTCCAGATTTTGCGGCTCTTTCAGAACATCAGCTGAATGGATTTGGGAGAAGGAGAAATGGGGAAGGCTTGGGCGAGTTGCTGTTGGGGGTGCAGTGCTGTTGTCCGGGGTAGGAGTAGCCAGGTGGAAAGCATGGCCAGCCGTAGAAAAATGCTTATTGAAATTCTCAATTATGGTGGATTTATCAGTGGTGACAGTGTTTCCTATCTTCAGTGCAGTGGGCAGCTGGGAGGAGGTGTTCTTATTCTCCATGGACTTTACAGTGTCCCAGAACTTTTTTGAGTTAGTGTTGCAGGAAGCAAATTTCTGCTTGAAAAAGCTAGCCTTGGCTTTTCTAACTGCCTGTGTATAATGATTTCTAGCTTCCCTGAACAGCTGCATATCACGGGGGCTGTTCGATGCTAATGCAGAACGCCATAGGATGTTTTTGTGTTGGTTAAGGGCAGTCAGGTCTGGGGAGAACCAAGGGCTATATCTGTTCCTGGTTCTAAATTTCTTGAATGGGGCATGTTTATTTAAGATGGTTAGGAAGGCATTTAAAAAAAATATCCAGGCATCCTCTACTGACGGGATGAGATCAATATCCTTCCAGGATACCCCGGCCAGGTCGATTAGAAAAGCTTGCTCGCAGAAGTGTTTCAGGGAGCGTTTTACAGTGATGAGTGGAGGTCGTTTGACCGCTGACCCATTACGGATGCAGGCAATGAGGCAGTGATCGCTGAGATCTTGGTTGAAGACAGCAGAGGTGTATTTAGAGGGGAAGTTGGTTAGGATGATATCTATGAGGGTGCCCGTGTTTAAGGTTTTGGGGAGGTACCTGGTAGGTTCATTGATAATTTGTGTGAGATTGAGGGCATCAAGTTTAGATTGTAGGATGGCTGGGGTGTTAAGCATGTTCCAGTTTAGGTCGCCTAGCAGCACGAACTCTGAAGATAGATGGGGGGCAATCAGTTCACATATGGTGTCCAGAGCACAGCTGGGGGCAGAGGGTGGTCTATAGCAGGCGGCAACGGTGAGAGACTTGTTTTTAGAGAGGTGGATTTTTAAAAGTAGAAGTTCAAATTGTTTGGGTACAGACCTGGATAGTAGGACAGAACTCTGCAGTCTATCTTTGCAGTAGATTGCAACACCGCCCCCTTTGGCAGTTCTATCTTGTCTGAAAATGTTGTAGTTTGGAATTAAAATGTCTGAGTTTTTGGTGGTCTTCCTAAGCCAGGATTCAGACACAGCTAGAACATCCGGGTTGGCAGAGTGTGCTAAAGCAGTGAATAGAACAAACTTAGGGAGGAGGCTTCTAATGTTAACATGCATGAAACCAAGGCTATTACGGTTACAGAAGTCGTCAAAAGAGAGCGCCTGGGGAATAGGAGTGGAGCTAGGCACTGCAGGGCCTGGATTCACCTCTACATCGCCAGAGGAACATAGGAGGAGTAGAATAAGGGTACGGCTAAAAGCTATGAGAATTGGTCGTCTAGAACGTCTGGAACATAGAGTAAAAGGAGGTTTCTGGGGGCGATAAAATAGCATCAAGGTATAATGTACAGACAAATGTATGGTAGGATGTGAATACAGTGGAGGTAAACCTAGGTATTGAGTGATGAAGAGAGAGATATTGTCTCTAGAAACATCGTTGAAACCAGGAGATGTCATTGCATGTGTGGGTGGTGGAACTAATAGGTTGGATAAGGTATAGTGAGCAGGACTAGAGGCTCTACAGTGAAATAAGCCAATAAACACTAACCAGAACAGAAATGGACAAGACATATTGACATTAAGGAGAGGCATGCTTAGTCGAGTGATCAAAAGGGTCCGGTGAGTGGAGAGGTTGGTTGGTGATTTAGACAGCTAGCCAGGGCATCGGTAGCAAGCTAGCATAGGATGGAGGTCTGTTGTTAGCCACCTCTTGCGTTCCGTCAGTAGATTAGTGGGGTTCCGTGTGGTAGAGGGGATTAATCCAAATCACACAACAACAACAAAACTAAAAACAATAGATATAGTTATAGAGGCCCAAGAAGAAAACATAATAATAATAATAAAAAATAAAAAAATAAAAAAAATTGTCCGATTGTCTATTCAGATAGCAGCCGGTAAGACAGCTAACGGTTAGCAGGCCGCAGATGGGCGTTCAGGTAATGTCGCGACGGAGGAGCCAGCCGAATAACTCCTTCGGGTAGATAACGTCGGCAGTCCAGTTGTGAAGGCCCGGTGGGGCTCCGCGAAGGCAGTAAAACGGGTCCGGATAGGTGACTGCAGCCCAGGTGTGATTGATGGAACTCAGGAGTGATTGACGGAGCTTGCTAGCTCCGGAATAATTGATGTTTGCTCCGGAATCGACGAAGGCCGATAGTCACACGGATAGCAGCTAGCTAGCTGTGAGATCCGGGTATGAATGTCCAGAGAGCAGTCGAAATCCAGGGACATGGAGAGAAAAATTGGTCCGGTATGTTCCGTTCCGAGCCGCGCTGCGCCGTACAGAACTGGCGATAGATTTTCGAGCTAAAGGATAGCTGATGACCACAAACCGTGGTTAGCTGAATACTAACGATTTGCCAGTAAAGGAGCTAACTAGCTTCTGAACTAGCTTCTGGATTAGCTTCTGGCTAGTTTCAGGCTAGCTTCTTGGAGTCTGGCTAGCTTCTTGGAGGATTACAGATCTGAGGTAAATAATACTTTTTTATAAATATACATTGGTGAGGCGGGTTGCAGGAGAGTGTTTTGAAGATGAGTTGATGGAAAATAAAAATAAAATGTATGTGAAAAAGTTGTAAATATATATATATATACAGGACACGACAAGACGAGGACAAAAGACGTCTGAACTGCTATGCCACCTTGGTGTGACTAGGGGGGTGTTCTAGAATGTGTATTTCTATGTTGGTGGTTTTGTATGGTTCCCAATTAGAGGCAGCTGGTAATCGTTGCCTCTAATTGGGGATCATATTTAGGAATCCCTAACTCCCTAACACTAATTTTGAAGTTCGTGACATGATAATATTAGGCTAACGTTGTGCAATAATTTGGGACATGTAGCCTATTTGAATCATTATGGAACTCAGACTACACATAGCAGTTTAAACCCAGAGCCTGGCACATGGTTCACAATGACTGGACAGTTGAGAAGAAGAATATATTTACTTGGCTTCCTGTCATTGATCCCAAAATTCTGAACCTGTTCTCTCCATGTATTCTAGTGAGTCTATCGACACAATTATAAGTAAAGGTACACCTTATTTAAAGGGATGGCTTAAGATAAATGTACAGAAAACTCTACTGAATGAAAACTCCATGAGAAAATCTGTTGGCCAGCAAGTGGGAGTATTTTTAGCAATTTTATTAAACTAATTCAGCCCACGCAGGGGACCCACATCTGCAAAGCCCATTATGCGCCTGCAGAAGGTACATCTGAATACCAAATACTGAGAAGTGCATAGGAAATGTGTGCATTTCCTAAGTCTGAATTGGGCTCATAGAGAGCAGTGTGATTGATAGCAGTGAAACAGCTGCAGTGTAGCTTTGAACCCCAACCCAGGTCAAAGCTAGGTCACATGATTAACACCTAAACATATGATTTTGTGTCTTTTGATTGAAACCTATAACAGGAGATATTCCCACCATCTTTGTGAAAGTACCTATGACATCAAGAGCAAGTTCCCTCTTTTGTGTCACTCACTCTCATTTCAACTTTCCTGTTACAACACCAGATGGACACTACATTTTTTCTAGAATATCTGGAGGAGTATTTCTACATTCAAGCATTTTCCAACAGTTTTTTATTTTCTTCAACTAAACAAAAGTTCAAAGGTGTCTGCCTGTGTGTGTGTCTTGATAGTTACAGTTACAGTCAGTCAGTCAGTCAGTGAGATGAGTGTAGGTAGCTGCTCATCTGAAGTGGCACTCTACTGGTGCAACCGCCCTGTTAGTTAGCAGGGCTTGTCAATATTCTGAAAACACGTCAGTGGAAAAGAGGCCTGCAAACACACAGCTGGTCTGTGGCAACCTGCTGCAGACACCCTCAGCTCTCAGCCAGGATAGCGTGGGTATCAACAACCCAACGTGGGTGTCCAATGACATATTTCAGCTAATCTGCAGCATAATCTACTACATACACATGTAGATTTGGCTTTTGTAAATGTCACATTACTAGGTCAAAGGTCAGCCAGGGGCACAGTTGACTTTTGAGATACATGGGATATCTTGTGGGCGGGGGTGTGCTTTCAAGTTTACACATTAACCCATTATGTCACAGGCCACATACAAAGTAAAACATGATTTAAACACACACACTGCACACTGTCATCTCGCCCATTACACTATCTAAAACAACTGTTCATTGTTATGACTGATCTCTCACTCATCCAGACTAAACATTACAGTTCTGTTCTTCTTACTTTCATACTAAGGATGGCCTGACAATAACAAATTCAGATTTACTTCAGACACCAAAGATGCCCTGTCCTAAGCAGAACTCAGCTCACTCTTCTTAACAAACTCCTCACTCACCAAAAGTTTGTCTAAAGGTTTTCCCTTCAACACACAGGTGCTCACAGTGAAAATAAGACTAAAACTTAGAACCAGACTGGAGTTTAGATTGTCACAAAACTTGATACATGTAGCATTGGTTACAGAAGTACATTAACTCATGATTGTATTCCCCATTTTATATTGTTAGCTCTATTTTCTGTAATAACTAACCCCCCCCCAAAAAAAGTCCAAAATGGCACATGAAAGTACTTACTTCCCCACAGATCCTAACTGCTTTAAGAGGTTGAATGATTTCAGCATTATCGCACAGGAGTCAACCCTCCTCTTACAAACTATCCTTCTGTCTTGAACTCCAGCCAGGACTTCAGTCGGGTATCACCTTGCCAGTGACTGTACTATTTCAATTAGCAAGCACCAATGCAAGTGCTTTTCTTCTGTGTGTGTTGTGAGTGTGTGGCTCTGTCATCCAGCAGTATTCGTTCTTGTTTCGGAAATGTGACTGTCACACAAGTCTGAGAGAAGAGGAAGTTGCTTCAACTGAAGCAACAGCAGGGGGAAGAGTTTTTTTGCCTCCAATATCACAATGTGAAACATTATCATGTAATATCTATCTGAGTCATAGATGTATATCCATCTAGATATTGTAATCTGCCTATTTACAGAGCCTTGAGAAAGTACTCACACCGCTTGACTTGTTCCACATTTTGTTGTGTTACAGCCTGAATTTAAAATGGATTACATTTAGATTTTTGTCACTGGCCAACACACAATAACCCAATAACGTCAAAGTGGAATTATGTCTATTTTAGATATATATTTGTTTACAAACTAATTTAAAAGGAAAAGCTGAAATGTCTTGAATCAATAAGTATTGAACCCCTTTGTTATGGCAAGACTAAATCAATTCAGGAGTAAACATTTTCTTAACAAGTCACATAATAAGTTGCATGGACTCACACTGTGCGCAATAATAGTGTTTAACATGATTTTTGAATGACTATCTTATCTCTGTACCCCACAAATGTAATTATCTGCAATGTCACCGGCTTCAATAGAAAATGTATCGCCGTTGTTGTCCACACGGTGAGGGTTGCTGCCTTTCCAATCAAAAGCCCTGGATTAACACCAAGGTTGGTGCTAAACTAAAAGACAGGGATACCACACACATAGCTATCGTAGACATCCCTGAGGCTACGTCTGAAGACAGGAATAAGTACAAGAAGGCCCGCTATGACCTCCACAGAGTCATCCAACGCTCCCTTCCAAGCTCGTCACCAAGCTTAGGACTCTGGGTCTGAACACCTCCCTCTGCAACTGGATCCTGGACTTCCTGACTGGCCAACCCCAGGTGGTGAGGGTAGGCAACATCACCTCCACCATGCTGACCCTCAACACAGGGGCCCCACGCTTAGTCCCCTCCTGTACTCCCTGTTCACCCACAACGGCGTGGCCACGCATGACTCCAACACCATCATCAAGTTAGCTGACAGCACGACGGTGGTAGGCCTGATCACCGCTGACGATGAGTCGGTCTACAGGGAGGTCAATGACCTGGCAGTGTGGTACCAGAACGACAACCTCTCCCTCAACGTCAGTAAGACCAAGGAGCTGATCGTGGACTACACGAAACGGGGGGGTGAGCACACCCCTATCCACATTGACGGGGTCACGGTGGAGCAGGTCGTGAGCTTCAAGTTACTCTGTGTCCAAATCACTTAAGACTTAAAATGGTCTAAACACACACGTAGTCATGAAGCAGGGACAACAGCGCCTCTTCCCCCTCAGGAGGTTGAAAAAGTTTGGCATGGCCCTTAAAATCCTCCAGGAGTTCTACAGCTGCAACATTGAGAGCATTTTGACTGGCTGCATCACTGCCTGGTATGGCATCGACCTCGATCGCATGGCGCTACACAGAGTGGTCCCGGAAAGCCCAGTACATCTCTGGGGCCGAGCTCCCTGCCATCCAGGACATCTATATTAGGCAGTGTGAAAGGAAGACCCGGAAAATCATGAAAGACTCCAACCACCCAAGCCATAGACTATTCTCTCTGCTTCCGCACGCCAAGCGATACTAGTGCATCAAGTCTGGCACCTACAGGGTCTTAAACAGCTTCTATCCCCATGCCATAAGACTGTTATATAGCTAACAAAATAGCCACACAGACTATCGGAGCTAACCTTGTATCCTCATTGACCTTTTTATTTTTGTCTCGATGCACACTCACAGGGCCGTACACACTCGCACACACTCCATCATCTGCTCACACGCACATAACATGCACATACATTTATACTGACACGACACACATGCACACCCACTCAAATCAAATCGTGCAGACACACACACCCAATCACATACAAACTGCTGCTACTTCGTTTATCTTATATCCTGATGCCTAGTTGCCTTAACTCTATATATACAGTTAAAGTCGGAAGTTTACATACATTTAGGTTGGAGTCATTAAATTTATTGTTAAAAAACTCTAGTTTTTAACTCAAGTCGGTTAGGACATCTACTTTGTGCATGACACAAGTAATTTTTCCAACAATTGTTTACAGACAGATGACTTCACTTATAATTCACTGTATCACAATTCCAGTGGGTCAGAAGTTTACATACACTAAGTTCACTGTGTCTTTAAACAGCTTGGAAAATTCCAGAAAATGATGTCATGGCTTTAGAAGCTTCTGATCGGCTAATTGACATCATTTGAGTCAATTGGAGGTGTACCTGTGGATGTATTTCAAGGCCTACCTTCAAACTCAGTGCCTCTTTGCTTGACATCATGGGAAAATTAAAAGAAATCAGCCAAGACCTCAGAAATAAAATTGTAGACCTCCACAAGTCTGGTTCATCCTTGGGAGCAATTTCCAAACGCCTGAAGGTACCAAGTTCATCTATACAAACAATAGTACGCAAGTATAAACACCATGGGACACATAGCCTACATACAGCTCAGGAAGGAGACGCGTTCTGTCTCCTAGAGATTAACGTACTTTGGTGCGAAAAGTGCAAATCAAATCAAATCAAATTTTATTGGTCACATACACATGGTTAGCAGATGTTAATGCGAGTGTAGCGAAATGCTTGTGCTTCTAGTTCCGACAATGCAGTAATAACCAACAAGTAATCTAACTAACAATTCCAAAACTACTGTCTTATACACAGTGTAAGGGGATAAAGAATATGTACATAAGGATATATGAATGAGTGATGGTACAGAGCAGCATAGGCAAGATACAGTAGATAATATCGAGTACAGTATATACATATGAGATGAGTATGTAAACAAAGTGGCATAGTTAAAGTGGCTAGTGATACATGTATTACATAAGGATGCAGTCGATGATATAGAGTACAGTATCTACGTATGCATATGAGATGAATAATGTAGGGTAAGTAACATTATATAAGGTAGCATTGTTTAAAGTGGCTAGTGATATATTTACATCATTTCCTATCAATTCCCATTATTAAAGTGGCTGGAGTTGAGTCAGTGTCATTGTCAGTGTTTTGGCAGCAGCCACTCAATGTTAGTGGTGGCTGTTTAACAGTCTGATGGCCTTGAGATAGAAGCTGTTTTTCAGTCTCTCGGTCCCAGCTTTGATGCACCTGTACTGACCTCGCCTTCTGGATGATAGCGGGGTGAACAGGCAGTGGCTCGGGTGGTTGATGTCCTTGATGATCTTTATGGCCTTCCTGTAACATTGGATGGTGTAGGTGTCCTGGAGGGCAGGTAGTTTGCCCCCGGTGATGCGTTGTGCAGACCTCACTACCCTCTGGAGAGCCTTACGGTTGAGGGCGGAGCAGTTGCCGTACCAGGCGGTGATACAGCCCGACAGGATGCTCTCGATTGTGCATCTGTAGAAGATTGTGAGTGCTTTTGGTGACAAGCCGAATTTCTTCAGCCTCCTGAGGTTGAAGAGGCGCTGCTGCGCCTTCTTCACGATGCTGTCTGTGTGAGTGGACCAATTCAGTTTGTCTGTGATGTGTATGCCGAGGAACTTAAAACTTGCTACCCTCTCAGCTACTGTTCCATCGATGTGGATAGGGGGGTGTTCCCTCTGCTGTTTCCTGAAGTCCACAATCAATCCCAGTACAACAGCAAAGGACCTTGTGAAGATGCTGGAGGAAACAGGTACAAAAGTATCCATATCCACAGTAAAACAAGTCCTATATCGACATAACCTGAAAGGCCCCTCAGCAAGGAAGAAGCCACTGCTCCAAAACCGCCGTAAAAAAGCCAGACTACGGTTTGCAACTGCACATGGGGACAAAGATTGTACTTTTTGGAGAAATGTCCTCTGGTCTGATGAAACAAAAATAGAACCGTTTGGCCATAATGACCATTGTTATGTTTGGAGGAAAAAGGGGGAGGCTTGCAAGCCGAAGAACACCATCCCAACCGTGAAGCACGGGGGTAGCAGCATCATGTTTTGGGGGTGCTTTGCTGCAGGAGGGACTGGTGCACTTCACAAAATAGATGGCAACATTTCAAGACATCAGTCAGGAAGATAAAGCTTGGTCACAAATGGGTCTTCAAAATGGACAATGACCCCAAGCATACTTCCAAAGTTATGGCAAAATGGCATAAGGGCAACAAAGTCAAGGTATTGGAGTGGCCATCACAAAGCCCTGACCTCAATCCTATAGAAAGTTTGTGGGCAGAACTGAAAAAGTGTGTGCGAGCAAGGTCTACAAACCTGACTCAGTTACACCAGCTCTGTCAGGAGGATTGAGCCAAAATTCACCCAACTTATTGTGGGAAGCTTGTGGAAGACTACCCGAAACATATGACCCAAGTTAAACAATTTAAAGGCAATGCAACCACATACTAATTGAGTGTATGTAAACTTCTGACCCACTGGGAATGTGATGAAAGAAATAAAAGCTGAAATAAATCTCTCTCTATTATTCTGACATTTCATTCTTAAAATAAAGTGATGATCCTAACTGACCTAAGACAGGGAATCTTTACTATGATTAAATGTCAGGAATTGTGAAAAACTGAGTTTAAATGTATTTGGCTAAGATGTATGTAAACTTCTGACTTCAACTGTATCTACCTCCATTACTCCAATAACCTGCACATTGTAAATATGGTTTTGAAACTGACCCTGTATATAGTATGCTTACTTACTTATTGTGTTCTTCATATTTCTTATTTCTCGTGTGTTTTTTCTAGTAATACATTGTTATTGATTATTACATTGTTGGGTTTTGAGTTTGCAAGAATTGCATTTCACAGTACTTGTACATGTGACATTAAAACTTGAAACAAAGACCAGGGAGGTTTTCCAATGCCTCGAAGGGAGAACCTATTGGTAGATAGGTAACATTTTTAAAAGCAGTAATTATTAATTAAGGAAACCGCAAAGGATATTACCATGAGGCCAATTAGTGACTTCAAAACTTCAACAGAGTTTAACGGCCGTGATAGGAGAAAACAGAGGATGGATCAACAACATTATAGTTACTACACAATATTAACCTAATTGACAGAGTGAAAAGGAAACCTGTACAGAATAAAAATATTCCAAGGCATGCATCCTAAGGTATTACTGCAAAAAATGTGTCAAAGCAATTCAATTTTTGTCTTGAATACAAACTTTTAATGAGTACCACTCTCCATATTTTCAAGAATAGTTGTGACTGCATCATGTGATGGGTATGCTTGGCTTGTAATCGTTATAAGGACTGGGGAGTTTTTCCTGTTTATTTTTTATCCTGAATGGATGTATGCACAGGCAAAATCCTAGAGGAAAACCTGGTTCAGCAAAACTTGCTTTTTACCAGACACTGTGAGATTAATTAACCTTTCAGCAGGACAATAACCTAAAACACAAGGCAAAAATCTATACTGGAGTTGCTAATCAAGAAGACAGAGCTTGAAGAATTTAAAAAAGAATAATGGGCAAATGTTGCACAATCCAAGTGTGGAAAGCTCTTAGATTTACCCAGAATGGCAGCGATTATAGCTGACTAAGGTGTTTTTACAAAGCATTTACTCAAGTGGTGTGAATACTTATGTGAATGACATATCTGTATTTCATTTTCAATACATCTGCAAAAATGTATAAAAACATGTTTTAACTTTGTCATTATGGTGTATTGTGTGTAGACGGGTGAGATTTTCAGGCTATAAGACAACAAAATGCGAAATAAGTCAACGAGTATAAATACTATCTGAAGGCTCTGTAACTGAGTATATGTTGGTTGAGGTTGCACCATACATACAGTAGTAGATTGTGGTAGTAAAAAGACAGACACCTAACATTGTCTTTTTAAAATGCATGACTGAATAGAGGCCTCTGTCAACATCAATCCTTCCTGAAAACTTGAAGACATGCATGATACTTAATTTACAGGAGAATCTAAGTAGGTCTTTCTTTATGGTGATATTATGGGTTAATACTGGGCCATCTGACATCTCCTGGATTCTGTTGTCTACACTTCTGTAAATGGAAGCAGTCTGTCCACAGCACACACCGGATCATGATGTGAGAAGAGGAAACATTATTGACATCTGGTTAGGACTTCTCATATTGAATCTAATAATGATGGTATGTGAGTGGCGATTTAACAGCCATCTATCCTAGCTATCCGTTTTTCATAGGCTTATATTATAGTTTGGACACACCACTGGATAAATACAGATTGCATGCAGTTCTAAACATTTCCAGTGTATCTACAATAGCAGTAAAGTTGCATGTAGGTGTATGTGCAGATTGTCAGTTATGGTCTTTTCAAATACTGCAGCCTGGTGGCAAAAGTGAAATTGCTAGTTATAGGTATGGGGTGAAGTGTTGAAAATGAATGAGCAACAATCTTCAGCCCATATACATACAATAATGTGTTGGACCTGTATGCATTATAGAGACCATCAGTGCTGTCACCCAAATACACTACAGCAGGGGTGTCAAACTGGTTCGATGGAGGGCCTAATTAAGAGCTAGACAACCAGGTGTGGGGAGTTCCTTACTAATTAGTGACCTTAATTCATCAGTCAGGTATAAAGGGAGGAGCGAAAACCCGCAGCCACTAGGCTCTCTGTGGAATGAGTTTGACACCTGTGCACTACAGCAACGTTTGCCAAACTCGGTCCTGGGCCCCCCCCCCTGGGTAGATGTTTTGGTTTTTGCCCTTGCAGCTGCCCACATCTGATTAAAATAATCAAAGCTTGATGAGTTGATTATTTTTAATCAGCTGTGTAGTGCTAGGGAAAAAATGTTTACATGCAGCCAGGGGGGGCCCCAGGACAGTTTGGGAAACCCAGCACTACAGTATCATAATCTTGTGTCATCACTCCTGTTCCACAACACCATAGAAGCCAAGCAGTGGAGTCTGAGTTTTTCACACCATCTATCAGAGCATTCACATCAGCATTTGAAGCAAACGCAGATCTTTTGTCTGAATAGCTTTGTGGAGTGCAAGGACAAACTTCTATACAATGGTGTACAGGCCTAAAAACAACCACCGTCAAATGTACATAGGCCTATAACTTCTGAAATGTCATATTTGATGTGGTATAGACCAGCGGTTTCCCCCGTAATACAGTAAGTGAAAAAGGTTGGAAACCACAGGTCTAGACCATGGATGTTTTGTGTAAGTCCATTAAAATCAAAACCAATTCAAATAGTTATTCATCTATCAATGTATTTATTTCTATACAACAAAATTCAAATAGACGAGTCAACCAATTATCCGACCAATCCTTTCAGTCCTGGAGAGTCCTTTTAATAAACATTAAAACACTTTGTATATACTGTATGTTTTCAAGAGAGAAATTAGTTTTCGCCACAACCTCCATTCAGAGAATATTGCTTTCCTGTTAAAGGCATATCAGGTTCCAACCATTGCACTACAGCATAGCACCGTCATGACTACCAGACACACAGTGGGCGAGTTCCTCTGCCCAGGGGTTGCTGATGCCTGCCAGATCTTATAATGTCTGGATGTAATAGCAATCTGGTCCCCGACAGCAGTCGATGACATGGCACGCAACCATTGGCTGATGCATGCAATGTCTGAGCAGGGGAACGCGACCATTGACTTGGTCCTGTGTTAACTGTTAAAGGGAACAAAATAATGGTCCCTTTCAAGAGAAAGCCATAGTGACCCATAGTGCTGAAAAAGAGACATCCAGTAGGAGGCTATAGCAATGCTTTTTCAATTTTATTATTGTGAAATATCATTATGCCCCGTTTTAAACCAATTTCACATTTTTACTAAATGCTACACTGCCAGGTGGTTTAAAGAGAAATTAGAGCAAGGTGACAGCTCAAACAGCTGAACATGTTTGGGCAGAAAAACCAACACATCCAACAGAATAAAATCTCCAGGAAATGAACAGCCTACAAGTAAGTGGCATAAAGGCTGATTGATTCCTTGACATATGTTTTGTCAAACACTACTGCCTCTGGGACAGCTCTTTCCAACATCTTTCCTTTGTGGCCAAAGGCCTTTAAAATGGTCAGGTTGTGAATGAAGACACAGCCGGTAGAGACAAAGGCCAGAACAAGACAAAAATAAAGAGTACATAGACTTCCTATATAACATGGATCTGACTAGTGTTCCTCAATCCCAACCACCTCCTCTTGAATCACCTTAAAACAGGTTAGATGAAGGAGAAGGTATACAAACCCCTCATCATCCCAACATTTCCCATTCTTAAGTAAACAGTGTTAAAATGTAAAAATTAAAGAATGATCTCCAGCAGCTTTAGAATAAGAACACTGGGGAGGAGTGAAGACACTTGAACACCTGCCGTTGTAACCTCACATAATTCAGAGCAACTAAACAGGCGTACCCAAAGTGCACCTCCACCCCCCCCCCCCCTTCCCGTGTCCTCCAAAAACACCCCGCTCACACCCTTCTCTCATCGGAGATGAAGGGCAGGAGCCGAAGCACATGGTACCCCTGAGCCGACAACCCTCATATTGGTCCCCTCCCCTCCCTCCTACAATCTTCTCTCGTCTCTCCAGCCTCCCCAGAACGTTTGCCAGGCCAAGTCCTCGGGAGACAGGGGACTAACGCTTGGACTTGGAGTCTTCAGCTTCTTTTTCTAGGAAATCGTCAGATAAAGACAGTCTGTTAGGCACTGAATTCAAAAGGAGTAACACTTAAACCAGTCTGTCTGAATTAACACAGCAGTTCCTGTATGGCCGTCTCAGATTACCATTGAGAAATAACAAATACCTAGCGGACTTTACAGCACAAAGTACTAGCACAGTAGATGTGTAATCCCTCACCTTTTTTGAGGCCGTCCCTCTTCTTTTGCGCATCCTCTCTCTGCTTCTTGATGATGGCCAGCCTGGCGAGGTCAGCCCGTGCCTGGTCCGTCTTCCCCTCCAGGTGCAGCTTCATGTAGCGCTCCTTTGCCTTCTGCTTCTCAATCTCCTCCCTGAGACAGAGTGTAACAAAGTCCTGCTATCAAAAAGTCCAAGGTCTATTAACAACCCCACCACATTTGCTGTTATCATTTCCATCTGAATTTTAACTGGGCGTGCTGAGTGGAAATTAAATATATCTTCTTGCCGACACCTACTCCCAAGACCTTCACTAACCCAAACGCTTCCAAGTCAAAACGGGTTATTTCTGAAATTACTACCTTCAGTCATTTAATTTTAGGCATAGGCCTGAGACTTGAAGGACCCCCACCTCTCTCTGCGTGACAGCTCTTTGGGTGCGTTGACATCTAGCTCGGTCACCTTCTTACTTTTCTGCGATATGCGGTTGGGATTCTCAATCTCGATCAATCCCTCCACTCCACTCTTCTTCTTGTTCTGTAATAACAGAGAACGTCAAGACACTGAACAGAGTCAACATTGCAGCTCTGACTACAGTAGTGTTGGCAGGTAACACTTTCAAAGTGAGTAGGAGAATCTTCACAAGTCTTAGTAAAACCCCACATCAACACTTCTAATTCCTTGGCGGGAGGCCTAGAACTAGACATTAAAAAGGAGCGCCCTCACTCACAATGTCCTCCTCTTCACTGCTGCTGTCGTCAGATCCTGATGACTTCTCCTCCTCCTTCTCTACCCCGCCATTCGCCTCCTGTCACACACACACCTATTAGATCATGTTAAAGCCATCATGTCTGTGTTTGAAATGCATTTCTCATACCTTGGAGTATATATGTCAATGTTACCAGCCGAATTAGCTGGTGCAGGAAGTCAAGGAGCTGGGCTATAGCATGGTAAACACATTTTCAACCAACCTTTACTTGGCGATACCGCCTTCATTCTCGATTTGGAGGGCAGGGGGAACTCCAAAAACCAGAGAATATTCAAAAACAAATGTTAAATCCACTTTTTGCACCGAGTGGAGAGTTCCCTTGCCATTTAGCTGATGGACATCTCCATTTCCCTACGTCATTGCTGGAACTAGTCATTTGTAAGTGCCGTGACCACATGTAGAAGAACCTAACAGCGCACTGTGACCAAACAACACAAATATCTACACACATGCAGGAGGCATTTCTCACTCGGTACGAAAAGTGGAGGAATGTCTTTGAATATTTCCTTGTTTTCAGAGTTTCACCTGCAACTACAAAGTGCAGTTTAAGACACCAGCACCTTCCAAAATGTAAACCCAGGGGTCATATCTCTCCCTGCACTTGAAGCTAGAACACTGTATAAAAATACATGGAGCTGTCCAGTGGTATAAAGCACTTAAGTAAAAAATACTTTAAAGTACTACTTAAGTCCATATTTGGGGTATCTGTTTTTAAATCATCATTTTTGATTACTTTTACTTCACTACATTTCTAAAGAAAATATAATTTTTACTCCATAGATTTTCCCTGACAGCGAAAAGTATTCATTACATTTGGATGCTTAGCAGGACAAGAAAATGGTCCAATTCACAGACTTATCAAGAGAACATGCTACGTTTGTAAATTATGTCAGAGTGTTCCCCTGGCTATCTGTAAATGATACTTAAGTATATTTGAGCAATTACATTTACTTTTGATACTTCAGTATATTTGAAAACAAATACTTTTACTCAAGTAGTACTTTACTGGGTGACTTTCACTTGAGTAAAAGGAAAGATGCCTTAATAGAAAATTACTCAAGTATGACAAATGGGTAGTTTCCACCACTGGATCTGTCTAGAGCAGAGATGGGGCAACTCAGTCGGGCTCTCAACTTACTTTTGAGAGTTAGAATAGCAGAATACATACTTAAATTTGTCCTTTGGACAAATAAGTTCCCCCCCTTAAAAAAATTATAGTTTGTAACTAATATTTTACATCATTGTATGATGCAAGGAACCAATTTACAAAATAAAATGCGTTACTCTTTTTTTTACCATAGAGAATCTGACAAAAATGTAGGCTACACTGTCTATTGTCTTCTTTGCATATTCAAGACTTTCTCAAAACACTGCCCCTTTAAGGATGTCCTTGTGGATGATTGGCCACCATTTGTAGCCTATAAAATATATTGCAACATTAAATCCAAATACTACGAGTCCCGTCGTCCCTGGGATTACAAAAAATATATATCTACACAGTTCAAAACAGACTCTGGGACAGTTCTGGGTCGACATAATTCACACAACGAGCACTATCCTTCACTCTCCGGTCTAGTGATTTGATCTGAACGAACTATGCCTTGAGTATGTCGTCAGAATCAAGCCTTTAGACATTAAATATCCTTCATTATATTTGTCAAAAATGACATTTAGCCTATATTTATGTAATTAAAAGTTTCATTAAAGTTTGACCCCCCCCCCCCCCATATGTATCCAAACCAATGCTAACGAGGCTGTAGCCAACAGGGGTTGTGTTAACACAGAGAGAAAACGAAAGAGAAAAAGCCCATGAAATATCTTGCTGCATTTTGCAAACGCATATCTAAAATGACTCCAATTGTAATTTCTTCTTGGCAGAAGACTAATTTTGTGCTTCAATTACACGTCACTGATAAGATTTCAAGGCCATTCTATCAGCAGACAGCACTCTGACTGATGTATAGCTATATTTCTGTGCTACTTTTCTCAGGTAAAATGCAAGATTAACTTCAAGCAAAACATTAAATGTAGCTGGCTACATTCTTTCTATGATAAACATTAGAAATGTGATGGCCATGCATCATTTTTGCAAAAAATCCTTCCCTTTTCATTGACAGCTAATTTCCTGCTAGCCAAATAGCGTTGCACTTCGTTGCACTTCGTTGTCATTGATAAAGATGAAGCTATTTTCTGCCAAGTGTGTTGCACTAATGTATTTTCTGTGAATGAAAACTATAGTTGCACACTAATGATCACTATTGAAGTAAAAAAACAACACTACTTTGGATATAAAACACAGGTGAAATAGTTTAAAACAGATTTTTTTATGGTCTGCGTTTTGAAAATGCAGATTTCTGAACGCAACCCCTGGAAAACATGCAAATCACCTACACATGTAGGCTTTATTCATTCATGTACATGAAAAATAGATTTTAATATTATTCACATTTTTGGGAAAGGCTAGGACTGCATGCACATTCATCCTCTGCACACCATACCATTCCAGTGTTGAATTGCTATATTGTAATTACTTCGCCACCATGGCCTATTTGTTGCCTTACCTCTCTTATCCTACCTCATTTGCACATGCTGTATATATTTTTTTCCTACTGTATTATTGATTGTATGTTTATTTATTTATGTAAAAAATTATTTCACCTTTATTTAACCAGGTAGGCAAGTTGAAAACATGTTCTCATTTACAATTGCGACCTGGCGAAGATAAAGCAAAGCAGTTCGACACACACAACAACAGAGTTACACATGGAGTAAAACATACAGTCAATAGTACAGTAGAAAAATAAGTCTATATACAATGTGAGCAAATGAGGTGAGATAAGGGAGGTAAAGGCAAAAAAAAAAGCCATGGTGGTGAAGTAAATACAATATAGCAAGTAAAACACTGGAATGGTAGATTTGCAGTGGAAGAAAGTGCAAAGTAGAGATAGAAATAATGGGGTGCAAAGGCGCAAAATAAATAAATAAATACAGTAGTACAGAGGTAGTTGTTTGGGCTAAATTATAGATGGGCTATGTACAGGTGCAGTAATATGTGAGCTGCTCTGACAGCTGGTGCTTAAAGCTAGTGAGGGAGATTAGTGTTTCCAGTTTCAGAGATTTTTGTAGTTCGTTCCAGGCATTGGCATCAGAGAACTGGAAGGAGAGGCGGCCAAAGGAGGAATTGGCTTTGGGGGTGACCTGAGAGATATACCTGTCGGAGCACGTGCTACAGGTGGGTGCTGCTATGGTGACCAGCGAGCTGAGATAAGTGGAGACTTCACCTAGCAGGGTCTTGTAGATGACCTGGAGCCAGTGGGTTTGGCGACGAGTATGAAGCGAGGGCCAGCCAACGAGAGCGTACAGGTCGCAGTGATGGGTAGTATATGGGGCTTTGGTGACAAAACAGATGGCACTGTGATAGACTGCATCCAATTTATTGAGTAGGGTATTGGAGGCTATTTTGTAAATGACATTGTCAAAGTCGAGGATCAGCAGGATGGTCAGTTTTACAAGGGTATGTGTCGAATTGCTTTGCTTAATCTTGGCCAGGTCACAGTTGCAAATGAGAACTTGTTCTCAACTAGCCTACCTGGTTAAATAAAAAAAATGTGTGGGTATGGATGTAGGTATACAGACCTGCAAGCCACTGCGGCCTCTCATGCCGAGTTCAGATATTTTGTAGCACCCACCCCCATCAAAAGTTACCCATTACTGGTCTAGAGCTTTTGTTACTCACAAAAGGTACAAAAACTTGATATCCCCTCAGAGACATGGGTCCTTTACTCACCAGCTCTCTCTGTGCTTTCATCTGTCTGTCGATCTCTTCTGGGTTGCTGAACTGCTTTCCCCGACCCTTGTGACCTTTTTTACCTTAAAACCCCAAATGAGAGAGCGCGTGGCATGTTGTAGCGATAACAGAGAACAAGAGATGAGTCAGACATGACGTTTACTCACTGCGGCATGGTTAACTACAGATGTCAGAATCCAATCCATAAAAGTGATTTAACTTCTAAGCTGCCTGGATACATTTGTGGCATAACTCATTAGCCACATATCATTACTATCAGGGGGGACAGTAAATGCTTGCCAAGAAACATGATACTGACATGAACGTAAATGGATGAAATCAACCGGGTGCACATGGTGCTAGCCAGATGAACAGTTTTGCTAACATTAGCTAGTGACAGTAGCCTAACAGCTAGCAAGCTAACAACTAACGTTACATAGTTAACGTTAGCGTACAGTGACTACTGTAGCTAGATGGCTATCTGGCAAATCAAGTTGCCAGGTGTCAATTTGCTGCTCTATGGCTAGTGGCTAGCAAGCGATGTCAGTTCTCACGAAACGGGGAACCTCAACAAAACATAAATTTAGCAAGATCCTTCCAAGTCGCTAGCTAACGCTAGTTAGCTATATTTATTTTAAGGTAATGTTCCGTTGTATGGCTAGCTAACGTTAGCTACATTTGGAACGTTAGCAAAAATGACGGCGTTTGATACTTACCGCCTCTTGGCATATTTGGTACAGGAACTTGAACAACTAACAAAGAAAATGTATTTAAAAAATAAATCACTTCACTGTTTCCAGCAAAACAGTGTTTATTTTCCAAAGAAAAGGCCTTCACAAAAAAATACTTGTCTCCTGCTAGACAAATGCACAATACTTTACCCGCTTCAGAGCAACAAGAGTGAAAGGCTGTGATGATGCAATATTCAGCCAATCGCTAGACAGGAATTTTGACAGGCTTGTCAACAGACCATTCATATCTCCAAAATACATGCAGAGTGGACGGAAAGTAAACATAGCCAATGAAAACACATATCTGTAAGTGCGTTGCTTTAGTAAGCACCGCCCTAATTATTTTATGTGGCGGTCATTTTTGAATAAGAAAATATTGCACCTTACCAGCCAGCCAGAGCCAGGTGTCCAAATCACAAACTACTTAAAACGGTCCACTCACACAGTTGTGAAGGCACGACAGCGCTTCTTCCCCCACAGGAAGTGAAAAAGTTTGGCATGGGCCCTCAAATCCTCCAAAAGTTATACAGCTGCACCAATGAGAGTATCTTGATTGGCTGCGTCACTGCTTGGTTAGGCAACAGCACTGCCCAAGATCACATGGTGCATGGAGGGTGGTGGGGACAACCCAGTACATCACTGGGGCCGAACTCCCTGCCATCCAGGACCTCTATATCAGGAGGTGGGAAAGCAAGGCCCAGACAATTGTTAAATTCTCCAGCCATCCGAGCCATAGACTCTGATTCTGCACAGCAAGCGGTACCGGTGCATCAAATCTGACACCAGGCACTGCATTCTGGTCTCAGAGCATTTCGTATTATTCTGTATGTAAATCGGAGACACTCCATTTAGTCATAGACTGTTCTTTCTGCTACTGCACAGCAAGCGGTACTGGAGCGCCAAGTCTAGGTCAAGAAGGCTTCTTAACTTCTTCTACCCTCAAGCCATAACTCTTGAACAGTTAATCAAATGGCTAACCGGACTATTGGCATTGTCCCCACCCCAACCAATTTTTTATACTGCTGCCATTCTCTGTCTATTATCCATGCATAGTCACTTTACCTCTACCTACACGTACATATTACCTCGACTAACCGGTGCCCCCGCACATTGACTCTGTACCGGAACTCCCTGTAAATAGCCTCGCTACTATTATTTTATTGTTACTCCTTAATTATTTATTATATTTCTAATTAAAATATATATATTCTTAAAACTGCATTGTTGGTTAAGGGCTTGTAAGTAAGCATTTCACCTGTTGTTCACCTGCTGTATTCTGCGCATGAGACAAATCAAATTGTTTTTGATTTAGTATGATATGTTACGTTTCATATGGTATGTATTAATTTGTGGATGTCCTTCACTCATTTCAGATGTTATGTTACTAATTACAATTTGTACAATATGCACATTTAAAAAAAAAAGTACAATATGTTACGAATTTGCAAAAATGTATGATATGTTACAAATTCTAGCCAGGTGGCTGGCTGGCTAACGTCAGCCAGGCTGGGGGTTAAGGTTAAGTTTAGAGGTTAAAGAATTAAGGTTAGGGGAAGGGTTAGCTAAAACGGTTAAGGTTATGGGAAGGGTTAGTTAAAATGTGAAGTAGTTGAAAAGTAGCTAAAAAGTAGTAAGTAGTTGGAAAGTCGTTAATTAGCTAAAATGCTCAAGTTTTATGTGATGTGATTCGAACTCACAACCTTTGGGTTTACCTGAAGTAAGGTTTGTCTTATGTAACCATACCAAATGTAACTTATCGTACTAATTTGAGTGTCCCTTATTTCCATTTACTATGTTACGTCTAGTCTATGAGACCAGGTTGTTCTCCAAAAACAACTTATATTCACAAGCAATAAGATTGCTAAATAGCTAACAGAATGGCTACACGGACTAAGTTGACCCCCTTGTATTTTATTTTGCACTGTCTCTACGCACACTCACAGGACTCTACACACTCCAACACACACACAAACACTTCATAATTTGTTCACACACATAACATGCAAATACAGTACATTTATACTGACTCTACACACACACACACAATCATAATTTATGCTGCTGTTACTCTATCATACTGTATATCCTGAAGCCTAGTCACCTTACCCCATACATATCTACAGTGCCTTTGGAAAGTACTCACACCCCTTGCCTTTTTCCTAATTTGGTTGTGGATCAAATTTAGATTTTGTGTCACTGGCCTACACACAATACCCATGTCAAATTATGTTTTAGAAATGTTTACACATTTAAACAGTACCGTGCAGCCTTCTTCATCGACCTGGCCAAAGTCCCTCTTTGCCATGCAAATGAACTGAATCCCCCAAAAACATTTCCACTGCATTTCAGCCCTGCCTGCTGACACCATGTCAGTGATTCTCTCGTGTTGACGAGGACAAGGCTGGAGATCACTCTGTCATGCTGATTTTTTCCCAGCATGATGGAGCACCTTGACATAAGGCAAAAGTGATAACTAAGTGGTTCGGGGAACAAAACATCGATATTTTGGGTCCATGGCCAGGATACTCCCTAGACCTTAATCCCATTGAGAACTTGTGGCCAATCCTCAAGAGGCGGTGGACAAACAAAAACACACCAATTCTGACAAACTCCATGCATTGATTATGCAAGAATGGGCTGCCATCAGTCAGGATGTGGCCCAGAAGTTAATTGACAGCATGCCAGGGCGGATTGCATAGGTCTTGAAAAAGAAGGGTCAACACCGCAAATATAGACTCTTTGCATGAACTTC
Source organism: Oncorhynchus kisutch (assembly GCF_002021735.2). Classification (NCBI taxonomy): domain Eukaryota; kingdom Metazoa; phylum Chordata; class Actinopteri; order Salmoniformes; family Salmonidae; genus Oncorhynchus; species Oncorhynchus kisutch. Next base: position 13,277,572 of record NC_034184.2, read on the forward strand.
ATGTCACTGTCAATAAAAGCCTTTGACACTTATGAAATGCTTGTAATTATACTTCAGCATTCCATAGTAACATCTGACAAAAAATATATAAAGACAATGAAGGAGCAAACTTTGTGAAAATTAATATTTGTGTCATTCTCAAAACTTTTGGCTACGACTGTACACATAGTTAGCAGATGTTATTGCTAGTGTAGCGAAATGCTTATAATTACACTTTGAATAATGTATCAATACACCCAGTCACTACAAAGGTACTCGTGTCCTTCCTAACTCAGTTGCTGGAGAGGAAAGAAACCGCTCAGGAATTTCACCATGAGGCCAATGGTTACTTTAAAACTGTTACAGAGTTTAATGGCTGTGATAGGAGAAAACTGAGGATGGATGAAAAACATTGTAGTTACTCACAATACTAACCTAAATGACAGAGTGAAAAGAAGGAAGCCTGCACAGAATATATATATATTCAAAACATGCAACCTGTTTGCAACAAGGCACTAAAGTAAATCTGCAAAAATGTGGCTAATAAATTGACTTATGTCCTGAATACAAAGCGTTATGTTTTTGACAAATCCAACACAACACATCACTGAGTACCACTCTTCATATTTTAAAGCATGGTGATGCTTGTCATTGGTAAAGAACAATTTTCCCTCAAATTTTTTGGAACACTGAGCAAATTTTTAAGTGTGAGAATTTTGTGCCACCTACGGCGTGCTTCAACAGTGAACACTGAGGCCGTACCCGTACAGTTTTAGACAGTAGCCAATAAGCTATTGTGGCATTTGAGTATAATATAGGCCTACCAACAAAACCAATAGAGCAAATCCGGCAGGTAGCCTAGTGGTAAGAGCATTGGGCCAGTAACCGAAAGGTTGCTGGATTGAATCGCTGAGTTGACGAGGTAAAAATCTGTCGTTCTGCCCCTGAACAAAGCAGTTAACCAACTGTTCCCCGGTAGGCTGTCATTGTAAATAAGAATGAGCTCTTAACCGACTTGCCTAGTTAAATAAAGGTTAAATTTAAGAATGTTTTTAAAAATCCCATAACATTTTTACCTGGAAATAGCTTTTGATTTCTATGATATAGCCTACAGTCTATATGTGGTGTTCAACGCAGGCCTAAACTGCATGAGACATATAAAACGTTGTAGCATTATGAAGGGCTTGTTATTAATTCATTATTTTTTTACTTGGTCTGTAACACCATGGGCCAAATAGGTGACTGTAAATTGTATTGTGTTGTATGATGCAAGAAACCACTTTACAAAGAAAGAGAGAGAGAGAGAGAGAGAGAGAGAGAGAGAGAGAGAGAGAGAGAGAGAGAGAGAGAAAGAAAGAGAGAATTAGAGAGAGCATACTTAAATTCACACAGGACCCCGGATAAGACAGGGGAAACACTCCAGCTATAACATACTGACCCTAGCCCTCCGACACATAAACTACTGCAGCATAAATACTGGAGGCTGAGACAGGAGGGGTCAGGAGACACTGTGGCCCCATCCGATGATACCCCCAGACAGGGCCAAACAGGCAGGATATAACCCCACCCACTTTGCCAAAGCACAGCCCACACACCACTAGAGGGATATCTTCAAACACCAACTTACCATCCTGAGACAAGGCCGAGTATAGCCCACAAAGATCTCCGCCACAGCACAACCCAAGGGGGGGCGCCGACCCAGACAGGAAGACCACGTCAGCGACTCAACCCACTCAAGTGACGCACCCGTCCTAGGGACAGCATGGAAGAGCACCAGTAAGCCAGTGACTCAGCCCCTGTAATAGGGTTAGAGGCAGAGAATCCCAGTGGAGAGAGGGGAACTGGCCAGGCAGAGAAAAGCAAGGGCTGTTTGTTGCTCCTGTGCCTTACCATTCACCTTCACACTCCTGGGCCAGACTACACTCAATCATATGACCTACTGAAGAGATGAGTCTTCAGTAAAGACTTAAAGGTTGAGACCGAGTCTGCGTCTCTCACATGGGTAGGCAGACCATTCCAGAAAAATGGAGCTCTATAGGAGAAAGCCCTGCCCCCAGCTGTTTGCTTAGAAATTCTAGGGATAATTAGGAGGCCTGCGTCTTGTGATTGTAGCGTATGTGTAGGTATGTACGGCAGGACCAAATCAGAAAGATAGGTAGGAGCAAGCCCATGTAATCCTTTGTAGGTTAGCAGTAAAATCTTGAAATCAGCCCTTGCCTTAACAGGAAGCCAGTGTAGGGAGGCTAGCACTGGAGTAATATTCTAACATTTTTTGGTTCTAGTCAGGATTCTAGCAGCCGTATTTAGCGCTTTATCCGGGTAGCCGGAAAGTAGAGCATTGCAGTAGTCTAACCTAGAAGTAACAAAAGCATGGATTCATTTTTCTGCATAATTTTTGGACAGAAAATTTCAGATTTTTGCAATGTTATGTAGATGGAAAAAAGCGGTCATTGAAACAGTCTTGATATGTTCGTCAAAAGAGAGATCAGGGTCCAGAGTAACGCCGAGGTCCACAGTTTTATTTGAGACGACTGTACAACCATCAAGATTAATTGCCAGATTCAACAGAAGATCTCTTTGTTTCTTGGGACCTAGAACAAGCATCTCTGTTTTGTCCGAGTTTAAAAGTAGAAAGTTTGCAGCCATCCACTTCCTTATGCCTGAAACACAGGCTTCTAGCGAGAGCAATTTTGGGGCTTCACCATGTTTCATTGAAATGTACAGCTGTGTGTCATCCGCATAGCATTGAAAGTTAACATTATGTTTTTGAATGACATCCCCAAGAGGTAAAATATAGCATTCTCTTGGGGAATGCTGCTTTTTAGTTAGCTTTGTGACAGTATCAAAAATACATTTCGGATTGTTCTTATTTTCCTCAATTACATTGGAAAAATAGGATGATCGAGCAGCAGTGAGGGTTCTTCGATACTGTCTTTCCAAGCTAGTCGGAAGACTTCCAGTTTGGTGTGGCGCCATTTCTGTTTCAATTTTCTGGAACTTGCTTCAGAGCTCGGTTATTTTCTGTATACCAGGGAACTAGTTTCTTATGACAAATGTTTTTAGTTTTTAGGGGTGCAACTGCATCTAGGGTATTGCGCAAGGTTAAATTGAGTTCCTCAGTTAGGCGGTTAACAGATTTTTTCCCTCTGAAGTCCTTGGGTAGGCAGAGGGAGTCTGGAAGGGCATCAAGGAATCTTTGGGTTGTCTGAGAATATATAGCACGACTTTTGATGCTCCTTGGTTGGGGTCTGAGCAGATTATTTGTTGCGATTGCAAACGTAATAAAATGGTGGTCCGATAGTCCAGGATTATGAGAAAAAACATTAACATCTAAGATCCACATTTATTCCATGGGACAAAACTAGGTCCAGAGTATGCCTGTGGCAGTGAGTAGATCCAGAGACATGTTGGACAAAACCCACTGAGTCGATGATGGCTCCGAAAGCCTTTTGGAGTGGGTCTGTGGACTTTTCCATGTGAATATTAAAGTCACCAAATTTTTTTATATTATCTGCTAGGACTACAAGGTCTGATAGGAATTCAGGGAACTCAGTGACAAGCTCTTTACCTTAAGACTGTCTTTTCAAAGACAGCTTGAAATGTAGCCTACACGTTTTAAGCGCTTGTAGGAAGCCGTAACTCCCCTTTACTGACCTATACTTATGTATAACTGGGCTAATAACTCGCTAACTAGCAAAGAATATGAACAAATGTGCACACGCGTGGCTCACCGCTTGTAAACTACCCCCGCCAACAGAATTCTACTCCTTTGCGCTCTGGCTATTCCTACAACAAAATCTGATTCAATCTTACAAAGTTATGTGTTTTGGTTTGTTACATTGACAAGGGGCTGATATAATATTGATTCGTTCACTGAATAAACGTTTATCTATATAGTGCAAACTAATGTTTAATCTCTTGCGTCTATGCGTGTGTTAAGGGAATTGTTATCAATGATGACTAATTATGTATACATTTCAATCAGGACTGACTAGTCCAAATGCTATCATGTACTGTACATGTATGAATGTATGACAGATCTCCAGACTGTCTAGAATGCTATCTACACTGACTGACCTTGGCTTTAGGCGAGGAGGGAAGGCTCGAGAACTATAGGGCCTCTCTACCAGTGTCAAGAAGAGATAGAACATTTAGAAAACGCTGACGTCATTTTCAGTTAATAACCTGTGGCAAAATGTGTATGAAGCAGTACTCTCTTGAATTAAACGCTGTTACCTGACTTTTAAGACCGGGGCTCTGTCCATTCTTTATAAAATATAGGGTCTTACAAACCCTTCGAATGCATTGACAGAGTGTTTAATTTTGATTGGGAAATAAAACAGAGGAATTTAGAATTCCTTCAACAATTGGTCCTTCGAAGCCGGGATCTAAAAATCCGTCCCTGCCATCTGGAGGTCGTACGCCGGAAAAAAACGTGCACGTTAATCAATAAAAAAAAAAAGACCTGGCTTCTGGATTGAGGTTAAAAACAGGCCGGTGTTTAACCCAGATGGCAGGTACGGTGACAGATCCAAACGAACAGTGCTTTTCCCAGTCGGCAGCAGGTCAGTAGCCTTTATTCTCAAATTTTGGAGGGATTATTTAGGATATTATTGATTAAAATGTTATAAAGGAGTTGAATTTGATCAATAATAGGTGCTTGAATATTCTGAACAAATAAAATGGGTTTCTACCTTGGGTTTTAACCAAAATCGATAGGAAGGAAACAGGTCTGAAATTGACCTGTGGTAAGGTGCACTACCATAAATAAACTAGAGCTTAATAAATCCTGGTTTTGCAAGCCAGAAGGTTATTAAGGAAGGGATATAGTACGCATTGGAGAATTAGGACGCTTGTTCCGTACAAATAGGATAACCATTCATTCAAAAAACATACCTAAATAAAGTTTGAACCTGAGTAGTCTATCTGTATATGGGAGGTAGTCTGACTATCAAGAAGTAGCAGATAAGATATATATATATATAACAGGTGAGGATAAATTAGGCGTGGTGAGAAGGCAGGGTAATTCTAGGCGAACAGAATAATTGAACCTGTACGATGCTGAAAGAAATTAATATCCAAAAAGGAGAGGTTAACTTAGTCTAGAGTAGTGAGATATGAGACATTAACGTTGAAAGTCCCAAAAAGAATATCCTATGGGTGAAATGTAAATGTCCGGTCAAAAGTCTTCTATGGACGCGGTTCACAGGAAGGAAAATACATACTGATTATTTTTAAAGAGGCACACACATAGTCAGACAGAAAAGCACTCAAATTAATTAAGTAACGGTAAATTGCTAATTCGTAGAAAGACACGCACATAGAATTTATAATTAAAATATAGTAAGGCATAGATAAGTGATTAAATACCATAGCTACTAGTAACGGTAAGGATTAAGAATGGGTGGAAATGCCTCAAAAGAAGCCCCGGAACTAACGGGAGACGAGCGTTATATGGAACAGAGAGACAAGAGAAACATTGATTTCGGTCTAAAATGGAGAAAGAAATACGATTTTGATGGCCGTCTAAATGTAGAAAAGCTGGAATCCCTTATAAAACAGATACATAAGGAATGTGGAAATAATGTGAAAAAGCAGAATAAACAGGGGTTATACACAGCCGGAGTTTGGCTTTCGGAAGCAAAAAGAGAATTGGACGCGCAGGAAAAAAGGTTAAATCTGACAAGACTCGAGAGGCGCTGCCCTCCGCTCCCGCAGATGAAAAAGCAACCAATTGGGTGGAGGTGAGGGTAACAAACGTCATCTTCCTCGATTATACCAACAATACAGAGATAATCCAGTCGACGAAATAGTGGTTATAAGAATACGGCCGCAGGAGCTACCTGTGAAATTACCACCCATGTATGTGGATCCCGCTGAAGCCGAGGGAGGTATAATGGAGTTAGAGAAGGGAATAAAGTCGAGAAAAGTGGATAAGGTGAGTCAAAAGAAAAATATAAGATGTTTTAATGGTAACAAAATTGGACATTTCGCCCGGGAGTGTAACACTCCCTGCAAACGTCGTCAACAAGGTTGTAATTTAACTGTGGGGAAAGTCAGAGGCGACAATCGGGTAAAAAAAGGAACGTTTATTATGTGTTTTAGATTGAATTGAAAAAAAAAGGCATTAAAAAGAATGGCGAGACAATTGAGGTAATACGCTATTTTGCCCAAAATGATCTGGTGGAATAATGTATTGAGAGGGGAGTCGTATTTAAATAAATGTATCATAGAAGAGAAAGGCACCTAAAGTTAAATGTAGGGAATAACGGAGAGATACGATACAATTTCGTGCTATCCGGACGTTATAGCTATTTATGAATCGACTGACATATGATACATTTAGCACAAAACATGGTACGTTTAAATGTTAGGGTATAGTAAGTTGAGAAGTTGGGTTGGTTTTACTTTGATGATTAGAATTTAAAACTGAATGCAATCTGAATAGGGAATATATATTTTACAGAGGCAGGCAGATTTGTGGCGTTGTTTCCTCAAAAGATGCTACAGCCAGCAACGGAATTGCTAGACACTCAAATGGGGCTATATGGTGCAACGCTTTGGACTATAAAATAGGTAAGAATAGTTTAATCGTGAAAAGTTGTGATTGTTTTCCCAAGTATTGATTTTTGATTAGGCATCGCCATTGAATTCGAACAAAAAGTAACGTATTCTAAACATGATCTGTTTTCCGTTTTCATTGCGGGGAAAAAATAAAATGTTTTATCTTAAAGGGACAGTGCACGGTTATCACAGTGGTTTGAGTGTATGGCAGTGTATAAAATATTTTGGGATGACAATTTGAAGATAGACTGAATGAGTTACATGAAACATCGAGAGATTTAAAACAAATGATGTGAAGGGATTATCAGAATTATTAGGTTTCGTTGTTGTAGTAAAAGTTTGGGTTAAGGGGATTTCCCTGTTAAAAAAACAAAAACAACGAAAAGACAATTACGATTTATGTCCATCGAAATGTTTTATAAAATTAGTGAATTTAGAGATATTGGTTGGTGTTGTAAATTATAATTCAAGATTTGAACAGATGTGATAAATTAGGTTTGGTTTATCGAACAACAATTATTTACAATTCATTGAAAGTCGCTGCGAATTGGGCTGAGGTTGAGCGCTTGATGATGACGTCACTAGCAAAGCACTATTGGTCGCCACGGAAATTACATTGTGAATGGGGGTAATGGAGAAAATTGTTTGTCTGTTAATGTGTGCATTAGTGGTTCGAGTCACTTTTCAGAAGTTGATAAAAATTACGAAATACATTTTTAAAAGTAATTTGAGAGTCGCCAGGATAGTCAGGAAAGATGCTAAAAACTAGCAGCTGATACGTTAGGTAGGCATCATAAGATTTGTGGCGTTTATTTGGATTGAATTAGGCTATGAGAGAGGGAGACTGGATGTCGGAATCATAAAACATTGTGACAATGGATTCTGATGGTTGTCGATTCCAGGTTTGATTGTTTATTTAACACCAGTGAATTTGAGCACTGTTTCCATAGTGTGGAACCATGTTAGGATATTTAAAGTTTGAAAAGCAACCTCTATAGAAAAACATAACTGCATATGTTTCGGGATATTAGCTGTGAAGTTTTTGAATTGGCTATTATGGATTTGATATTACAACAGAAAATAGTTCTATTTATCATAGAGAATAAATAGGGGTGATTTGTTTATTTGTTTACTGGTTATGGTCAATTTTAGGGTTTGATTTAACTTAGTTAAACATTGTGTTCTGGCGTGTTTAGGTAGGATTCTTTGTTCCGGGACGGATGGGAGTTACCTAAAATAAGTCAATTAAAGGAGCCATGGGAGAATGCGAATGCATATTTATTAAATATCGGGGATTTCTTACACTGAGAAATGTACGACATTTGCGGCAGAGGGAAAAAGTAATACATTGGATAATAATGTTATCAGGTTTAATTGTATCTAAGAGTAGCATGTTCATTTAAGTAAACATATTCGTAGACGATGTTTAAAACTTATGATTAATGATTTGAGTCAAAGGGGAATTATCATTAGGTTTAGTTATAGTTCACTTTATTGAGTTTCTGAATCGAAGTAGCATAGTGAATGCTAGTTAGGCGTGTTGTGTCTCACTTTTAGAAGCCTCCTGGGATTATAATTTTGGGGAGAGAGCGGCCATAAACAACCAAATTGAAAAAGGTCTGCAAATATATACACATAAAACAATTGTTAGAACTATTTGTTTTAGTGCAAAGGTATTTTAAAGAGGACGCTCACATATAGAACCTTATGAGTTTTATTTTATGGGTTTTAATTACACAGGTGATTATTTTTTATTTGTAGGATAAAGGGTTCTTTATGTCTAATATGGTATGACCTTTTGACCTTATCGTGGCTATCTTTTGGGGTCTGATCAGCCCCGGGGGAGAGCCATTTGTATAAGGAATTGTGGTCAGTCGGGTTACTAATTTTAAGGTTATAATGGAGTTTAGTTTGGGGTTTAGAATTATTGTTTGAATCACTGAAGCTGATTTACAATATTAGCTGTGAAGTTTTTGAATGGTCTATTATGGATTTGATATTACAACAGAAAATTGTTATATTTATCATAGAGAATAAATAGGGGTGATAAATTACTGTAGATAAGGTATTCCATGTTATTGTCAGATAGAATACCTAAAGTAAAGAGCTTGTAAAGTGTAGGAAGGATTTCGATTTGGTTAGCATTTGTTCAGGCTCTGGTTAACCATTAGGAGGTCTTTTAAATAGTATTACATTTGACAGGAATATAGGACATCTGTGGTGATTTAGGATTATTGTAAGGATTAAGATAGATTGATTAAGGAAATGTAAGGACTTTAGAGATGGCCACTTATAGACGTTTTTTTTTCTAAAATCAAGGATTTTAGATAGTCAAACAGTGAGACGCTTAGTGGCATTTTGAGAGATAGCAGAGAAAGGAATTACTGTTTAAATCGGTAAATATATATATTTAAGAACATATATAAATAGCACATAGTACTTCTTAAACTAGATAAGCCACTGGACAGAGAATTGATACAGGATTGGGATGAATGGATGCCCAAGAGAGAATTGGACATACATGATAATGTCAGAAAATAAGGATAATTTACTAATCCTACCTAAGTCATTATTTAGGGTATATAAGGTTGATACCTGGGCAGAGCCAGGTATCAAAAGGGGGGTGGGTAAGTAGTGGCCTATTGGATAAGAAACTAATAATAAATAAATAAATAAAAACATTTTTTAGCTAAAGATATAATCAGATAAAACATATGAGAAACTGTTTGTTAACCAAGCCTGTATGTCCAGGATTTTATGCATTACAGGTGAACTACAGGTGAAGTCACTCAATCCAGTCCCAGAGGCTTGTTGGGGGGACCATACCAAGGACTCCTGGTGACAGCTAGCTGAAAGAGCTACCCGGATTCATATCGCACGGCGGGAGGGTAAGACACATTGACACTGTCGAACAATAAACAGTGTTCGAGAGGAGAACTGGAATTAACAGAATTCCGGGGGCCATTTCTCGAATGAAGTAACCCTCCCTGTCTTTTCACCCCTGTTTTTGTTCATATAAGTGAAGATGTGTCTGGCTCTTGCTAAGTGATGTGTTCTCGGGGACAGGGTGGGGCTTCACATGGAAGCTGTTCGTCTGAGCTGTTTTATCGTGGGTGACATATTCCTGATACAGCACGTCCTACTTGAGTATGCGGAGAGTGGTAATTTGACCCATGGTTTAGACGATGAGGATTTTGTTCCAAAATAAGCATAAGAGATCCCTAGATCTGGGTAGACAGGAAGTTAGAGTAGAGGTTGGGAAGGATCTCTCAATGGAGTTTTATGTAGATCAAAATGGAGTCTAACTACATGGCAGTCTAGGACTCTGAGCCATTATGGCATATATCGGTGCAGGTTCCCATATTGATCGTGGACACAGGTCATAGCTCATTTGGCGAGAGAGGGCTATATGAATCCAATCACCCAGTATGGAAGAAGGTAGAGTATAGTGAAGGTGAGAGGAGAGAGGGATGTATTGCATAAAGATACGCCTAACCCTTTAAACTGAAAATGAAGGAGGATCTAGGGTTGTGGTATGGATATGACCAGGTCTTGGTCGACACCCTAGTACGGTTCTGGGTAGAGGAGTTTAGGCCGGTATGGTAAAGCTGTTCACGAAAGCAGGAATGCCAGATAATGACAGTTGTATTGATTTGCACTATTTAAATCCCCAGGTTCCTCCCTTTACAGTGACCGGAGGAGATTATTACCGTTTGGCCCGGTACAGTACTCTTGGGAAATGATGTCAGGGCGAGGTTTTACCGACAGATTGGACAGGATTATGCTCCATTGTAATGCCTTTCACACTCATTCAACACCAAGACATGAAGTATAGCCAAATGGGAGAAAAGAGCTATTCCATCCGGGTCTCTTATTGACTAAGTATACATTGATAACATTGGGGTTCCAGGGGTTGTGCCAGATGAGTCAAAGCAAGAAATCAGATCCTAGCAGGATTAGAGTTAAGCATTTCCGGGGGGTCTACTCTCAATAAGAACGTGAACTGGATTAATTATATTTATGATAATCAACAGCGCTCTAACAAGTATACCAGAGATGCTATTAAAGGTTTTGCAGAACAGACTGAAGCAACCAGCTGGATGGCTTGGCAGAATAGAATTGCATTAGATATGTTAATGGCTGAAAAGGGAGAAGTATGCGTGATTATCAGGACCATGTTTGTGCTTACATCCCAAATAACACAGCTCCGGACGAATCAGTGCCCGAAGCCTCAGCTGGTTTGACCACCCTGGCTCACGGTTTGGCAGAAAACTCTGGGGTGGATACTTCTCTGACTAATTGGGTTTGATAGTACGTTTGGAAAATGGAAAAATGTTATGATCACTGTGTTATGGGCTACATTCACCTGTGTGACTGTTTTAGTTTTATGTGGCTGTTGTCTAATTCCCTGTGTGCGAGGCCTTATTTCCAGGACTCTGGAGAAATCGATGACAATAGATGGTGCGGTATGGGCCGATTCCAGGTTTTGACCCGTGGAGGACTGACTGCATGTCTACAGAACAAGTGGACGAATCTGGATCTTTTATTTGTGGGGAATTTATATTTGATGAGACCATTTTTTATGTTTAGGGAGGCTAGGTTGTATCAAATCAAATCAAATCAAATCAAATTTATTTATATAGCCCTTCGTACATCAGCTGATATCTCAAAGTGCTGTACAGAAACCCAGCCTAAAACCCCAAACAGCAAGCAATGCAGGTGGAGAAGCACGGTATCAGTATCCCATCTCAATATTAGACTGTTTTTTAATGAAGATTGTAACGAAAATCCTGATAAGAAGAGTTATGATTCTGATGTAGGCCTGAGAAACAGTTAGGGCGAATGCAAGTGTTGGGTTATGTTTAGGTGATGTTTTGATGACAAGAAATATCTCTAATAAAAATAGAAATGGGCTTTTTAATATTACAATATAACTACAATGTGTGATTGAATGTATAATATTTAATCAAAGGGTGGATATGTTAAGGGAATTGTTATCAATGATGACTAATTATGTATACATTTCAATCAGGACTGACTAGTCCAAATGCTATCATGTACTGTACATGTATGAATGTTCTCTCTTGCTCCCATTCCCAATTGTATATAATATAGTCAGGAGTTTAGAACAATGCCTTGGTACAAATGAATTAACTATCTCCAGATGGCAGGGACGGACTGTCTAGAATGCTATCTACACTGACTGACCGTGGCTTTAGGCGAGGAGGGAAGGCTCGAGAACTATAGGGCCTCTCTACCAGTGTCAAGAAGAGATAGAACATTTAGAAAACACTGACGTCATTTTCAGTTAATAACCTGTGGCAAAATGTGTATGAAGCAGTACTCTCTTGAATTAAACGCTGTTACCTGACTTTTAAGACCGGGGCTCTGTCCATTCTTTATAAAATATAGGGTCTTACAAACCCTTCGAATGCATTGACAGAGTGTTTAATTTTGATTGGGAAATAAATCAGAGGAATTTAGAATTCCTTCAACAGCGTGGCATAGACTTTTAAGTCTTTACTGAAGACTCATCTCTTCAGTGGGTCATATGATTGAGTGTAGTCTGGCCCAGGAGTGTGAAGGTGAATGGAAAGGCTCTGGAGCAACGAACTGCCCTTGCCGTCTCTGCCTGGCCGGTTCCCCTCTCTCCACTGGGATTCTCTGCCTCTAACCCTATTAGGGGCTGAGTCACTGGCTTACTGGTGCTCTTTCATGCCGTTCCTAGGATGGGTGCGTCACTTGAGTGGGTTGAGTCACTGACGTGATCTTCCTGTCTGGGTTGGCGCCCCCCCTTGGGTTGTGCCGTGGCGGAGATCTTTGTGGGCTATACTCGGCCTTGTCTCAGGATTGTAAGTTGGTGGTTGAAGATATCCCTCTAGTGGTGTGGGGGATGTGCTTTGGCAAAGTGGGTGGGGATATATCCTTCCTGTTTGGCCCTGTCTGGGGGTATCATCGGATGGGGCCACAGTGTCTCCTGACCCCTCCTGTCTCAGCCTCCAGTATTTATGCTGCAGTAGTTTATGTGTCGGAGGGCTAGGGTCAGTATGTTATAGCTGGAGTATTTCCCCTGTCTTATCCGGGGTCCTGTGTGAATTTAAGTATGCTCTCTCTAATTCTTTCTTTCTCTCTCTCTCTTTCTTATTTTGTAAAGTGGTTTCTTGCATCATACAACACAATACAATTTACAGTCACCTATTTGGCCCATGGTGTTACAGACCAAGTAAAAAAATAACGAATTAATAACAAGCCCTTCATAATGCTACAACGTTTTATATGTCTCATGCAGTTTAGGCCTGCGTTGAACACCACATATAGACTGTAGGCTATATCATAGAAATCAAAAGCTATTTCCTGGTAAAAATGTTATGGTATGGTAAGTTGGTGTTTGAAGATATCCCTCTAGTGGTGTGTGGGCTGTGCTTTGGCAAAGTGGGTGGGGTTATATCCTGCCTGTTTGGCCATGTCTGGGGGTATCATCGGATGGGGCCACAGTGTCTCCTGACCCCTCCCGTCTCAGCCTCCAGTATTTATGCTGCAATAGTTTGTGTTGGGGGGCTAGGGTCAGTTTGTTATATCTGGAGTACTTCTCCTGTCTTATCCGGTGTCCTGTGTGAATTTAAGTATGCTCTCTCTAATTCTCTCTTTATCTCGGAGGACCTGAGTCCTAGGACCATGCCTCAGGACTACCCGGCATGATGACTCCTTGCTGTCCCCAGTCCACCTGGCCGTGCTGCTGCTCCAGTTTAAACTGTTCTGCCTGCGGCTATGGAATCCTGACCTGTTCACCGGACGTGCTACCTGTCCCAGACCTCCTGTTTTCAACTCTCTAGAGACAGCAGGAGCGGTAGAGATACTCTTAATGATCGGCTATGAAAAGCCAACTGACATTTACTCCTGAGGTGCTGACTTGCTGCACCCTCGACAACTACTGTGATTATTATTATTTGACCATGCTGGTCATTTATGAACATTTGAACATCTTGGCCATGTTCTGTTATAATCTCCACCTGGCACAGCCAGAAGAGGACTGGCCACCCCTCATAGTCTGGTTCCTCTCTAGGTTTCTTCCTAGGTTTTGGCCTTTCTAGGGAGTTTTTCCTAGCCACCGTGCTTCTACATCTGCATTGCTTGCTGTTTGGGGTTTTAGGCTGGGTTTCTGTACAGCACTTTGAGATATCAGCTGATGTACGAAGGGCTATATAAATACATTTGATTTGACAGCATTTCTTCTGCGCGCCAGTCCTGTAGGAAGTTCACGGCCCCCATGCGCAGATCGGCAAGAACTAGGGAGTTTTTTTGATAAAAAAATAAACGGACTAGAGCTAAGCACAGGCACAATCTTAAGAGGGAAACCTGGTTCTGTCTGCTTTCAAACTGCCACTGGAGACAAATGAACCTTTCAGCAGGAAAATAACCTAAAACACAAGGCCAAATTATACACTGGAGTTGTTTACCAAGACATCATTGAATGTTCCTGAATGTCCGAGTTACAGTTTTGACTTAAATCGGCTTTGAAATCTAGCCAGACTTGAAAATGACTGTCTAACAACGATCAACTTCACAGAACTAATAGAATAAAAAATAAAAAAATAATGTGCAAATTGTACAATCCAGAACTCTTAGTGATTTATCCAGAAATACTCAAAGCTGTAATGGCTGCCAAGGTGCTTCTAACATGTATTGATTCAGGGGTGTGAATACTTATGTAAATGAGATATTTCTGTATTTCATTTTCAATAAATTGGCAAACGTTTCAAAAAAATCTTTTCACTTTGTCATTATGGGGTATTGTGAATTCAGGCTGTAACACAACAAAATTTTGAATAAATCAAGGGGTATGAAAACGTTCTAAAGGCACTGTACCTCTATCACTCCAGTAACCCTGCATATTGTAAATATGGTATTGGAACTGAACCTGGAACTGACCCTGTATTTCGCTACTGACCCTGGAACTGACCCTGTATTTCGCTACTGACCCTGTATTTCACTACTGACCCTGTATATAGCTTCTTACTTTCTCATATTCTTATTTCTATTTAGTGTGTGTGTTTTTTCCTACCTTATGTTTTTTTTTAGTATTACATTGTTATTGATTCCTGCATTGTTGGGGTTAGAGCTGCAAGAAAGGCATTTCACTGTACTTGTGCATGTGGGGAGGAGTCAGGTTAAAGAAGTATTTTCAAGCCTTGGGACAAATGAGACATGTATTGTGTACGTGTGCCCTTCAGATGGTGAATGGGCAAAATAACAGATTTAAGTGCCTTTGAACGTGGTATGCTAGTAGGTGCCAGGCGCACCGGTTTGAGTGCGTCAAGAACTGCAACACTGCTGTGGTTTTCACGGTCAACAGTTTCCCGTGTGTATCAAGAATGGTTGACCACCCAAACGACATCCAGCCAACTTGACACAACTGTGGGAAGCATTGGAGTCAACATAGGCCAGCATCCCTGTGGAACGCTTGACACCTTGTAGAGACCATGCCCCGATGAATTGAGGCTATTCCGACTGAAAAATGGGTGCAACTCAATATTAGGAAGGTGTTCCAAATGTTTTGTCCACTCAGTGAAGATCAACAGCCCCCTGTTCAGGCATCCCCCTTAAGTCCAAAAGCTTATTTTCTATTCTATTTCTATTCCATTCTTCTCCTTTCCTACTTTTGAAGGAAACTTTTCTTTCAGCGCTGGTTCGTTCCCTTCTCCCGTTTCCTCCTCCTCTCCAGAGGTCTCATGAACGCGCCACAGTTGAGCAGCAGTCCCCCATGATGAGAAAGCCTTCCCTTCAGCCATAGTGGTCTAGCAGAACCTGACCCAGGGGGGACAGGACAGAGAGGAACACGGAGCATTAGTCATTGGGGGCCTGGAACGAAATCATTGTATACAGACTATGGGAAGTTACACGTTAGAGCTGGATAGAGAGAGGGATTAGTAGTGTGTATTGTGATATGTTGCAAGTACCTGAAAGGTAAAGCTGTTTAATGGCGGTGGTGAAGGAAGCTCCCACCATGCCTGCTAATGCCAGCAAACCTCCGACCTGCTGTCAAACCTGTTGACCGTGATACTGGACACTGGGCCTGGGCAGAAGGCGTTCACAGACAAACAGGCCATGTGTATTTATTAATGAAATGATGCAGAACTGCAAGAGACTCATATTTCTGTTTTGTTTCTCCCATTGAACGTTTTTTATATTATTTTTTTTACATCTGACAGCTTTGTTTCGTATACGATTCAAGCTCTCAGAGGCCCCTGTAACAACTCTATGATTGACCTCTGACCTGATCCATTGAGCATGGGCAGCATGATGGAGGAGATTCAGACCGTGTCGCTGTGGCCCACATCAAAGTCCCTCATCAGCTCCTTGAAGGAGACACTGACAGCTTTGGGGGAGGCGTAGGAGAACCCAGTGACGACGAAACAGATGAGTAGCCCCAGCCAACATCCAGCCCCAGCTTCCATCCAGCCCCAGGCAAATTCTAGCCCCGGCCACCATCCAGCCACAGCAACCAACAGGGGTCCAGCCACCATCCAGCCCCAGCCAGCCACCATCAGGGGTCCAGCACTCATCCTCTTGGTTGTACTGACTCCCATTGTCCCTCAAGAGGATGGTCCTCTCTAGGAGGAAGGAGTGGGTCTGTAAGTTGGCCAAGAAGACGCATTTCTCAAACCCTCACAAACCGATCAATGATATATTTTGGAAGAAAGGTTCTGTGGCTCACACTGTACTGGTACAATGACTAATAATTCAAACATCACTCTTGGTCAATTCATTACCATACTCGGTCAAAAGGTCTATGTGTTTTCCCACACACCGGTGTAGCCTGACCTGCAATGCTTACTCAATGTATGACTGACTGAGCCTTTGGATTATGATTGTCTTTACCGAATTTGGACTTGGCCAGTTTGTGAAAGTTATTGAGCCATAGAATTAAATACCTCTAATGACGTTTGTCTGTGCAGTACAGCTTGCAGCCACATTCAGCATCTGGTGTAACAATAACCATCTAGCAATTACATTGTAATAACAATCATCTCACCTGTGACACAAAACCACAGGAAACTGAGAGAGAGGCGGTAATAACCCAAGATATAGTCCTGAAGACATGTTGGATGTGTGACCTCCACATCTAGAATATAGTCCCTGTCACTCCTGGGTTTCTAAAAATTCTAAGGTCATGCTGTTACGCTGAATTAATCAGACAATTCTGAAAGTGTTGTTCATTCTGGTGCTAAAGGTTTTCAAAACAATACTTGTATCAATACCGGCCACTATAATCACCAATACCGGCCACTATAAATCACCAATACTAACCACTATAAATCACCAATACCAGCCACTACCTCTAGAAAATACCACATCAGACGGTGGCATTAGTATGGGCACTTGCATACTTATACAGACATGTATGCAAACAAACAAAACATAGCTTTCTGAAATGTATCTAAAACCTTTTAATAAAGTAGAAAGAATCCTACAATGCGATTTTCTGGATTTTTTTTCTCATTTTGTCTGTCATAGTTGAAGTGTACTTATGATGAAAATTACAGGCCTCTCTCATCTTTTTAAGTGGGAGAACTTGCACAATTGGTGGCTGACTAAATACTTTTTTGCCCCACTGTAAGTTCAAAGATGTAAAAGCCTGGAACGAGGAGAGATGACTAGAAACGATTCAGTTGACCGTTTTATCTGTGGATTAATTGTCAGGTAAAATAACAACTCAATGCTTATATCCCAGGACAAATTAGCTAGCAACAGCAAGCTAGCTAAATAGGACAAATTAGCTAGCAAGTGCAAGCTAACTAGCTAAATTACCATAAATGTTTAATGCTTTTCGACCTGTTCCCAAATTAATATAATTGGTTCAGAGTTTGTTTTGATATTTTAACCTGCGTGTCACGATCGCGTTTGGTGTAGGGGGACAAAATAAATGTATGCACGATGGCGCACGCACGCAGACGGTTTGGGTTCTGTGTCAGGCACTGCATCTCAGTGCTAGAGGCGTCACTACAGACCCTGGTTCGATTCCAGGCTGTATCACAACCGTCTGTGATTGGGAGTCCCATAGGGCGGCGCACAATTGGCCCAACGTCATCCGGGTTAGGGTTTGGCCGGGGTAGGCCTTCATTGTAAATAATATTTTGTATTTAAATGACTTGCTTAGTTAAATAAAGGTAAAATAAATCAAATACAATTAATTGGTCACTAACACTCACGATCCTTTATCTATTCCCTTCTTCATTTTCAGGTTTCACTGGGAACCTGTCTGTAATTTTCTATTCATCACTTCTTCCTTCGACTGTGAATCTTCATCTTTTCCAGCTCCTTCTCCATCAGGTGATACTCTGCAGTGGTTTCTGACAACTTAAGAAAAAGGGAATCAGTTACTTGCTCCGATAAATTATTAATAATGGCCTATAAAGGGAATCCCGTATTCAAGGTTAATTGTATGGCTTATACTGTATAAGCATACTGTATTGTATGGCTTATACTGTATCTATGCAACTGTATTCAATGGTATGCTTCAAGCTGATGAGAATCTACCATGTCCAACAGGAGGTTAATCTTCAGCCTGAGTAGGTTGTTCTCCTTTTCAAGCTATAGGTTGCTATTTTTCAGTCTGCGCCTCCTTCCCAGATACATTCCCTTCAGACTGTTGAGGCGAGAAACAAAACAGCAAATGAAAAAGAAAACAAATAAAATGCAAATATCTGTGGTGATCAGATAGATCAGACTTATTACAGTAGCAGTGCAGTTTTCTACTACATTTAATTGATGATAAATTACCAGCAATCCATTGTCCGTCTTCAAATGTCAAGCTATGGCCCCCAATGTTCATAACAGGGGCTCCATACTCAAGACCCAACTCTATTTCCCTCGTAGACCAATCCAACTAGACTCAACAAATTAAGAGGGGGGATGTAGAAACTTCCTTCACATAAAAGACAACAGAGGCACATTGTGCCGAATGTTTTTGGGCGTGAGAGAGAAACAGACTTGCAGAACAGAAGGTGTTGCCAAAAAGCAGCATCTTCGACATCAGCTGGGGTATTCTTTGGACAGAAGGTGTTGCCAAAAAGCAGCATCTTCGTCATCAGCTGCGTTATATATTGTGAGACAAATATATATTGTAGAGGATTAATGTTAGATTGATAACTTCTTATTTTGCAGCTTTGGAAATAATAGTCAAGTAACGTTAGCTACGTAGCTAGCTAAAGTTAGCATAGCATTGCAAACTAAGATTACCAACAGCAACAATATTACGCCACTATCTTCGTCGTTTATTTAATCATATATTAAAATAGCTAGCTAAATGACTGTACAACGCTTTTATTTATCTAGCTAATTCGTTATCTTTGGTTAGCAGAGGCTTCCCTTCTCTTTCTAGCCCAGCAAGCGGCTTTTTACAGACATGCAGGTTACTGCGCAAGTGCTACAGATCCATTTTGTCTAAACAGGTAATAATGGAAGAATTTACAAATGGAAACACAGCATTTGAGTTGGATGATATCAAATCACTTTGCATTTTTATGAATGTTTACTGTAACTACATACCATTGGATTCTTTATAGTTGGACAAAGTCTACATTTCATCCTTGTAATAATGTAAACACTTGATAAATGCCCCCGCTGTTTAGTTTGTTTAGTTTAAGCCATCCACGCGAACGCATCACCATGGTGATAGCGTCTCTTTGTTTACCGAATACTGTTTCCCCGTGAAATATTTTTTTCAGTGTCATTATCTGATTGTCACAGATCTATCGTCATATTGCCCCTGGTTAATTAATGATATAAAGGCCAGATCCCGTTCTATTCATAACAAGCCCCAGTGGCCTAATGGATAAGGCACTGGCCTCCTAAGCCAGGGATTGTGGGTTCGAGTCCCATCTGGGGTGAAACATTTTTGTCCATTAAATTGTTTATAAATAACAGTGTCAACGACTAAATGCAACGATGGATGATTTCACACAAACATTTGAATATATGTAAATGATTTGTCTTGTCTTAACATTTATAATGAACAAAAATATTAAAGCAAACATGTTTTATTTTTTTATTTTATTTCACCATTATTTAACCAGGTAGGCTAGTTGAGAACAAGTTCTCATTTACAACTGCGACCTGGCCAAGATAAAGCAAAGCCGTGCGACACAAACAACAACACAGAGTTACACATGGAATACACAAGCGTACAGTCAATAACACAATAGAAAAAGAAAGAAAGTCTATATATAGTGTGCAAATGGCGATAAATAGGCCATAGTAGCAAGTAATTACAATTTAGCTCAATTAAGACTGGAGTGATAGATGTGCAGATGATGATGTGCAGGTGTTGGTCCCATGTTTCCTGGCCTGAAATAAAATATCCCAGAAATGTTTCATACTCACAAAAAGCTAATTTCTTTCAAATTTTGTGCAGAAATGTATTTACATCTCTGTTAGTGAGCATTTATCCTTTGCCAAGATAATCCATCCACCTGACAGGTGTGGAATATCAAGAAGCTGATTAAACAGCATGGTCATTACACAGGTGCACCTTGTGCTGGGGACAATAATAGCCACTCTAAAATGTGCAGTTTTGTCACACAACACAATGCAATAGATGTCTCAAGTTTTGAGGGAGCATGCAATTGGCATGCTGACTGCAGGAAAGTCCACCAGAGCTGTTGGCAGAGCATTTAATGTTCATTTATCTCTACCATATCTCTATATCTACCATAAGCCACCTCCAAAGTCATTTTAGAGAATCCAACCGGCATCACAACCGCAGACCACGTTTAACCATGCCAGCCCAGGACCTCCACATCTGGCTTCTTCCATTGCAGCATCATCTGAGACCAGCCACCCAGACAGCTGATGAAACTGAGGAGTATTTCTGTCTGTAATAAAGCCCTTTTGTGGAGAAAAACTCATTCTGATTTGCTAGGCCTGGCTCCCCAGTGGGTTGGCCCCAAGTGGGTGGGTCTATGCCCTACCTGGCCCACCTATGGCTGCGCCCCTGCCTAGTCATGTGAAATCTATAGATTAGGGCCTAATGAATTTATTTTGTGTGACTCATTTCCTCATATGAACTGTAACTCAGTAAAATCATTGAAATTGTTGCATGTTGCGTTTATATACAGTGCATTCGGAAAGTATTCAGACCCCTTGACTTTTTCCACTTTGTTACCTTACAGCCTTATTCTAAAATGTATTAAATCGTTTTTCCCCCTATCAATCTAAACACAATACCCCATAATGACAAAGCAAAAACAGGTTTAATTTTTTTTGCTAATTCATAAAAATAATAAAAAAGCATTCTTGAGTATGACACTACAAGCTTGGTACACCTGTATTTGGGCAGTTTCTCCCATTCTTCTCTGCAGATCTTCTCAAGCTTTGTCAGGTTGGATGGGGAGTGTCGCTTCACAGTTATTTTCAGGTCTAGCCAGAGATGTTCGATCGGGTTCAAGTCCAGGCCCTGGCTGGGCCACTCAAGAACATTCAGAGACTTGTCCCGAAGCATTGTCCTGATGGAAGTTGAACCATCAGCCCAGTCTGATGTCCTGGGCACTCTGGAGCAGGTTTTCATCAAGGATCTCTCTGTACTTTGCTCCGTTCATCTTTCCCTCGATCCTGACTAGTCTCCCAGTCCCTTCCGCTGAAAAACATCCCCACAGCATGATGCCACCACCATGCTTCACCGTAGTATTGGTGCCAGGTTTCTTCCAGACGTGACGCTTGGCATTCATGCCAAAGAGTTCAATCTTGGTTTCATCAGACCAGAGAATCTTGTTTCTCATGGTCTGAGAGTCTTTTGGTGCCTTTTAGCAAACTCCAATTGGGCTGTCATGTGCCTTTTACTGAGGAGTGGCTTACGTCTGGCCATAAAGGCCTGATTGGTGAAGTGCTGCAGAGATGGTTGTCCTTCTGGAAGGATCTCCCATCTCCACAGAGGAACTCTAGAGCTCTGTCAGAGGGACCATCAGGTTCTTGGTCACCTCCCTGACCAAGGCCCTTGGTGGTTCAAAACATCTTCCATTTAAGAATGATGGAGGCCACTGTATTCTTGGGGACCTTCAATACTGCAGACATTTTTGGTACCCTACCCCAGATCTGTGCCTCATCACAATCCTGTCTAGGCGCTCTACAGACAATTCCTTCGAACTCATGTCTTGGTTTTTGCTATGACATGTACTGTCATCTGTGGGACCTTATATAGACAGGTGTGTGCCTTTCCAAATAATTTCCAATCAATTGAATTGACCAAAGGTGGACTCCAATCAAGTTGTAGAAACATCTCAAGGATGATCAACGGAAACAGGATGCACCTGAGCTCAGTTTCGAGTCTCATAGCAAAGGGTCTGAATACTTATGTAAATAAGGTATTTTTAAAATATTTTTGAAAAAAACAATAAGAACCTGTTTTCGCTTTGTCATTATGGGGTATTGTGTGTAGATTTCTATTTATTTAATACATTTTAGAATAAGGCTAACGTAACAAAATGTGGAAAATTTCAAGGGGTATGAATATTTCCTGAAGACTGTATTTTTTCAGTATCGGATTGTAGTTGGAAATGTGTAGCCAAACATCCTATAAAAGGTAAATTGATGTTTATCATGTAGCCTTTAGCCAATTGAAGAGCGCTTCTTAACGTTCGTCCAATCATATGTCTAGGTTATTATCTGGTTAGGTCCCACATGAATTTAAGTCGATTCCCCCAATTGAACTTAAATTTGACGCTGGAGTGACCAGCAAATGTCATATGTTATTGCCTTTAGAATAGGCACTTTAAACGTATCATTCTATTAACATTAGAACAGATCAATTAAGACATGGCTTTGAGAGGGGAGCAGAGAGAATTCCTTGTTATTTTGTGCGTCTTGGCTGCAGCCCTCGTGCAAACTTACCGTAAGTCTTCATTCAATATTTTTCAATATTGCTCTTTGCCTTTCGATATTAATAAATTAGATAAATTATGTTCAACGTATGTTGTTCATTCATTGCATCCAAGAAACTGCATAAATGTGCAAGCATAGGTGGATCGGAGCGGTACAACCTCTTGTGAATTGTGGCAAGGTTTGATTGACATGTCATGTCAGACAGGTATAATTCGCACGAGTAGTAGCAGAGAACCCCCAGAGTGAACATTTTGGATGGTGCGTAGGCTACATTGCCAGACACTTTTTTCTTTCTTTCTTGGTGACGCAGATCCCAAAAAATCATACACAATAATATTTACCGCCCTATTTGCATAATTATATTTTTTTATTCTGTATTCCACTCAGTATTTCTATACAGTGTGAAAGTCAGTAAAATGGATTGATAAAATACATTGTAACTATTTGAACATCCACTCCGAGGTAAACATTGCCTGGTAATAGGCCTATTGTATGCAATGCATTTGCTCAATATACCTATTCTTCAATCCATACGATCCATTCAGCTGAATACACAGACAAGACACTTTTGCTAAGCTTCTATCCACCACCCATGAGTGTTCTTCTAATATGGTGTGTTATTCATCCCTGTCCCCCTGTGGTAGAGATCCAAGAGGCCACTGTGTACTGGGATGCTGCCCAGAAGAGTGTGATTCTGAATGAGGGGGTGTTGGAGAAAGAAGGGGGTGCCTATGGCTATTACAATGACACTCTCCTCTTGACGGGCTGGGGGGTGCTGGAGATTCGGGCAGGGTACGGGGAGACCCCCGAGAGTGATGAGACCACCTCCTTCTTGGCTGGGTATCTGGAAGGGTTCCTCACCGCAGAGTGAGTGCTTTCACTGCTTTGTTACAAATTACACTGATGTTCGTGTTATCTTTGTTTAGCCCTGTTCACGCCTATACATTCATTATAGACATCATTTTTGAGAGTGGAAATCCTTCAGGAAATGTTGAAGAAATTTGGACCCTGGCTTTCTCTCTCCATCAGGCAAATGTTTAGCCACTATGCCAACATATATCCCCAGATGATTAAAGATGAGAAGATTCTGGACCCCTTGAAAGATTTCATGATGTAAGATTCCCATTTATGCTATAGACAATCTTTTCCGTTCTGTGGACTACCAAATCACTGTCAAAAGCTCTTGAGGACCACCATTCGTGGAATCGCATATTTTCTTTTTTACATCAAATATCATGACAGCCAAATGTAGTCAATTTTAGCAGTCAATGTAACAGATGAAAGTCTATAATAATGATTATAATGACTGAATACCTGAGTCGGTCCACAGTAAACAGGACTACTGGACCAGAGAGCAGGTGAAGTTGAGGAGAAACAGTGACCCCTTGTGGTTACATGCAGGACTGATCCTGGCTCAACTGGATGGGCTACAGGCTGGAGCTGCATACTGGGCCAAGAGCAGGCAGAGAGAGGTGTGTGTGTGTTCTGTGTGTGTGGGAGCGAGAGAAAAGTGTGAGGCACTGAATGTCAGAACTGAAGGGAATTGTGTTTTGACGATAATCTTCTGTGTGCGAGCATCAGATTTTCCTCCAACCTAATGGTATCTGAATAGTCACAACCCCCTAATTGCAAACAAAAACAGTTCCCAATCCTTTATGCAAATTCCAACTGACCCTTTTCTTCCACCTTTCCACATCCTAGCCTCTGTCTATGTTTGCGCTGCAGTTTCTGAATGAAGTTGGAGACCTGCTGGACCTGATTCCAGCACTGACTCCACGCTTCAACTCCTCCCGAGGCCCTGTGCCGGGAATGGGCCACTGCTCAGCTCTCATAAAGGTCAGGAGTCAAGTGAATTTGGCTAGGTCTGGTTGTTTGTTTAGCTCATGACTGGTGGTGTTTATAGTTTATTTATAGCTGACTTGCATATCATCCTCATTAGTGGAGTTATACAATGCGATTTCCATAATCTACAAAAGATATTCAGCCACTGTTAAAGAATATTGGTTTATAATGATGTAGATTCCTTTTTTATTGAGCTTTCATTTTTCTACAGGAGTGGATTGATACCTTTCTCACGTCCAGTTTTCTCTTCAGTTCATGCATGAGGTAGTGAGGACGGTACACTTTAAGTCTGCGATGTAACACCATGTGTTTGGTGTCTTTATCCTGTTCTCTCTCTAGGTTCTGCCAGGCTTTGAGAACCTGCTGTTAGCCCACTCCAGCTGGTTCAACTACGCTTCCACCATGCGTATCTACAAACACTGGGACTTCAGGCTGGCCGACACACACATCGCCACGGGCAAGATATCCTTCAGCAGCTACCCTGGTAAAGGAACATGAGTGATTGAATTTGATTGATAAAGCAATTTATATAGTGTTTTATCTTGTATTGATCCCTTATTTTACCAGGTGAGTTGACTGGGAACACATTCTCATTTACAGCAACGACTCAGGGAATAGTTACAGGGGAGAAGAAGGGGCTAATGAGCCAATTGTAGGCTGGGGATGATTAGGTGGCCATAAAAAAAGTGCTATATATATATATATATATATATATATATATATATATCCCAGGGCAGTGATTGGGGACATTGCCTTGTGTAGTGTGCAGTCTTTCAGACGGGACGTTAAATGGGTGTCCTGACTCTATGTGGTCACTAGAACAGAGGAAAGAGTGCCTCCTACTGGCCCTCCAACACCACTTTCAGCAGCATCTGGTGTCCCGTCCAGGGACTGACCCTGCTTAGCTTCAGAGGCATGCCAGCAGTGGGATGCAGGGTATTATGCTGCTGGCTGATATTGTGGTATTGGGGAGAACTCTTCTTATTCACTATCCATGTGTAGCACCCATCTACCTAATATGGCTGAAAAAAGCAGCCTGAGACTTTCTTGTACAATACAGACTCCACCAGTCTTGAAAATTGGAAAGTTTAGTAATATACAGTTGCAACGGAAGGTTGATTAATGTAAACTCGTAGCCTGGTGGGGTTAAGTGCTGTTATTGAAGATTTGCCATTTTCCCTGTCATACATTATCTTACAGGCCCCATCACCATTAAAACTGAAGTGGCTTAAAAGTGCTATTTTTAGAGTTAAGCAGGGAATGTTATCTCACTCAGTGCAGAAACACACTACATTAAAAGCTACTAAAATGCAATCCGGATGCTAGGATTTGAATCCATTTAGCCCTTCTGTGCACAAGCTTACCACAGTCTCTCGGGACTGAAATCTACTACATTATAATGACATTTTTAATTACCCTGTGGTGCTAGGAATGTTACACCTCACATATGTCCTTAGCCCAACTTCTTTTTTCTCTACACTATAGTGCAAGGGATGCTAGGCTATACTACTCCCACATCCCACTCCAATTCCCCACATGTCCTCACCCCTTCATGTCCCCTCTCCTTTCCTAACTAGCCATGCACTTATCTCCTCTCTCCTCCCAGGCTTCCTGACATCTTTGGATGACTTCTACCTGCTGGGCAGTGGGCTGCTGATGACTCAGACCACCAACAGTGTCTTCAACACCTCTCTGTTCACCCTGGTCACGCCCCACAGCCTGCTGGCCTGGCAGAGGGTGCGGCTGGCACACGCCCTGGCACGCACTGGGGAGCAGTGGGCTCACATCTTCTCTAAGTACAACTCCGGTAATGCCTGGGGTGTGGAGGACTTTTGTAGGATTGGGTTTTGTGATTTGTGTAATAACCTGTACTTGCATGAATAACCTATGAGCTTGTGTTTAGGTGTGGTGTGAGTATAGACTTTGTGATTTGTGTGCTACTGTACTTGTTAAGGATTGTAGTTTGTGTTGAATTGATTGTTGCATAGTATGGTAAATGGCGTAGTATGTTAAAGGAAAAGGAAAGGGGGATACCCTGTAAGTTGTACAACTGAATGCCTTCAACTGAAATGTGTCTTCCGCATTTAACCCAACCCTTCTGAATCAGAGAGGTGTGGGGGGCTGCCTTAATCGACATCCACGTCTTCGGGCGCACAACGGCTATGTGATGTATTGCCTTAGGCCCTGACCACAGACGGTTCCTGACCACAGATGATGGAACCGTCCTGTTCTCTAAGGATGTACTGTAGTCTGTCTTTGTTAATAGAGCCACCACAGTAGGAGATGACATAACTTGTTGCTTAGGAGGAACAGTACAGCTTGTTCTCAATGAGAGGACTGACTGGCCATAGCCTCTGTGTCTCTGGCACCTACTATACCAAGAAAGTGACACCTGATACGTTCCCATTATGATCGTATACATGCAAACTCTGCTCACCAGTTCCTAGTTCAAATACAATTTTATCCCCTTCTTTTTTTCTGAGTATCTGCATGCTCCAGTGTAGTGCATGTGTTCACCACAGTCCCAAGCCATGACATACTGCATATCAGGAGGTGACTCGTTTCTCCTCATTTCAAGGACCTGTAATAACCAGTAGATAATCAACACCAAACCAAGTTTAACACAACTACATTTCCCCTCCCCTCCTCAGGAACCTATAACAGCCAGTACATGGTGCTGGATCTGAGCAGGGTGTCGTTGGGGAGGAGTATAAGGGATGGGGCTCTGACTGTGGTAGAGCAGATACCAGGACTGGTGGTACACTCTGACCAGACACAGGCCCTGCGACAGGGTAAGGGACCGTCTCATTTCAGTCTGTTGATATAACGCTAAACTGGTGGATATACATGGGTTACATGCCATCCTAATTGACACTCTAGGATTAATAAAGTCTTATGGGATGTTATTAATTGATTGGCAAGCTGATATGTTGCAAAATGTATTTTCAATGCCTGGGGGGAGAAGGATAATGCATTGTTTGTTTAATGTAATTAAATGGCAGCTGTTATAGCCATGATTATAAAATAAAATAGTTTTATGTGCATATTGCTTCAAGTAATAATAATGTATTATAAACCCATGTCATCTGGGCACCAATATGTGTGACACTTAAAGGCCCAGTGCAGTCAAAATAGAGGTTTCCTGTGTTTTATATGTATTTCCACACTGAGGTTGGAAAAATACTGTGTAATTGTGAAAATTATGAGAATGCCCTTTTTAGTGTAAGAGACATCACCAGGCAGTATAACTTCTCTGCCAATAACAGCTAGTTTTCCTCTCCCTAATCCGACCACTCCCAGACAGTCGTAGCGAAATTCTTGCTTGAGAAATTGATCTTGCTAAGAAACTATTTTTGTTTCTTTTTGACCATTTTCATTGAAAACAATAACAGTAAGGTACTTCATTCTTACCCAGAAATGATTTGATATTGAGATGAAACAGCTGCATTGGTCCTTTAAAAAAATATATCAATCAATGAATCATGTTGGTTGTTTCAGTCTCTCAGTATCTGATATATCCCTACTTCACCATTCGTACATTATTCTTGTCTTTCTCCTGTTCCCTCCGGCAGGCTACTGGGCGTCCTACAACGTGCCCTTCCATGCAGACATCTACAACCTGAGTGGCTACGGGGTCATGTGGAGGAAGCATGGAGAGGACTTCTCCTATGACCTCTGTCCCAGAGCCAAGATCTTCCGCAGGGATCAGGCCAGGGTTACAGACCTCGCCTCCCTCAAACACATCATGAGATACAACAGTGAGTGCTGCAGCCCCTTTCAAGATGGCGCCGACAGATGGTCACCTCGCTTGTCACGCCCTGACCTTAGAGATCCTTTTTATTCTCTATTTTGGTTAGATCAGGGTGTGACTAGGGTGGGTACTCTAGTTTTTGCATTTCTATGTTGGCCTGGTATGGTTCCCAATCAGAGGCAGCTCTATCGTTGTCTCTGATTGAGGATCATATTTAGGCAGCCTTTTCCCACCTGTTGTTTGTGGGATCTTGTTTTTGTATTGTTGCTTTTGAGCTGAATATTTCGTTGGTTACTCTTTCTTGTTTTGTTGCTGGTTATCATTAATAAAAATGATTAACCTACACCATGCTACATCTTGGTCCAACCATCCTTACAACGACGAGCGTTAGAGAAGATCCCACCACCCACGGACTAAGCAGCGTGCCCAGGAGGAGCAGGGATCATGGGCCAGGGAGGAAAGCCAGGAGTGGAGGACATCCTGGACGTGGGACGAAATCATGGCAGGAGACCGAAGCCTGCCATGGAAGCAGGCGGAGGCAGCGAAGGAACAACAACGACAACACCGGGGTTTGCGACCACGATGGAAGCCCGAGAGGCAGCCTCAACATTTCTTTTGGGGAGGGGGCACACAGGTTGGTCAGTGGAGCCAAGGTGTGAACCAGAGCCCATCCACACGGGGTGGTCTGCGGATCCGAGGGTTGAACCAGAGCCAGTCTGGGAGAGGAAGGTGAACTTGGAGGGGAGTGAAGGGAGTGAATCAGAGACAGGAGTTGATGGGGAAATTGGAGGAGAGTGTTACGAGAGAGCTGTTGTGTTGGTGCATGAGGCACGACATTCGCCCTAAGGAGTGTGTCCTCAGGTTAATGCCACCTGAGTCAGCTCTCCGTACTCGTCTTGAGGATTGTGCTAGCTGCCTGGTGAAGACTGTGCCGGCCCCACACACCAGGTCTCCAGTACGCCTTCTCAGCCCTGCACGTCCTGTGCCAGCTCTCCGCACTCGCTTTGAGGAGCGTGTTATCGTTCCGGTACAATGTGTACCAGCTCTCCGCACTCGCTTTGAGGAGCGTGTTATCGTTCCAGTACAATGTGTGCCGGTTCTACGCACCGTGTTTCCAGTGTGCCTCCACAGCCCAATACGTCCTGTGCCAGCTCCAAGCACCAGGCCTCCTGTGCGTCTCCCCAACCCTGTACGTCGTGTGCCGGCTCCACATTCCAGGTCTCCTGTGCGTCTCCCCAGCCCGGTACGTCCTGTGCTGGCTCCACACTCCAGGCCTCCTGTGCATCTCCCCAGCCCGGTACGTCCTGTGCCAGCTCCACGCACCAGGTCTCCTGCGATGGTGTGCAATCCAGAGCCTCCCGCTTCAGTCAGAAGTCCAGAGCCTCCAGCAACGGTCTGCAGTCCGGCGCCTCCTGCGACGGTTCCCAGTCCGGCGCCTCCAGCGACGGTTCCCAGTCCGGAGCCTCCTGCGAGGGTTCCCAGTCCGGAGTCCCCAGCGATGATCCACCGTCCACTTCCTCCAGCGACGATCTGCGGTCCGGTTCCTCCGGCGACTATCCACGGTCCGGAGCCTCCGGCGATGATCCACGGTTCGGTTTCATGGAAGCAGAGGGATCCGTGAGCGGAGCGGTGTCTACGTCCCAAACCGGAGCCGCCACCGAGGCTAGATGCTCACCCGGACCCTCCCCCATAGAGTCAGGTTTTGCGGACGGAGTCCGCACCTTTGGGAGGGGGTACTGTCCCTCCCTGACCTTAGAGATCCTTTTTATTATCTATTTTGGTTAGATCAGGGTGTGATCTCTGGTTTTTGCATTTCTATGTTGGCCTGGTATGGTTCCCAATCAGAGGCAGCTGTCTATCGTTGTCTCTGATTGGGGATCATATTTAGGCAGCCTTTTCCCACCTGTTGTTTGTGGGATCTTGTTTTTGTATTGTTGCTTTTGAGCCCTACAAGGCTGTACGTTTCGTTGGTTACTCATTCTTGTTTTGCTGCTGGTTAACATTAATAAAAATGATGAACCTACCCCACGCTGCATCTTGGCACAACCATCCTTACAACGACGAGCGTTACATCGCTTCACATCCTTAGGAAACTATGTAGTAATTTGTTTTTTTTATGTATTATTTCTTACATTTTTATTCCCAGAAAATCTTAAGTGTTATTACATACAGCCGGGAAGAACTATTGGATATAATAACGACGTTAACAAACCAACATTACGATCAGGAATACGACTTTCCCGAGGTGGATCCTTTGTTCAGACCTCCACCCTGGACATTGGTTCTAATCCCAGAGGCCGACCCAAAACAACGTTGTCGCCGCAGGAGAGGCAGACGGAGGAGCCTCCTAGTCAGACTTAGAAGGCGAACACACCATCCACCGCTTCTGAGCATACTCGTCGCCAAACTCCAGTCTCTAGACAACAAGGTGGATGAAATTAGGGCACGAGTTGCCTTCCAGAGAGACATCAGAGATTGTAATATTCTCTTTTTCACAGAAACATGGCTCACTCGAGATATGTTGTCGGAGTCGGTACAGCCACCGGTTTCTTTATTCGTTGCGCCAACAGAAAGAAATATATCTCTGGTAAGAAGAAGGGCGGGGGTGTATGCCTCATGATTAACGACTCATGGCTTAATCATAACAACATACAAGAACTCAAGTCCTTTTGTTCACCTGACCTAGAATTCCTTACAATCAAATGCCAACCCCATTATCTTCCAATAGAATTCTCTAAATTCTCTTAGATTATAGTCGTGTATATCCCCCCAAAGCAGATACCTCGACGGCTCTGAAAGAACTTTACTGAACTCTATGTAAACTGGAAACCATATATCCCGAGGCTCTATTTATTTTAGCTGGGGATTTTAACAAAGCTAATTTGAGAACACGGTTACCTAAATTCTACCAGCACATTGATTGTTGCACCCACTCGAGCAAAACATTGGACCGCTGCTACTCTAACTTCCGTGATGCATACAAGGCCCTCTCCTGTCCTCTCTTTGGCAAATCTGACCATGACTCCATCTTGTTGCTCCCCTCCTATAGGCAGAAACTAAAACAGGTCGCGCCCATGCTTAGGTCTATCCAACGCCGGTCTGACCAATCGAATTCCACGCTTCAAGATTGCTTCAGTCGAGTGGATAGGGATATGTTCCGGGTTGCCTCAGACAATAACCTTGACGTATAAGCTGACTCGGTGAGTGAGTTTATTAGGAAGTGCAATGGAGACGTTGTACCCACTGTGACTATTAAAACCTTCCCTAACCAGAAACCGTGGATTGATGGCAGCATTCACGCAAAACTGAAAGCGCGAACCACCGCATTTAATCATGCCGAGGCGACTGGAAACGTGACTGAATACAAACTGTAGTTATTCCCTCTGCTAGGCAATCAAGCAAGCTAAGCGTCAGTATAGGGACAAAGTAGAGTCGCAATTCAACGACTCAAACACGAGACGTATATTACAGAGTCTACAGATAATCACGGATTACAAAAAGAAAACCAGCCCCGTCAGGGACATCGGCGCCTCGTTCCCGAACAAATTAAACAACTTTGCATGCTTTGAGGACAATACAGTGCCACCGACACGGCCCGCTACTGTGGGCTCCCCTTTAACGTGGCCGATGTGAGTAAAACATTTAAACGTGTTAACCCTCGCCAGGCTGCCGGTCCAGACGGCATCCCCGGCCGCGTCCTCAGAGCATGTGCAGACCAGTTGGCTGGTGTGTTTACGGACATATTCAATCAATCCCTATCCCAGTCTGCTGACCCCACATGCTTCAAGATGGCCACCATTGTTCCGGTTCCAAAGAAAGCTAAGGTAACTGAACCAAATGACTATCGCCCTGTAGCACTCACTTCTGTCATCATGAAGTTCTTTGAGAGACTAGTCAAGGATCATATCACCTCCACCCTACTTGATACCCTAGACTCACTCCAATTGGCTTACCGCCCCAATAGGTCCACAGGCGATCCAATCGCCATCACACTGCACACTGCCTATCCCATCTGGACAAGAGGAACACATATGTAAGAATGCTGTTCATTGACTAAAGCTCAGCATTCAACACCATAGTACCCTCCAAACTCATCATTAAGCTTGAGAATCTGGGTCTCAACCCTGCCCTGTGCAACTGGGTCCTAGACTTTCTGACGGATCGCCCCCAGGTTGTTTCCTACCCTCACCACATCTCCACTCCGCTGATCCTCAACACTGGGGCCCCACAAGGGTGTGTTCTCAGCCCTCTCCTGTACTCCCTGTTCACCCATGACTGCGTGGCCATGCACGCCTCCAACTCAATTATCAAGTTTGCAGAAGACACTACAGTGGTAGGCTTGATGACCAACAATGACGAGACAGCCTACAGGGAGGTGGTGATGATCGTGGACTTCAGGATACAGCAGAGGGAGCATCCCCTATTCACATCGACGGGACAGCAGTGGAGGAGGTGGAACGTTTTTAAAAAGTTCCTTGGAGTACACATCACGGAGAAACTGCAATGGTCCACCCACACAGACAGCCTGGTGAAGAAGGTGCAACAGCGCCTCTTCAACCTCAGGAGGCTGAAGAAATTTGACTTGTCACCTAAAACCCTCACAAACTTCTACAGATGCACAATCGAGAGCATCCTGTCGGGCTGTATCACCGCCTGGTACGGCAACTGCACCGCCCTCAACCGCAAGGCTCTCCAGAGGATAGTGCGGTCTGCACAACATCACCGGGGGCAAACTACCTGCCCTCCAGGACACCTACAGCACCCGATGTCACAGGAAGGCCAAAAAGATCATCAAGTACAACAACCACCCGAGCCACTGCCTGTTCACCCCGCTATCATCCAGAAGTCAAGGTCAGTACAGGTGCATCAAAGCTGGGGCCGAGAGACTGAAAAACAGCTTCTATTTCAAGGCCATCAGGCTGTTAAACAGCCATCACTGACACAGAGAGGCTGCTGCCAACATACAGACTCAAATCACTGGCCACTTTAATACATGGATTTAATAATGGTATCACTAGTCACTTTAAAAAATGCCACTTTAATAATGTTTACATATCCTAGATTACTCATATGTATATAGTGTATTTTATACCATCTATTGCATCTTTCCTATGTCGTACAGCCATCGCACATCCATATATTCTTATTCCATCCCCTTACATTGTGTGTGTGTGTGTGTGTGTGTGAGTATATAAGGTAGTCGTTGTGAATTTGTTCGATTACTTGTTAGATATTACTGCACTGTCGGACTAGAAGCACCGGCATTTCGCTACAAACGCATTAACATCTGTTAACCATGTGTATGTGACCAATAAAATTTGATTTGAGTATGATTTTCTCAGGAATGGGTTGGTAACTGTAGTTCTTTTATAATTAGGCAGATGCAGGCAATGCCAGGCCTGCAGGACCACTGGCCCTGTAGTGTCTAATCTTTTTTGCTACAACCGTAATCGGACTGGAGAGAATCGGGCCTTTCATTCTGGTCTGCTAAAGCTATCCCTATTAATAGAATGAGAATTCAGGTGGAGATTAAATTATTCAACCCCACAAGGAGGATAGATCATCTTGCTGTGTGGGTCTACTAGATTGTCACACCTGCTGTTCCAACCTCTGAACTCAGTGCTTTTGAACTGTGTCTCCAGACTACAGGAAAGACCCTTACTCCAAGGGCCATCCCTGTAAAACCATCTGCTGTCGCAATGACCTGAGGCTGAAGAAACCACGTCCAGGAGGCTGCTATGACACCAAGGTCAGGGTTCAATTACCACCATGTCCACGCATTCGCACTCATAAAATAATATCAAAGGGAACATGATGGCACAATTTATACTCCTATGGTACATCACAATACTAAAATAACATTCAAGTAAAACAGGGCCATTTTTTATTATCTCCTCTCTCTCCTTCTCTCTCGCGCTCTCTCACTCTCTCTCCTTCCCTCTCCTAGGTGACAGACTTCCACCTGGCACGTCAGTTAGCAGGCGAGGCGGTGAACGGTCCCACCACTCAGGGGGGCCTGCTTCCGTTCTCCTGGAGCCACTTCAACAGCACAGCCCACAAGGGTCTGCCGCAGTCATATAACTTCAGCTTCATCACCATGAAGCCAACTCTGTCACTATACCAGCCCTGAGAGGGGTCTAGGTTGTGTTCATAAGGGCATGCAACTTCATTTTTTTTACAATGGAAGATGAAAATAAGGGTTTCTTTTTGGACAAGTCCAGATAGTCCCTCTCTATTTAATTCAGTTATCTTCCATTTGGTGCTTAATGAAAATGACCCATGGGTCTGAAAGCACAGCGGGGCTAGGGAATAAAGGAAGAAGTGGCCACCAGACACTTACCCAAGGCTTTTTTTTTTGTAAACGAAATGGTTAGATGCACTGATTATACTGTCTTTGTTATGTGATTGTTAGTTTTGTATAATGTGTGTTCATTTGTGTGGTGTATATTCCTTAATGACTGAGCAGGCAGAGGTCATTACGTGGTTCTATGTTTACAGTGCAGTCCAGTAAATTGTATCAGTCGGGGCTGGGGAACATGTAGCCTACGGGCCAATATTGACATTTACACACAATGATACCAGCTCAGACTTCTCATTTTGTGCCAGTTTGGTTCCCTGGTCTTGACTTGAACCAAAAGTGATGACCGGATGCCAATAATCAGGGAATTAGTTGTCTGTACAACATTCTCATGTTTGTGTGTTTTTTCTGAAGCCACCATATTGATACTCCCCGAAGAAGCAGTCCTCAATAGGAATTTATGCAATTCCACACAATAGGAATGAATGCAATTCCACAGTAGTTCAATTAAATGTTTCAATTACAAAATTACATGTCTTTAGTGGGGACATTAGTACTATCAAAAATTCCACTGATATGGTTTTATTTAAATTTGAATGTTTAGTTCACATAATACAATTTTAAAGTATACATTAAGGTGTCTGTAATAGAATAAACGTGACAATAAATGCATTTCTATCGAGTCCAAAATGTGCTTTTACCATAGAGTACTATAGTATGAGTCATAATACCCATAAAACCTAGCGTTTTTCCAACATTCATTTTTTCCATAGGGGATTTTAGAAAAACTTCAAATAAGGGCTGTGTTTCGTGTAGGCTTTTCCTGGTGTGACGTTTTGATAGCCATGTAAATCTCTCTAGGACGAGGTGACTTTTATCAATATATTCACCTGTATTTACCCCCCAAAAATGAAATGCTTATTAGCTACTAATGTAGCTATCATGAAGAACTACAAATCACATGATGATCTGGATGAGAGTGCCGAATTGAGGCAAAGGTAAGAATATCTGGATTAACTATCTAATGTTAGCTAAATGTAGTAATGAATAAATTGGCTACATTTATTTAATTTGACAATTCTGTGAACTGTCTTGTGCAAGTTTTTAATTGACACAATAACTGTTAGCAAAGGTCTCCGCTAGAGATGATGTGCAGGAGCTTGCAGGGATTTTCAGTTTTGCATGATGTCTTACTTTGATGCTAATTAGCATTTTCGAATCTGAGAGTAAATAGAGCCAAATATATTGATAAAAGTCACCTTGCTAGAGAGATTTACATCATTATCAAAACTTCACGCCAGGGTAAGTTTACACGAAACTCATCCCTTGTTTTAAGTGTTTCTAAAAATACCCTATGGGAAAAATGAATGGTGGAAAAACGATTGGAACCATTTCCCTGTTTGACCGATAGGTTTTATGGGTATTATGACACCTCCACTGTGGGGCTCTGTGAAGGAATACAAAAATGAAGGTGCCTTGGCTAGTTGGCTTCAAAACAGCGTCCTCTGTTAGTAATCTGTGTGTATATATATATACATCGTTGGGCGGAGCTCGAGACAACGAGGTACACTGTTTCTCAACAAGTGTTGTTGAGAAAGAGAGGAACATTGACGGCGGTGGGTACGCACGCTATTGCATACATTGCTATTTTTCCTAATGGCAACGGAGGAAAAAAGGAAATCGATGCCGCAGGCTGTATCAGCAGTCGGCTCGTTGCCGACACCTCAGTGCTACAATAACAACAATAATAATAACAACAACAATAACAATCGAGGCAGCGAGGTAAGCGAGAATACGACCACCTCGAGCGCTACCGAATCAAGTGGACCGGAAACGCACAGCATCGGGAACGGTTGTGGAGTCAATCCAACAGTGGGAAATAACGGGAAATGGGTCCGTTTGAACGTCGGCGGTACCGTATTCCTCACAACGCGGCATACCCTACTCAAAGAACAGACTTCCTTTCTCTATCGGCTCTGTCAACAAAAGGACTTGCATTCGGACACGGTAAGAAGATAATTGATCAAGCGCTTGTCTTCGCTTTGATCAAGATGACATCCGAATCTGATAAGGCAAGACGAATGAGTGAATGGTACCCCCACCAGATATGGCTCTGGTACTGCAATGACAAGTGGGTCAGATGGATGTGCAAGTGCTGCCTCATTCAGGCTTGTGTAGCGTGTCTATGCTCGAACACCTGTTACCTAGGGTCGGATTTTCGAGACTAGAGGGGTGGTGGCGTAGTATTTTTCAAAAATCTACATGTATACAGTGCCTTCAGAAAGTATTCACACCTCTTTGACTTTTTCCACATTTAGTTATGTTACAGTCTAAATTCATATTGCATTGAATTGAGATGTCACTGGCCTGTACAGAATACCCCATAATGTCAAAGTGGAATTATGTTTTTAGAAATGTTTACAAATTAATTAAATGAAAAGCTGAAATGTCTTTAGTAAAAATGTGCTTAACAAGTCACATAATGCATTGCATGGACTCACTTTGTGTGCAATAATAGTGTTTAACATTATTTTTGAATGTTTACCTCATCTCTGTACCCCACACAACAATTATCTGTCGGTCCCTCATTCCAGCAGTGAATTTCACACACAGATTCAACCACAAAGACCAAGGAGAATTTCCAATGCCTCGTAAAGAAGGGCGCCTATTGGTAGATGGGTAACATTGAATATCCCTTTGAGCATGTTGAAGTTGTTTATTACACTTTGGATGGCGTATTAACACACTCAGTCACTACAAACATGCAACTGCTCGGGATTTCACCATGAGGTCAATGATGACTTTAAAATAGTTAGAGTTTAATGGCTGATAGGAGACAACTAGGGGATAGATCAACAATGTAGTTACACCACAATACTTACCTCAATGACAAAAGAAGGAAACCTGTACAGAATACAAATATTCCAAAACATACATCCTGTTTGCAGTAAGAAACTAAAGTAAAAATGCAAAAAAAATGCAAAGAATTGAACATGATGTCCTGAATTCAAAGTGCTATGTTTGGGGCAAATCCAACATAACACATCACTGAGTACCACTCTTTATATTTTCAAGCATAGCGGTGGCTGCATCATGTTATGGGAAGGCTTGTCATCGGCAAGGACTAGGAATTTTTTTATGATAAAAATAATAATAATAGAACTAAGCACAGGCAAAATCCTAGAGGGAAACCTTATGCTTTCCAACAGACACTGCGAGACAAGTTCACCTTTCAGCAGGACAATAACCGATAACACAAGGCCAAATATACACTGGAGTTGCTTTCCAAGACGACATTGAATATTCCTGAGTGGCATAGCTACTGTTTCAACTTAAGTCGTATTGAAAATCTATGGCAAGACTTGAAAATGGATGTCTAGCAATGATCAACAACCAACTTGACAGAGTTTATATTGCAAATATTGTACAATCCAGGTGTGCAAAACTCTTAGAGACGTACCCAGAAAGACTCACAGCTGTAACAGCAGCCAAAGTTGACTCTAACATGTATTGACTCGGGTGTGAATACTTATGTAAATGAGATCTCTTTTTAATTTTCAATAAATGTGCAAACCTTTCTAAAAATATGTTTTTACTTTGTCATTATGGGGTATTGTGTGTAGATGGGTGAGATTTGTAAAACATTTTTTTAATCCATTTTGAATTCCATCTGTAACACAACAGAATGTGGAATAAGTCAAAACGTATGAATACTTTCTGAAGTATTACATCACTAATGCAGTAGGAGTGTATAATATGATTCATTTTAGAGTGACTGTCTATTCTTTCTGTCTGTTTGTAGCCTATGATTACAGATGGTCTCGTCCCTTGGCCACATGCTTAACCCAGTGTTGTACTGTTAATTGACTGGCTCCTGCACCAGTGGCCACAATGAATAGATGAGGCGCATCGTCTTTGTGTGTGACCTTTTATTTTTCTAACTTGATCACTAATAATCAGATCATTTTGAGTGCTCTTCTTTGACCATTGATGGCCTGATCAATTCTACCCTGCTCTCCTCCACATCTAGATGTGGTTAGTTTATTTCAGACATTAAGCTGGATATGAGTCAAGCAAGACCTGATGAGACATTTGATATGTACCCTAGCCTACCACGTAAAGGCACGATGGATTTATTTTCCCTGGTTGACACAGACATGCTCAGGAAAGTGATATCACATCTTAAGCCTTGTACCTTCCTTCTCAATCCTATCCCCACCACCTTCTTCAAAACAGTGCAAGCTATAGTTAATCACTCCCTGTTCATATGCACTTTCCCCACTGCAGTAATAACTGCTATGGTGAAGCCCCTTCTGAAGAAGAGTAATCTAGATTCTTCAGCTATTAGCAATTTTCGGCCAATCTCCAACCTTCCATTCTTAAGTAAAATTCTGTGGAAATTGGTTTTCAAACAGCTAAATTGTTTTTTTTAAAGTGCCAACTATTTTAGAAGAATTCCAATCTGTTTTTTTTGCCTACAAGAGCACAGGGGCGGCAGCGTAGCCTAGTGGTTAGAGCGTTGGACTAATAACCGGAAGGTTGCGAGTTCAAACCCCCGAGCTGACAAGGTACAAATCTGTCGTTCTGCCCCTGAACAGGCAGTTAACCCACTGTTCCCAGGCCGTCATTGAAAATAAGAATGTGTTCTTAACTGACTTGCCTGGTTAAATAAAGGTTAAATAAATAAATAAATAAAACAGGGAAAGCCTTAGTTAAAATGGTAAATGATCTTAGAGCCAACACAGATGCCAAACAGCTCTCTGTCCTTGTACTCTTGGATTTATGTGCTGCATTTGACACTTTTGGCCACGATGTCCTTCTGGACAAACTGAAGAAGTGGCTTAGCCTCTCTGATCCAGTTCTAAATTGGTTTAGGAGCTATTTAACTGGTCAAGAGTTTTTTTTGTCACCCTTGGTGAACATAACTCAGAGAAAATCTATCACGTGGCGTTACACCAGGTTCCATTTTGGGTCCGGTTAAGTTTATGTATGTTACCCCTCATTTTAGATTCTGACCAAAATTGCTTTTTACCACCTGAGGAACATTGCCAAGATGTGGCCGTTTCTATCTCAGGCTGATACAGAGAGACTCATCCATGCTTTTATTACAAGCAGGTTTGACTACTGTAATGCTCTCCTGTCTGGTCTACCCAAGAAAGCCATTGGTCAACTGCAAAATGTACAGAATGCTGCAGCATGGGTACTGACCAAGACCAGACAGAGAGCACACATTACACCGGTTTTAAAGTCTCTGCACTAGCTGCCTGTGAGTTTTAGAATTCATTTAAAGATTTTTCTATTGGTTTTTAAATCAATCCATGATTGTGCACCCCAATACATGTCAGACATGCTTTTAAGTTATGTACCCAATATGTCCCTCAGGTCCTCTGGAACTGGCCTTTTAACTATCCCAAAGACAAGGACCAAGAGTCATGGAGAGGCAGCCTTTAGTTATTATGCCCCCAAACACTGGAATAGCCTGCCAGAGAACCTGAGGGAGCCCAAACTGTGATCTTAAAACACACCTTTTTAGCTTTGCTTTTCCTTAGGGTGCTTTTTAGTCTTACAGTTTTTATTGTTCTACTTTTCTTTTTTATCCTCTTATGTTTGTTGTGTAGTAAATGTTTCTGCTTGTTTCTATTTTCTCCTGTGAAGTGCAAGCTATATAAATAAAGCTTGATTTGATTAGTGCACTAATGTCCATGAGTGTTGCTTCTCCTCTCCTTCCTCTCTCACTCTGAAGTGTAAGCTATATAAATAAAGCTTGATTTGATTAGTGCACTAATGTCCATGAGTGTTGCTTCTCCTCTCCTTCCTCTCTCACTCTGAAGTGCAAGCTATATAAATAAAGCTTGATTTGATTAGTGCACTAATGTCCATGAGTGTTGCTTCTCCTCTCCTTCCTCTCTCACTCTGAAGTGCAAGCTATATAAATAAAGCTTGATTTGATTAGTGCACTAATGTCCATGAGTGTTGCTTCTCCTCTCCTTCCTCTCTCACTCTGAAGTGCAAGCTATATAAATAAAGCTTGATTTGATTAGTGCACTAATGTCCATGAGTGTTGCTTCTCCTCTCCTTCCTCTCTCACTCTGGTTCCAGTTATTGTTTTCTCCTTAGAATAAGTCAAATGATTGTATGTGTGTCTGTCTGTGTTGAGACAAACAACACCCCTGTTTTCCTAACAGGTATTTCCTGTGGGACCCAGTGAGGCCCCCATAGGGACCTGGAACTAGGCTAGGCAAACTGTGTAGTTCCTTGGGAAAACGCTGGGTAAACCATTAACACACCAGGTGAGGGTTGACATTTCCGTGACGGCTGTTTAATGGGCCGACCGGTGGTGGTGTGGCTGAACATACAGGACAGAAAATACAGAGAGAGAGTAGATCATTTTTAATCTTCACCCTCGCTGTGTGCATGTGCGTTCATGTTTCATTCATAGCAATGGTACTGAGATATTCTGGTGTTGTCATCATACATGACAACATCGGTCTAAGGCACTGCATCTCAGTGCAGGAGGCGTCACTGCAGTCCCTGGTTCGAATCCAGGCTGAATCTCATCCGGCTGTGATTGGGAGTCCCATAGGGCGGCGCACAATTGTCCCAGCATCGTCCGGGCTTGGCCGGGGTAGGCCGTCATTGTAAATAAGAATTTGATCTTTACTGACTTGCCTAGTTAAATAAAGATTACATTTTTTAAATAATTTTAAAAAACTCATACTGTCATGTCCAATGAGGAGGTGTCTGTCTGTCTGTCCTCAACTGCAGTTGCTCTGAGTTGTCTCTCCCTGTCCCTGTCCAGCCCCCTTTTCCCCAGCACCTCTACCTCTGCCCTTGTCTATCTCCCTCACCCTCATCCATTCTCCAGTGTCTGCCAGCTTTCGTCAACGTCCATTCTCCTTTTCTCTGCCTGGCTCCCAAGACTCATCTTCCTTCAACTGAGTGCCTCACTTACCCTCCATCCCTCCGGCCCATCTCGCTCTCACGCCCTCTCTCTCATTCTGATCTGATCTGCAGGCTCTCATTCTTTAAGGAATGAGGAAAGGGCCTTCCACAAAGTTGGAAGTACAGAATCATCTAGAATGTCATTGTATGCTGTAGCATTAAGATTTCCCTTCGCTGGAACTAAGGGGTCTAGCCCGAACCATGAAAAACTGCCCCAGACCATTAGTCCTCCTCCACCTAACTTTACAGTTTGCACTATGCATTAGGGCAGGTAGCGTTCTCCTGGCATCCGCCAAACCCAGATTTGTCCGTCGGACTGCCAGATGCGTGATTAATCACTCCAGAGAACACGTTTCCACTGCGCGTTTCCAGTCCAGTGGCGGCGAGCTTTACACCACTCCAGCTGACGCTTGGCATTGGCAATGGTGATCTTAGGCTTGTGTGCTCAGCCATGGAAACCTATTTCATGCAGCTCCAGACTAAAAGTTATTGTGCTGACGTTGCTTCTAGAGGCAGTTTGGAACTCGGTAGTGAGTGTGGCAACCGAGGACAGACGATTTTTATGCGCTTCAGCACTCGGCAGTCACATTCTGTGAGCTTGTGTGGCCTACGACTTCAGGGCTAAGACGTTGCTCCTAGATGTTTCCACTTCACAATAACAGGACTTACAGTTGACTGGGGCAGCTCGAGCAGGGCAGAAATGTGACTAACCGACTTGTTGGAATGTAATGTAACAGGCTCTCTCTCCAACTCCCTCTCTTCTCTCCATGTCTCTGTGCTACTCTCTTCATTCTTAGCCCCTATCTCTCTCTACCCCCCATCCCTAGGCTGTAAGAGGGA
The DNA here is from genome assembly GCF_002021735.2 of Oncorhynchus kisutch. Lineage (NCBI taxonomy): Eukaryota > Metazoa > Chordata > Actinopteri > Salmoniformes > Salmonidae > Oncorhynchus > Oncorhynchus kisutch. The sequence continues at coordinate 13,319,664 of NC_034184.2, forward strand.
CTCAATCACTAATTATCGTCCTTCTCAACAAAAGAGGACTTTTGCTGTTAGTGTATAACAGGTAATCGCAAGGGGGTTTCAATCCTACATATTGACCAAAACCCAATAGACTAGAATAGCACTTAATATTGATCTCCTATTCATACTAGTAATTCCTATGGTTCTCCTCTACTGTAGGATGAGACAGGGGCCTATGTGATAGACAGAGACCCCACCTACTTTGGCCCCATCCTCAACTACCTGCGACACGGCAAACTAGTCTACAACAAGGAGTTGGCTGAAGAAGGTACTGGATTACGTTTGGTATTTTTTGACATGTACTACATAATGTGTTATGCCATTTTAATGCATTGTAAGACTAGCAATAAGCATGCAGCAGTGGTGTGTGGGTAAAAATCACTGGGGAAGCCAGAAAAAAAGCCATACTTCAACCTATGTGTTGTGATAATTGAGTTGCTTTCTCTATAACCTGTTAGTTCATATTCCTTGACACCGTGATATATAGGTCTAAGGCCGAGACAATAAGAAGTTAGTGGCAGAATAAATTCAACCACACCTTTGTTTCATCACACCCGGAGAGCAACCTCTTTCCGGCAACGTCCACAAAGAATATTGCATGTAACAAACAGTTACATTACCTACAGCATGGTCAAGCAAGTAATGTTTCCCACATTTTCGGACTACTAAACAACTATTGATTTAGAATTACGTGAGTTACCCAAGTCGAAAACATTTCAACATCATCTAATAAACTATGCTTAGTCTAAGAGTGTTAAACAAATATATATATATATATATTTCACCTTTATTTAACCAGGTAGGCTAGTTGAGAACAAGTTCTACCAAAAAAACTACCAAAAACAATTTAGTCCAATCAAGATAAGTATGATTTAGTTGTCCATGGTTCTGATTTCTCTCTCTCTCTCTCTCTCTCTCTCTCTCTCTCTCTCTCTCTCTCTCTCTCTCTCTCTCTCTCTCTCTCTCTCTCTTTCTTTCTTTCTCTTTCTTTCTCTCTCTCTCTCTCTCTCTCTCTCTCTCTCTCTCTCTCTCTCTCTCTCTTTCTCTTTCTCTCTCTCTCTTTCTCTCTCTCTCTCTCTCTCTCTTTCTCTTTCTCTCTCTCTCTTTCTTTCTTTCTCTTTCTTTCTCTCTCTTTCTCTTTCTCTCTTTCTCTTTCTCTCTTTCTCTTTCTCTCTCTTTCTCTCTCTTTCTCTCTCTCTCTCTCTCTCTCTCTCTCTCTCTCTCTCTCTCTCTCTCTCTCTCTCTCTGTCTTGTCTGTCCTGTGTGTGTTCCCTCTCCCAGGTGTGTTGGAGGAGGCTGAGTTCTACAACATCACTCCTCTGATCAAACTGATCAAGGAGCGGATCCTGGAGCGGGACTGTAAAGTCACACAGGTCAAACACGCACACTGTACATAAGCGGCCGAGATATACACAAATACAAGATGGCTACAGGTTAAAACAACAGACTCAAAACCAGTGCTTTGTGCAGAAAGTTCTGCCATTTTTCCCTCTGTATTTTCTAGTATATTCCACCCATCCCCTCTGTCCTGTCTAAATTATGTCTCCTCTCTAGTATTTCTGTTATGTATCTTTCTATCTTCCTCTCTCTGTATTATACAGTTATACACTGCCCATTGCCCACACACACACACACACACACTGCCTCCCTTTACCCCCTCCTTTTCACCCACCACCCCTCTAGCTCTCCCTATCCTCTTCTGTCTTACTCTCTCTCTCTCTCAGCAGATGCCTCCTAAGCAAGTGTACTGAGTGTTGCAGTGTTTACATATCTCTCTCTCCACACTTCTCTCTCTCCGTCTATCAGCAGGTGCCTCCTAAACATGTGTACCGGGTGTTGCAGTGCCAGGAGGAGGAGCTGACTCAGATGGTTTCCACCATGTCGGACGGCTGGAAGTTTGAGCAGGTCAGCGTACGCGCCTGCAGAAAGCCCCGCACTGGACTGCTCTGGACTGTGGGTTGGATTCGTTGCTCCTCTGCTCTACCACCCTCCCAACCAATCAACTCCTTTCCTGCTCTCTGTTAGCCAATCAGATCCTCAGAGGAAGACCAATCAGAGACCAAGGCCCAGTCCTAATCTGCTCACAAATACAGCCTCCTTTTCACATTTCCATCCCCTCAGAAGAAGACTGATCTAAACAGACATGTTGTGTTGCAAACACAGACCAGTGATCATAAGGGGAAGGAGATGCAAAAAGGATGCGGAGCTAAGTAAGTTCCAATAGAAGCTACCATATGTTGGCACAATGACAGTTTAGTAAAGAGTATTGAGTGATGCTGTAATGCTAAACATTGCCGTCACTGTGACAGGGTGTACAGTTCAGTCTCACTGCCCGTAGTTGTAGTGCTGCTAAGCTGTCCTTCTCATCTGTCCCTGCTCTCTGCATGAGCATCCATGGACTTGCCTGCTGTGATATGGGGCCATCTCTCGTGCTCTCTCCTCTCTCCGTGTGTGTGACTCACTCGCTCTCTCTCTCTCCTCTCTCCGTGTGTGTGACTCACTCGCTCTCTCTCTCTCCTCTCTCCGTGTGTGTGACTCACTCGCTCTCTCTCCCTCTCTCTCCTCTCTCTCTCCTCCGTGTGTGTGACTCACTCGCTCGCTCTCTCTCCTCTCTCCGTGTGTGTGACTCACTCGCTCTCTCTCTCCTCTCTCTCTCCGTGTGTGCGTGTGGTAGATGGTGAACATTGGTTCGTCATACAGCTATGGGACAGAGAACCAGGCAGAGTTTCTTTGTGTGGTGTCCAAGGAGCTACACACACCTGGCTCAGGCCTGGGCACCGAACAGAGCCACAAGACCAAGGTGAGACTGACACACAGGAAACACACACGGGTACACATGCGTCAGATAGGTGAATGGTGTACAATGTAGAAGTATATCTATCACCACCATTCACTTCGACCAAGGTCTGAAGTAGCAGGATATGGATCTGTCCCTGTGTGACATTTCTCCTCATCCAAGATGATCTCAGCATCCTTTGATCTTAGTCTCGGCATTCTCCACTCAAACACTCCAAATGTCCATTTAAATTGGATACCAATTTCATGGTATTCAATTGGTAGTTAGTCTTGTCTCATCGCGGCAACTCCAGTACAGACTCAGGAGAGGCGAAGGTCGAGAGCCGCGCATCCTCCGAAACACAACCCAGCCACACACTGCTTCTTGACACAATGCCTGCTTAACCCGGAAGCCAGCCGCACCAATGTGTCGGAGGAAACACCGTACACCTGGCGACAGTGTCAGCGTGCACGGCTCCCGGCCTGCCACAGGAGTCGTTAACACTCGATGGGACAAGGACATCCCTGCCGCCAAACCCTCCCCTAACCCGGACAACGCTGGGCCAATTGTGCGCCGCCCCATGGGTCTTCCGGTCACTGCTGGCTGCGAGAGAGCCTGGAATCGACCCAGGGGCGGCAGGGTAGCCTAGTGGTTAGAGCGTTGGACTAGTAACAGAAAGGTTTCATGTTCAAATCCCCGAGCTGACAAGGTACAAATCTGTCGTTCTGCCCCTGAACAGGCAGTTAACCCACTGTTCCTAGGCCGTCATTGAAAATTCGAATTTGTTCTTAACTGACTTGCCTAGTTAAATAAAGGTAAAATGTAAAAATAAAAAAATCTCTAGTGGCACAGCCTTAGATCTCTGTGCCACTCGGGAGGCAACACTCCAAATGTCACACACACACGTCTCCCAAATGTAATTCACAAGCACATTCACTCTATCATCCATATGTTCTCTCTCTCTCCATGATACATCAATCTGTTCATTATTTTTTGTCGTTTTTTATTCTCCACATTTTTATTTGAGGGAAGGCTTCAGAGGTGCAGGATGAGGAGGAGGAGGGAGGAGAGAGAAATACCACCCTGAATGAGTGCATAAGGGAATGACAGTCTTGTGTCAATGTTCCAAGGACGTGAATGGGTGAGGATCCATGCTAGTGTTGTTGGCTGGTGGTGCTAGTAGCAGTAGTAGACCGTGTGATCAAAAGGGATCCAGGGCTATTTCACAGCATGGCATTCCTTACCCCAAACTCAACACAGTAACCAAAGGCCAAGGATGAACTAACTTTTATAAAAATTAAAAATTAAAATTATTCGATTTTTACAATATGTAGAGAAAAAAGCAGGTCTTGAACTTTTGCTCCCCATCAAAAACAGTTGGCTTCTGTTTGTTTGAAATACTGATTGTGATGCCAGAGAGCTTGATATTGCCCTGGGGCCTTTGTGTCCTGCCTGGGACATGATCTGTTCAGCGGCATAACCCAGCTGTTCTGATGATGAGCTAGTCTCCCTAGGAAGATGGGTTGCCTCTCACATGAACAATGCCCTAGTTGCCTGTTACGAACCCCTTTGGCCCTGCAGTCTAGGGGGGATGGAAACGAGACCCGTAACATATCTCATGCAAATCACCCCAGTGAAAAGGTAACAGTGAGAACAAACAAAAAACACAGACAACATAAATCTACCGTCAAACACTTCAGGTTTATTTTAAACACACGGTAATGGGGTGTGGGGGAAAGGGGGCTGAGCTGGACCCAAGGAAAGAAATAATATACACTGCTCAAAAAAATAAAGGGAACACTTAAACAACACAATGTAACTCCAAGACAATCACACTTCTGTGACATCAAACTGTCCACTTAGGAAGCAACACTGATTGACAACAAATTTCACATGCTGTTGTGCAAATGGAATAGACAACAGGTGGAAATTATAGGCAATTAGCAAGACACCCCCAATAAAGGAGTGGTTCTGCAGGTGGTGACCACAGACCACTTCTCAGTTCCTATGCTTCCTGGCTGATGTTTTGGTAACTTTTGAATGCTGGCGGTGCTTTCACTCTAGTGGTAGCATGAGACGGAGTCTACAACCCACACAAGTGGCTCAGGTAGTGCAGCTCATCCAGGATGGCAAATGCGAGCTGTGGCAAGAAGGTTTGCTGTCTTGTCAGCGTAGTGCCCAGAGCATGGAGGCGCTACTAGGAGACAGGCCAGTACATCAGGAGAGGTGGAGGAGGCCGTAGGAGGGCAATATTTCAGCAACAGGACCGCTACCTCCGCCTTTGTGCAAGGAGGAGCAGGAGGAGCACTGCCAGAGCCCTGCAAAATGACCTCCAGCAGGCCAAAAATGTGCATGTGTCTGCTCAAACGGTCAGAAACCTACTCCATGAGGGTGGTATGAGGGCCCGACGTCCACAGGTGGGGGTTGTGCTTACAGCCCAACACAGTGCAGGACATTTGGCATTTTCCAGAGAACACCAAGATTGGCAAATTCGCCACTGGCGCAGTGTGCTCTTCACCGATGAAAGCAGGTTCACACTGAGCACATGTGGCAGAGTCTGGAGACTCCGTGGAGAACGTTCTGCTGCCTGCAACATCCTCCAGCATGACCGGTTTGGCGGTGGGTCAGTCATGGTGTGGGGTGGAATTTCTTTGGGGGGCCGCACAGCCCTCCATGTGCTCGCCAGAGGTAGCCTGACTGCCATTAGGTACCAAGATGAGATCCTCAGAGCCCTTGTGAGACCATATGCTGGTGCGGTTGGCCCTGGGTTCCTCCTAATGCAAGACAATGCTAGACCTCATGTCGCTGGAGTGTGTCAGCAGTTCCTGCAAGAGGAAGGCATTGATGCTATGGACTGGCCCGCTTGTTCCCCAGACCTGAATCCAATTGAGCACATCTGGGACATCATTGGCGGATGCTTTAGTCCAGGTCTGGGAGGAGATCCCTCAGGGGACCATCCGCCACCTCATCAGGAGCATGCCCAGGCATTGTAGGGAGGTCATACAGGCACGTGGAGGCCACACACACTACTGAGCCTCATTTTGACTTGTTTTAAGGACATTACATCAAAGTTGGATCAGCCTGTAGTGTGGTTTTCCACTTTAATTTTGAGTGCGACTCCAAATCCAGACCTCCATGGGTTGATAAATTTGATTTCCATTGATAATTTGTATGATTTTGTTGTCAAAATGTAAATGTAAAGAAATAAGTATTTAATAAGAATATTTCATTCATTCAGATCTAGGATGTGTTATTTTAGTGTTACCTTTTATTTTTTTGAGCAGTGTATATCCAAACAAACCCCTAAGCTAGTCTAGCCTGCTTTCGGAACAGCTGGCTAACTAACCAAAAATACAGGGGGTGATCCGCCAGTTCTAACTAGGGTATTTAGACACTGTTTTCCTATGGGTAATGTAGGCCCATGGGCGACATGGCTGGTTATCCCCTTTTCCCACCAACAAACAGTCATGCACCATAACAATACAATACTCACAGATAACGGACAAGGTGACATGTAGGTGCAAAAACAGAAGAGAGATCTCCAGAGAGAACTGATTGGGATACTTTTAAACCAAGGGAAAGGGAAAGGGGATGTGATTGGGTAAGGGAAAAGGAGCAGGTGTGTCTTCAGTGGCGACTGATTAGTGACACCTGTGAATGAAAGAAAACAAATACACACACACAGGATACCTGTATCTGTAACATTGCCTCTCACATGAACAATGCCCTAGATGCCTCCCACATGAACAATGCCCTAGATGCCTCTCACATGAACAATGTCCTTGATGCCTCTCACATGAACAATGTCCTAGATGCCTCTCACATGAACAATGCCCTAGATGCCTCTCACATGAACAATGTCCTAGATGCCTCTCACATGAACAATGCCCTAGATGCCTCTCACATCTAGATGCCTCTCACATGAACAATGTCCTAGATGCCTCTCACATGAACAATGTCCTAGATGCCTTTCACAAGGACAATGTCCTAGATGCCTTTCACAAGGACAATGTCCTAGATGCCTCTCACATGAACAATGCCCTAGATGCCTCTCACATCTAGATGCCTCTCACATGAACAATGTCCTAGATGCCTCTCACATGAACAATGTCCTAGATGCCTTTCACAAGGACAATGTCCTAGATGCCTTTCACAAGGACAATGTCCTAGATGCCTCTCACATGAACAATGCCCTAGATGCCTCTCACATGAACGATGTCCTAGATGCCTCTCACATGAACAATGTCCTAGATGTCTCTCACATGAACAATGTCCTAGATGCCTCTCACATGAACAATGTCCTAGATGCCTCACATGAACAATGTCCTAGATGCCTCTCACATGAACAATGCCCTAGATGCCTCTCACATCTAGATGCCTCTCACATGAACAATGCCCTAGATGCCTCTCACATGAACAATGTCCTAGATGCCTCTCACATGAACAATGCCCTAGATGCCTCTCACATGAACAATGCCCTAGATGCCTCTCACATGAACAATGTCCTAGATGCCTCTCACATGAACAATGTCCTAGATGCCTCTCACATGAACAATGCCCTAGATGCCTCTCACATGAACAATGTCCTAGATGCCTCTCACATGAACAATGTCCTAGATGCCTCTCACATGAACAATGCCCTAGATGCCTCTCACATCTAGATGCCTCTCACATGAACAATGCCCTAGATGCCTCTCACATGAACAATGTCCTAGATGCCTCTCACATGAACAATGTCCTAGATGCCTCTCACATGAACAATGTCCTAGATGCCTCTCACATGAACAATGTCCTAGATGCCTCTCACATGAACAATGCCCTAGATGCCTCTCACATCTAGATGCCTCTCACCTGAACAATGCCCTAGATGCCTCTCACATGAACAATGCCCTAGATGCCTCTCACATCTAGATGCCTCTCACATGAACAATGCCCTAGATGCCTCTCACATGAACAATGTCCTAGATGCCTCTCACATGAACAATGTCCTAGATGCCTCTCACATGAACAATGTCCTAGATGCCTCTCACATCTAGATGCCTCTCACATGAACAATGCCCTAGATGCCTCTCACATGAACAATGCCCTAGATGCCTCTCACATGAACAATGCCCTAGATGCCTCTCACATGAACAATGTCCTAGATGCCTCTCACATGAACAATGCCCTAGATGCCTCTCACATGAACAATGCCCTAGATGCCTCTCACATGAACAATGCCCTAGATGCCTCTCACATGAACAATGTCCTTGATGCCTCTCACATGAACAATGTCCTAGATGCCTCTCACATGAACAATGCCCTAGATGCCTCTCACATGAACAATGTCCTAGATGCCTCTCACATGAACAATGCCCTAGATGCCTCTCACATCTAGATGCCTCTCACCTGAACAATGCCCTAGATGCCTCTCACATGAACAATGCCCTAGATGCCTCTCACATCTAGATGCCTCTCACATGAACAATGCCCTAGATGCCTCTCACATGAACAATGTCCTAGATGCCTCTCACATGAACAATGTCCTAGATGCCTCTCACATGAACAATGTCCTAGATGCCTCTCACATCTAGATGCCTCTCACATGAACAATGCCCTAGATGCCTCTCACATGAACAATGCCCTAGATGCCTCTCACATGAACAATGCCCTAGATGCCTCTCACATGAACAATGTCCTAGATGCCTCTCACATGAACAATGCCCTAGATGCCTCTCACATGAACAATGCCCTAGATGCCTCTCACATGAACAATGCCCTAGATGCCTCTCACATGAACAATGTCCTTGATGCCTCTCACATGAACAATGTCCTAGATGCCTCTCACATGAACAATGCCCTAGATGCCTCTCACATGAACAATGTCCTAGATGCCTCTCACATGAACAATGCCCTAGATGCCTCTCACATCTAGATGCCTCTCACATGAACAATGTCCTAGATGCCTTTCACAAGGACAATGTCCTAGATGCCTTTCACAAGGACAATGTCCTAGATGCCTCTCACATGAACAATGCCCTAGATGCCTCTCACATGAACAATGTCCTAGATGCCTCTCACATGAACAATGTCCTAGATGTCTCTCACATGAACAATGTCCTAGATGCCTCTCACATGAACAATGTCCTAGATGCCTCACATGAACAATGTCCTAGATGCCTCTCACATGAACAATGCCCTAGATGCCTCTCACATCTAGATGCCTCTCACATGAACAATGCCCTAGATGCCTCTCACATGAACAATGTCCTAGATGCCTCTCACATGAACAATGCCCTAGATGCCTCTCACATGAACAATGTCCTAGATGCCTCTCACATGAACAATGTCCTAGATGCCTCTCACATGAACAATGCCCTAGATGCCTCTCACATGAACAATGCCCTAGATGCCTCTCACATGAACAATGTCCTAGATGCCTCTCACATGAACAATGTCCTAGATGCCTCTCACATGAACAATGCCCTAGATGCCTCTCACACGAACAATGTCCTAGATGCCTCTCACATGAACAATGTCCTAGATGCCTCTCACATGAACAATGCCCTAGATGCCTCTCACATCTAGATGCCTCTCACATGAACAATGCCCTAGATGCCTCTCACATGAACAATGTCCTAGATGCCTCTCACATGAACAATGTCCTAGATGCCTCTCACATGAACAATGTCCTAGATGCCTCTCACATGAACAATGTCCTAGATGCCTCTCACATGAACAATGTCCTAGATGCCTCTCACATGAACAATGTCCTAGATGCCTCTCACATGAACAATGCCCTAGATGCCTCTCACATCTAGATGCCTCTCACCTGAACAATGCCCTAGATGCCTCTCACATCTAGATGCCTCTCACATGAACAATGCCCTAGATGCCTCTCACATGAACAATGTCCTAGATGCCTCTCACATGAACAATGTCCTAGATGCCTCTCACATGAACAATGTCCTAGATGCCTCTCACATCTAGATGCCTCTCACATGAACAATGCCCTAGATGCCTCTCACATGAACAATGCCCTAGATGCCTCTCACATGAACAATGTCCTAGATGCCTCTCACATGAACAATGCCCTAGATGCCTCTCACATGAACAATGCCCTAGATGCCTCTCACATGAACAATGCCCTAGATGCCTCTCACATGAACAATGTCCTTGATGCCTCTCACATGAACAATGTCCTAGATGCCTCTCACATGAACAATGCCCTAGATGCCTCTCACATGAACAATGTCCTAGATGCCTCTCACATGAACAATGCCCTAGATGCCTCTCACATGAACAATGTCCTAGATGCCTCTCACATGAACAATGTCCTAGATGCCTCTCACATCTAGATGCCTCTCACATGAACAATGCCCTAAATGCCTCTCACATGAACAATGCCCTAGATGCCTCTCACATGAACAATGTCCTAGATGCCTCTCACATGAACAATGCCCTAGATGCCTCTCACATGAACAATGCCCTAGATGCCTCTCACATGAACAATGCCCTAGATGCCTCTCACATGAACAATGTCCTTGATGCCTCTCACATGAACAATGTCCTAGATGCCTCTCACATGAACAATGCCCTAGATGCCTCTCACATGAACAATGTCCTAGATGCCTCTCACATGAACAATGCCCTAGATGCCTCTCACATCTAGATGCCTCTCACATGAACAATGTCCTAGATGCCTCTCACATGAACAATGTCCTAGATGCCTCTCACATGAACAATGTCCTAGATGCCTTTCACAAGGACAATGTCCTAGATGCCTCTCACATGAACAATGCCCTAGATGCCTCTCACATGAACAATGTCCTAGATGCCTTTCACAAGGACAATGTCCTAGATGCCTCTCACATGAACAATGTCCTAGATGCCTCTCACATGAACAATGCCCTAGATGCCTCTCACATGAACAATGTCCTAGATGCCTCTCACATGAACAATGTCCTAGATGCCTCTCACATGAACAATGTCCTAGATGCCTCTCACATGAACAATGTCCTAGATGCCTCTCACATGAACAATGTCCTAGATGCCTCTCACATGAACAATGCCCTAGATGCCTCTCACATCTAGATGCCTCTCACATGAACAATGCCCTAGATGCCTCTCACATGAACAATGTCCTAGATGCCTCTCACATGAACAATGTCCTAGATGCCTCTCACATGAACAATGTCCTAGATGCCTCTCACATGAACAATGTCCTAGATGCCTCTCACATGAACAATGTCCTAGATGCCTCTCACATGAACAATGTCCTAGATGCCTCTCACATGAACAATGCCCTAGATGCCTCTCACATCTAGATGCCTCTCACCTGAACAATGCCCTAGATGCCTCTCACATCTAGATGCCTCTCACATGAACAATGCCCTAGATGCCTCTCACATGAACAATGTCCTAGATGCCTCTCACATGAACAATGTCCTAGATGCCTCTCACATGAACAATGTCCTAGATGCCTCTCACATCTAGATGCCTCTCACATGAACAATGCCCTAGATGCCTCTCACATGAACAATGCCCTAGATGCCTCTCACATGAACAATGCCCTAGATGCCTCTCACATGAACAATGTCCTAGATGCCTCTCACATGAACAATGCCCTAGATGCCTCTCACATGAACAATGCCCTAGATGCCTCTCACATGAACAGTGCCCTAGATGCCTCTCACATGAACAATGTCCTTGATGCCTCTCACATGAACAATGTCCTAGATGCCTCTCACATGAACAATGCCCTAGATGCCTCTCACATGAACAATGTCCTAGATGCCTCTCACATGAACAATGCCCTAGATGCCTCTCACATGAACAATGTCCTAGATGCCTCTCACATGAACAATGTCCTAGATGCCTCTCACATCTAGATGCCTCTCACATGAACAATGCCCTAAATGCCTCTCACATGAACAATGCCCTAGATGCCTCTCACATGAACAATGTCCTAGATGCCTCTCACATGAACAATGCCCTAGATGCCTCTCACATGAACAATGCCCTAGATGCCTCTCACATGAACAATGCCCTAGATGCCTCTCACATGAACAATGTCCTTGATGCCTCTCACATGAACAATGTCCTAGATGCCTCTCACATGAACAATGCCCTAGATGCCTCTCACATGAACAATGTCCTAGATGCCTCTCACATGAACAATGCCCTAGATGCCTCTCACATCTAGATGCCTCTCACATGAACAATGTCCTAGATGCCTCTCACATGAACAATGTCCTAGATGCCTCTCACATGAACAATGTCCTAGATGCCTTTCACAAGGACAATGTCCTAGATGCCTCTCACATGAACAATGCCCTAGATGCCTCTCACATGAACAATGTCCTAGATGCCTTTCACAAGGACAATGTCCTAGATGCCTCTCACATGAACAATGTCCTAGATGCCTCTCACATGAACAATGCCCTAGATGCCTCTCACATGAACAATGTCCTAGATGCCTTTCACAAGGACAATGTCCTAGATGCCTCTCACATGAACAATGCCCTAGATGCCTCTCACATGAACAATGTCCTAGATGCCTCTCACATGAACAATGTCCTAGATGCCTCTCACATGAACAATGTCCTAGATGCCTCTCACATGAACGATGTCCTAGATGCCTCTCACATGAACGATGTCCTAGATGCCTCTCACATGAACAATGCCCTAGATGCCTCTCACATGAACAATGTCCTAGATGCCTCTCACATGAACAATGTCCTAGATGCCTCTCACATCTAGATGCCTCTCACATGAACAATGCCCTAAATGCCTCTCACATGAACAATGCCCTAGATGCCTCTCACATGAACAATGTCCTAGATGCCTCTCACATGAACAATGCCCTAGATGCCTCTCACATGAACAATGCCCTAGATGCCTCTCACATGAACAATGCCCTAGATGCCTCTCACATGAACAATGTCCTTGATGCCTCTCACATGAACAATGTCCTAGATGCCTCTCACATGAACAATGCCCTAGATGCCTCTCACATGAACAATGTCCTAGATGCCTCTCACATGAACAATGCCCTAGATGCCTCTCACATCTAGATGCCTCTCACATGAACAATGTCCTAGATGCCTCTCACATGAACAATGTCCTAGATGCCTCTCACATGAACAATGTCCTAGATGCCTTTCACAAGGACAATGTCCTAGATGCCTCTCACATGAACAATGCCCTAGATGCCTCTCACATGAACAATGTCCTAGATGCCTTTCACAAGGACAATGTCCTAGATGCCTCTCACATGAACAATGTCCTAGATGCTCTCACATGAACAATGCCCTAGATGCCTCTCACATGAACAATGTCCTAGATGCCTTTCACAAGGACAATGTCCTAGATGCCTCTCACATGAACAATGCCCTAGATGCCTCTCACATGAACAATGTCCTAGATGCCTCTCACATGAACAATGTCCTAGATGCCTCTCACATGAACAATGTCCTAGATGCCTCTCACATGAACGATGTCCTAGATGCCTCTCACATGAACGATGTCCTAGATGCCTCTCACATGAACAATGTCCTAGATGCTTCTCACATGAACAATGTCCTAGATGCCTCTCACATGAACAATGTCCTAGATGCCTCTCACATGAACGATGTCCTAGATGCCTCTCACATGAACGATGTCCTAGATGCCTCTCACATGAACGATGTCCTAGATGCCTCTCCATGAACAATGTCCTAGATGCCTCTCACATGAACAATGTCCTAGATGCCTCTCACATGAACAATGTCCTAGATGACTCTCACATGAACAATGCCCTAGATGCCTCTCACATCTAGATGCCTCTCACATGAACAATGTCCTAGATGCCTCTCACATGAACAATGTCCTAGATGCCTCTCACATGAACAATGTCCTAGATGCCTTTCACAAGGACAATGTCCTAGATGCCTCTCACATGAACAATGCCCTAGATGCCTCTCACATGAACAATGTCCTAGATGCCTTTCACAAGGACAATGTCCTAGATGCCTCTCACATGAACAATGCCCTAGATGCCTCTCACATGAACAATGTCCTAGATGCCTCTCACATGAACAATGTCCTAGATGCCTCTCACATGAACAATGTCCTAGATGCCTCTCACATGAACAATGTCCTAGATGCCTCTCACATGAACAATGCCCTAGATGCCTCTCACATCTAGATGCCTCTCACATGAACAATGCCCTAGATGCCTCTCACATGAACAATGTCCTAGATGCCTCTCACATGAACAATGTCCTAGATGCCTCTCACATGAACAATGTCCTAGATGCCTCTCACATGAACAATGTCCTAGATGCCTCTCACATGACAATGTCCTAGATGCCTCTCACATGAACAATGCCCTAGATGCCTCTCACATCTAGATGCCTCTCACCTGAACAATGCCCTAGATGCCTCTCACATCTAGATGCCTCTCACATGAACAATGCCCTAGATGCCTCTCACATGAACAATGTCCTAGATGCCTCTCACATGAACAATGTCCTAGATGCCTCTCACATGAACAATGTCCTAGATGCCTCTCACATCTAGATGCCTCTCACATGAACAATGCCCTAGATGCCTCTCACATGAACAATGCCCTAGATGCCTCTCACATGAACAATGCCCTAGATGCCTCTCACATGAACAATGTCCTATATGCCTCTCACATGAACAATGCCCTAGATGCCTCTCACATGAACAATGCCCTAGATGCCTCTCACATGAACAATGCCCTAGATGCCTCTCACATGAACAATGTCCTTGATGCCTCTCACATGAACAATGTCCTAGATGCCTCTCACATGAACAATGCCCTAGATGCCTCTCACATGAACAATGCCCTAGATGCCTCTCACATGAACAATGCCCTAGATGCCTCTCACATGAACAATGTCCTAGATGCCTCTCACATGAACAATGTCCTAGATGCCTCTCACATCTAGATGCCTCTCACATGAACAATGCCCTAAATGCCTCTCACATGAACAATGCCCTAGATGCCTCTCACATGAACAATGTCCTAGATGCCTCTCACATGAACAATGCCCTAGATGCCTCTCACATGAACAATGCCCTAGATGCCTCTCACATGAACAATGCCCTAGATGCCTCTCACATGAACAATGTCCTTGATGCCTCTCACATGAACAATGTCCTAGATGCCTCTCACATGAACAATGCCCTAGATGCCTCTCACATGAACAATGTCCTAGATGCCTCTCACATGAACAATGCCCTAGATGCCTCTCACATCTAGATGCCTCTCACATGAACAATGTCCTAGATGCCTCTCACATGAACAATGTCCTAGATGCCTCTCACATGAACAATGTCCTAGATGCCTTTCACAAGGACAATGTCCTAGATGCCTCTCACATGAACAATGCCCTAGATGCCTCTCACATGAACAATGTCCTAGATGCCTTTCACAAGGACAATGTCCTAGATGCCTCTCACATGAACAATGTCCTAGATGCCTCTCACATGAACAATGCCCTAGATGCCTCTCACATGAACAATGTCCTAGATGCCTTTCACAAGGACAATGTCCTAGATGCCTCTCACATGAACAATGCCCTAGATGCCTCTCACATGAACAATGTCCTAGATGCCTCTCACATGAACAATGTCCTAGATGCCTCTCACATGAACAATGTCCTAGATGCCTCTCACATGAACGATGTCCTAGATGCCTCTCACATGAACGATGTCCTAGATGCCTCTCACATGAACGATGTCCTAGATGCCTCTCACATGAACAATGTCCTAGATGCCTCTCACATGAACAATGTCCTAGATGCCTCTCACATGAACAATGTCCCTAGATGCCTCTCACATGAACGATGTCCTAGATGCCTCTCACATGAACGATGTCCTAGATGCCTCTCACATGAACGATGTCCTAGATGCCTCTCACATGAACAATGTCCTAGATGCCTCTCACATGAACAATGTCCTAGATGCCTCTCACATGAACAATGTCCTAGATGACTCTCACATGAACAATGCCCTAGATGCCTCTCACATCTAGATGCCTCTCACATGAACAATGCCCTAGATGCCTCTCACATGAACAATGTCCTAGATGCCTCTCACATGAACAATGTCCTAAGATGCCTCTCACATGAACAATGTCCTAGATGCCTCTCACATGAACAATGTCCTAGATGCCTCTCACATGAACAATGTCCTAGATGCCTCTCACATGAACAATGTCCTAGATGCCTCTCACATGAACAATGCCCTAGATGCCTCTCACATCTAGATGCCTCTCACCTGAACAATGCCCTAGATGCCTCTCACATCTAGATGCCTCCTCACATGAACAATGCCCTAGATGCCTCTCACATGAACAATGTCCTGATGCCTCTCACATGAAACACATGTCCTAGATGCCTCTCACATGAACATGTCCTAGATGCCTCTCACAATCTAGATGCCTCTCACATGAACAATGCCTAGATGCCTCTCACATGAACAATGCCCTAGATGCCTCTCACATGAACAATGCCCTAGATGCCTCTCACATGAACAATGTCCTAGATGCCTCTCACATGAACAATGCCCTAGATGCCTCTCACATGAACAATGCCCTAGATGCCTCTCACATGAACAATGCCCTAGATGCCTCTCACATGAACAATGTCCTTGATGCCTCTCACATGAACAATGTCCTAGATGCCTCTCACCATGAACAATGCCCTAGATGCCTCTCACATGAACAATGTCCTAGATGCCTCTCACATGAACAATGCCCTAGATGCCTCTCACATGAACAATGTCCTAGATGCCTCTCACATGAACAATGTCCTAGATGCCTCTCACATCTAGATGCCTCTCACATGAACAATGCCCTAAATGCCTCTCACATGAACAATGCCCTAGATGCCTCTCACATGAACAATGTCCTAGATGCCTCTCACATGAACATGCCCTAGATGCCTCTCACAGTGAACAATGCCCTAGATGCCTCTCACATGAACAATGCCTAGATGCCTCTCACATGAACAATGTCCTTGATGCCTCTCACATGAACAATGTCCTAGATGCCTCTCACATGAACAATGCCCTAGATGCCTCTCACATGAACAATGTCCTAGATGCCTCTCACATGAACAATGCCCTAGATGCCTCTCACATCTAGATGCCTCTCACATGAACAATGTCCTAGATGCCTCTCACATGAACAATGTCCTAGATGCCTCTCACATGAACAATGTCCTAGATGCCTTTCACAAGGACAATGTCCTAGATGCCTCTCACATGAACAATGCCCTAGATGCCTCTCACATGAACAATGTCCTAGATGCCTTTCACAAGGACAATGTCCTAGATGCCTCTCACATGAACAATGTCCTAGATGCCTCTCACATGAACAATGCCCTAGATGCCTCTCACATGAACAATGCCCTAGATGCCTCTCACATGAACAATGTCCTAGATGCCTCTCACATGAACAATGCCCTAGATGCCTCTCACATGAACAATGTCCTAGATGCCTCTCACATGAACAATGTCCTAGATGCCTCTCACATGAACAATGCCCTAGATGCCTCTCACATGAACAATGCCCTAGATGCCTCTCACATGAACAATGTCCTAGATGCCTCTCACATGAACAATGCCCTAGATGCCTCTCACATGAACAATGTCCTAGATGCCTCTCACATGAACAATGTCCTAGATGCCTCTTCACATGAACAATGTCCTAGATGCCTCTCACATGAACGATGTCCCTAGATGCCTCTCACATGAACGATGTCCTAGATGCCTCTCACATGAACAATGTCCTAGATGCCTCTCACATGAACAATGTCCTAGATGCCTCTCACATGAACAATGTCCTAGATGCCTCTCACATGAAACGATGTCCCTGATGCCTCTCACATGAACGAGTCCCTAGAATGCCTCTCACATGAACAATGTCCTAGATGCCTCTCACATGAACAATGTCCTAGATGCCGCTCCACATGAACAATGTCCTAGATGACTCTCACATGAACAATGCCCTAGATGCCTCTCACATCTAGATGCCTCTCACATGAACAATGCCCTAGATGCCTCTCACATGAACAATGCCCTAGATGCCTCTCACATGAACAATGCCCTAGATGCCTCTCACATGAACAATGTCCTAGATGCTCTCACATGACAATGTCCTAGATGCCTCTCACATCTAGATGCCTCTCAACATGAAACAATGTCCTAGGTGCCTCTCACATGAACAATGTCCTAGATGCCTCTCACATGAACAATGTCCTAGATGCCTCTCACATTAACAATGTTCTAGATGCCTCTCACATGAACAATGTCCTAGATGCCTCTCACATGAACAATGCCCTAGATGCCTCTCACATGAACAATGTCCTAGATGCCTCTCACATGAACAATGTCCTAGATGCCTCTCACATCTAGATGCCTCTCACATGAACAATGTCCTAGATGCCTCTCACATGAACAATGTCCTAGATGCCTCTCACATGAACAATGTCCTAGATGCCTCTCACATGAACAATGTCCTAGATGCCTCTCACATGAACAATGTCCTAGATGCCTCTCACATGAACAATGTCCTAGATGCCTCTCACATCTAGATGCCTCTCACATGAACAATGTCCTAGATGCCTCTCACATGAACAATGTCCTAGATGCCTCTCACATGAACAATGCCCTAGATGCCTCTCACATCTAGATGCCTCTCACATGAACAATGCCCTAGATGCCTCTCACATGAACAATGTCCTAGATGCCTCTCACATGAACAATGTCCTAGATGCCTCTCACATGAACAATGTCCTAGATGCCTCTCACATGAACAATGTCCTAGATGCCTCTCACATGAACAATGTCCTAGATGCCTCTCACATGAACAATGTCCTAGATGCCTCTCACATCTAGATGCCTCTCACATGAACAATGTCCTAGATGCCTCTCACATGAACAATGTCCTAGATGCCTCTCACATGAACAATGTCCTAGATGCCTCTCACATGAACAATGCCCTAGATGCCTCTCACATGAACAATGTCCTAGATGCCTCTCACATGAACAATGTCCTAGATGCCTCTCACATCTAGATGCCTCTCACATGAACAATGTCCTAGATGCCTCTCACATGAACAATGTCCTAGATGCCTCTCACATGAACAATGTCCTAGATGCCTCTCACATGAACAATGCCCTAGATGCCTCTCACATGAACAATGTCCTAGATGCCTCTCACATGAACAATGTCCTAGATGCCTCTCACATGAACAATGTCCTAGATGCCTCTCACATGAACAATGTCCTAGATGCCTCTCACATGAACAATGTCCTAGATGCCTCTCACATGAACAATGTCCTAGATGCCTCTCACATGAACAATGTCCTAGATGCCTCTCACATGAACAATGTCCTAGATGCCTCTCACATGAACAATGCCCTAGATGCCTCTCACATCTAGATGCCTCTCACATGAACAATGCCCTAGATGCCTCTCACATGAACAATGTCCTAGATGCCTCTCACATGAACAATGTCCTAGATGCCTCTCACATGAACAATGTCCTAGATGCCTCTCACATGAACAATGTCCTAGATGCCTCTCACATGAACAATGTCCTAGATGCCTCACATGAACAATGTCCTAGATGCCTCTCACATGAACAATGTCCTAGATGCCTCTCACATGAACAATGTCCTAGATGCCTCTCACATGAACAATGTCCTAGATGCCTCTCACATGAACAATGTCCTAGATGCCTCTCACATGAACAATGTCCTAGATGCCTCTCACATGAACAATGTCCTAGATGCCTCACATGAACAATGTCCTAGATGCCTCTCACATGAACAATGCCCTAGATGCCTCTCACATCTAGATGCCTCTCACATGAACAATGCCCTAGATGCCTCTCACATGAACAATGTCCTAGATGCCTCTCACATGAACAATGCCCTAGATGCCTCTCACATGAACAATGCCCTAGATGCCTCTCACATGAACAATGTCCTAGATGCCTCTCACATGAACAATGTCCTAGATGCCTCTCACATGAACAATGCCCTAGATGCCTCTCACATGAACAATGTCCTAGATGCCTCTCACATGAACAATGTCCTAGATGCCTCTCACATGAACAATGCCCTAGATGCCTCTCACATCTAGATGCCTCTCACATGAACAATGCCCTAGATGCCTCTCACATGAACAATGTCCTAGATGCCTCTCACATGAACAATGTCCTAGATGCCTCTCACATGAACAATGTCCTAGATGCCTCTCACATGAACAATGTCCTAGATGCCTCTCACATGAACAATGCCCTAGATGCCTCTCACATCTAGATGCCTCTCACATGAACAATGCCCTAGATGCCTCTCACATGAACAATGCCCTAGATGCCTCTCACATCTAGATGCCTCTCACATGAACAATGCCCTAGATGCCTCTCACATGAACAATGTCCTAGATGCCTCTCACATGAACAATGTCCTAGATGCCTCTCACATGAACAATGTCCTAGATGCCTCTCACATCTAGATGCCTCTCACATGAACAATGCCCTAGATGCCTCTCACATGAACAATGCCCTAGATGCCTCTCACATGAACAATGCCCTAGATGCCTCTCACATGAACAATGTCCTAGATGCCTCTCACATGAACAATGCCCTAGATGCCTCTCACATGAACAATGCCCTAGATGCCTCTCACATGAACAATGCCCTAGATGCCTCTCACATGAACAATGTCCTAGATGCCTCTCACATGAACAATGTCCTAGATGCCTCTCACATGAACAATGCCCTAGATGCCTCTCACATGAACAATGTCCTAGATGCCTCTCACATGAACAATGCCCTAGATGCCTCTCACATCTAGATGCCTCTCACATGAACAATGCCCTAGATGCCTCTCACATGAACAATGCCCTAGATGCCTCTCACATCTAGATGCCTCTCACATGAACAATGCCCTAGATGCCTCTCACATGAACAATGTCCTAGATGCCTCTCACATGAACAATGTCCTAGATGCCTCTCACATGAACAATGTCCTAGATGCCTCTCACATCTAGATGCCTCTCACATGAACAATGCCCTAGATGCCTCTCACATGAACAATGCCCTAGATGCCTCTCACATGAACAATGCCCTAGATGCCTCTCACATGAACAATGTCCTAGATGCCTCTCACATGAACAATGCCCTAGATGCCTCTCACATGAACAATGCCCTAGATGCCTCTCACATGAACAATGCCCTAGATGCCTCTCACATGAACAATGTCCTAGATGCCTCTCACATGAACAATGTCCTAGATGCCTCTCACATGAACAATGCCCTAGATGCCTCTCACATGAACAATGTCCTAGATGCCTCTCACATGAACAATGCCCTAGATGCCTCTCACATCTAGATGCCTCTCACATGAACAATGTCCTAGATGCCTCTCACATGAACAATGTCCTAGATGCCTCTCACATGAACAATGTCCTAGATGCCTCTCACATGAACAATGTCCTAGATGCCTCTCACATGAACAATGCCCTAGATGCCTCTCACATGAACAATGTCCTAGATGCCTCTCACATGAACAATGTCCTAGATGCCTCTCACATGAACAATGTCCTAGATGCCTCTCACATGAACAATGTCCTAGATGCCTCACATGAACAATGTCCTAGATGCCTCTCACATGAACAATGCCCTAGATGCCTCTCACATCTAGATGCCTCTCACATGAACAATGCCCTAGATGCCTCTCACATGAACAATGAGATGCCTCTCACATGAACAATGTCCTAGATGCCTCTCACATGAACAATGTCCTAGATGCCTCTCACATGAACAATGTCCTAGATGCCTCTCACATGAACAATGCCCTAGATGCCTCTCACATGAACAATGCCCTAGATGCCTCTCACATGAACAATGTCCTAGATGCCTCTCACATGAACAATGTCCTAGATGCCTCTCACATGAACAATGCCCTAGATGCCTCTCACATGAACAATGTCCTAGATGCCTCTCACATGAACAATGTCCTAGATGCCTCTCACATGAACAATGCCCTAGATGCCTCTCACATCTAGATGCCTCTCACATGAACAATGCCCTAGATGCCTCTCACATGAACAATGTCCTAGATGCCTCTCACATGAACAATGTCCTAGATGCCTCTCACATGAACAATGTCCTAGATGCCTCTCACATGAACAATGTCCTAGATGCCTCTCACATGAACAATGTCCTAGATGCCTCTCACATGAACAATGTCCTAGATGCCTCTCACATGAACAATGCCCTAGATGCCTCTCACATCTAGATGCCTCTCACCTGAACAATGCCCTAGATGCCTCTCACATCTAGATGCCTCTCACATGAACAATGCCCTAGATGCCTCTCACATGAACAATGTCCTAGATGCCTCTCACATGAACAATGTCCTAGATGCCTCTCACATGAACAATGTCCTAGATGCCTCTCACATCTAGATGCCTCTCACATGAACAATGCCCTAGATGCCTCTCACATGAACAATGCCCTAGATGCCTCTCACATGAACAATGTCCTAGATGCCTCTCACATGAACAATGCCCTAGATGCCTCTCACATGAACAATGCCCTAGATGCCTCTCACATGAACAATGCCCTAGATGCCTCTCACATGAACAATGTCCTAGATGCCTCTCACATGAACAATGTCCTAGATGCCTCTCACATGAACAATGTCCTAGATGCCTCTCACATGAACAATGCCCTAGATGCCTCTCACATGAACAATGTCCTAGATGCCTCTCACATGAACAATGTCCTAGATGCCTCTCACATCTAGATGCCTCTCACATGAACAATGCCCTATCTAGATGCCTCTCACATGAACAATGCCCTAGATGCCTCTCACATGAACAATGTCCTAGATGCCTCTCACATGAACAATGCCCTAGATGCCTCTCACATGAACAATGCCCTAGATGCCTCTCACATGAACAATGCCCTAGATGCCTCTCACATGAACAATGTCCTAGATGCCTCTCACATGAACAATGTCCTAGATGCCTCTCACATGAACAATGCCCTAGATGCCTCTCACATGAACAATGTCCTAGATGCCTCTCACATGAACAATGCCCTAGATGCCTCTCACATCTAGATGCCTCTCACATGAACAATGTCCTAGATGCCTCTCACATGAACAATGTCCTAGATGCCTCTCACATGAACAATGTCCTAGATGCCTCTTATACACAATGTCCTAGATGCCTCTCACATGAACAATGCCCTAGATGCCTCTCACATGAACAATGTCCTAGATGCCTCTCACATGAACAATGTCCTAGATGCCTCTCACATGAACAATGTCCTAGATGCCTCTCACATGAACAATGCCCTAGATGCCTCTCACATGAACAATGTCCTAGATGCCTCTCACATGAACAATGTCCTAGATGCCTCTCACATGAACAATGTCCTAGATGCCTCTCACATGAACAATGTCCTAGATGCCTCTCACATGAACAATGTCCTAGATGCCTCTCACATGAACAATGTCCTAGATGCCTCTCACATGAACAATCTAGATGCCTCTCACATGAACAATGTCCTAGATGCCTCTCACATGAACAATGTCCTAGATGCCTCTCACATGAACAATGTCCTAGATGCCTCTCACATGAACAATGTCCTAGATGCCTCTCACATGAACAATGTCCTAGATGCCTCTCACATGAACAATGTCCTAGATGCCTCTCACATGAACAATGTCCTAGATGCCTCTCACATGAACAATCTAGATGCCTCTCACATGAACAATGCCCTAGATGCCTCTCACACATCTAGATGCCTCTCACATGAACAATGTCCTAGATGCCTCTCACATGAACAATGTCCTAGATGCCTCTCACATGAACAATGTCCTAGATGCCTCTCACATGAACAATGTCCTAGATGCCTCTCACATGAACAATGCCCTAGATGCCTCTCACATCTAGATGCCTCTCACATGAACAATGTCCTAGATGCCTCTCACATGAACAATGTCCTAGATGCCTCTCACATGAACAATGTCCTAGATGCCTCTCACATGAACAATGTCCTAGATGCCTCTCACATGAACAATGCCCTAGATGCCTCTCACATGAACAATGTCCTAGATGCCTCTCACATGAACAATGTCCTAGATGCCTCTCACATGAACAATGTCCTAGATGCCTCTCACATGAACAATGTCCTAGATGCCTCTCACATGAACAATGTCCTAGATGCCTCTCACATGAACAATGTCCTAGATGCCTCTCACATGAACAATGTCCTAGATGCCTCTCACATGAACAATGTCCTAGATGCCTCTCACATCTAGATGCCTCTCACATGAACAATGCCCTAGATGCCTCTCACATGAACAATGTCCTAGATGCCTCTCACATGAACAATGTCCTAGATGCCTCTCACATGAACAATGTCCTAGATGCCTCTCACATGAACAATGTCCTAGATGCCTCTCACATGAACAATGTCCTAGATGCCTCTCACATGAACAATGTCCTAGATGCCTCTCACATGAACAATGCCCTAGATGCCTCTCACATCTAGATGCCTCTCACATGAACAATGCCCTAGATGCCTCTCACATCTAGATGCCTCTCACATGAACAATGCCCTAGATGCCTCTCACATGAACAATGTCCTAGATGCCTCTCACATGAACAATGTCCTAGATGCCTCTCACATGAACAATGTCCTAGATGCCTCTCACATCTAGATGCCTCTCACATGAACAATGCCCTAGATGCCTCTCACATGAACAATGTCCTAGATGCCTCTCACATGAACAATGCCCTAGATGCCTCTCACATGAACAATGTCCTAGATGCCTCTCACATGAACAATGCCCTAGATGCCTCTCACATGAACAATGCCCTAGATGCCTCTCACATGAACAATGCCCTAGATGCCTCTCACATGAACAATGTCCTAGATGCCTCTCACATGAACAATGTCCTAGATGCCTCTCACATGAACAATGCCCTAGATGCCTCTCACATGAACAATGCCCTAGATGCCTCTCACATGAACAATGCCCTAGATGCCTCTCACATGAACAATGTCCTAGATGCCTCTCACATGAACAATGTCCTAGATGCCTCTCACATCTAGATGCCTCTCACATGAACAATGCCCTAGATGCCTCTCACATGAACAATGCCCTAGATGCCTCTCACATGAACAATGTCCTAGATGCCTCTCACATGAACAATGCCCTAGATGCCTCTCACATGAACAATGCCCTAGATGCCTCTCACATGAACAATGCCCTAGATGCCTCTCACATGAACAATGCACTAATGCCTCCCATTGAATTGCCTTGGATGCATCTCACATGAACAATGTTCCTAGATGCCTCTCACATATGAACAATGCCCTAGATGCCTCTCACATGAACAACTGTCCTAAGATGCCTCTCACATGAACAATGCCCTAGATTGCCTCTCACATCTAGATGCCTCTCACCAATGAACAAGGTCCTAGATGCCGCTCACCTATTAACAATGTCCTTAGATTGCCTCTTCACAGATGAACAATGTCCTAGATGCCCTTTCACAGGGGACAATGTCCTAGATGGCCCTCTCACATGAACACATGCCCTAAGATGCCTCGCACATGAACAATGATCCTAGATGCCTTTCACAAGGACAATGTCCTAGATGCCTCTCACATGAACAATGTCCTAGATGCCTCTCACATGAACAATGCCCTAGATGCCTCTCACATGAACAATGTCCTAGATGGCCTTTCACAAGGACAATGTCCTAAGATGCCTCTCACATGAACAATGCCCTAGATGCCTCTCACATGAACAATGTCCTAGATGCCTCTCACGATGAACAATGTCCCTAGATGCCTCTCACATGAACATGTCCTAGATGCCTCTCACAATGAACGATGTCCTAGATGCCTCTCACATGACGAATGTCCTAGATGCCTCTCACATGAACAATGTCCTAGATGGCCTCTCACATGAACAATGTCCTAGATGCCTCTCACATGAACAATGTCCTAGATTGCCTCTCACATGAACAATGTCCTAGATGCCTCTCACATGAACGATGTCTAGATGCCTCTCACATGAACGATGTCCTAGATGCCTCTCACATGAACGATGTCCTAGATGCCTCTCACTATGAACAATGTCCTAGATGCCTCTCACATGAACAATGTCCTAGATGCCTCTCACATGAACAATGTCCTAGATGCCTCTCACTATGAACAATGCCCTAGATGCCTCTCAATGCCTCTCACATGAACAATGCCCTAGATGCCTCTCACATGAACAATGTCCTAGATGCCTCTCCACATGAACAATGTCCTAGATGCCTCTCACATGAACAATGTCCTAGATGCCTCTCACATGAACAATGTCCTAGATGCCTCTCACATGAACAATGTCCTAGATGCCTCTCACATAGATGCCTCTCACATGAACAATGTCCTAGATGCCTCTCACATTAACAATGTTCTAGATGCCTCTCACATGAACAATGTCCTAGATGGCCTCTCACATGAACAATGCCCTAGATGCCTCTCACATGAACAATGTCTTAGATGCCTCTCACATGAACAATGTCCTAGATGCCTCTCACATCTAGATGCCTCTCACATGAACAATGTCCTAGATGCCTCTCACATGAACAATGTTCTAGATGCCTCTCACATGAACAATGTCCTAGATGCCTCTCACATGAACAATGTCCTAGATGCCTCTCACATGAACAATGTCCTAGATGCCTCTCACATGAACAATGCCCTAGATGCCTCTCACATCTAGATGCCTCTCACATGAACAATGCCCTAGATGCCTCTCACATGAACAATGTCCTAGATGCCTCTCACATGAACAATGTCCTAGATGCCTCTCACATGAACAATGTCATAGATGCCTCTCACATGAACAATGTCCTAGATGCCTCTCACATGAACAATGTCCTAGATGCCTCTCACATGAACAATGTCCTAGATGCCTCTCACATGAACAATGCCCTAGATGCCTCTCACATCTAGATGCCTCTCACCTGAACAATGCCCTAGATGCCTCTCACATCTAGATGCCTCTCACATGAACAATGCCCTAGATGCCTCTCACATGAACAATGTCCTAGATGCCTCTCACATGAACAATGTCCTAGATGCCTCTCACATGAACAATGTCCTAGATGCCTCTCACATCTAGATGCCTCTCACATGAACAATGCCCTAGATGCCTCTCACATGAACAATGCCCTAGATGCCTCTCACATGAACAATGCCCTAGATGCCTCTCACATGAACAATGTCCTAGATGCCTCTCACATGAACAATGCCCTAGATGCCTCTCACATGAACAATGCCCTAGATGCCTCTCACATGAACAATGCCCTAGATGCCTCTCACATGAACAATGTCCTTGATGCCTCTCACATGAACAATGTCCTAGATGCCTCTCACATGAACAATGCCCTAGATGCCTCTCACATGAACAATGTCCTAGATGCCTCTCACATGAACAATGCCCTAGATGCCTCTCACATGAACAATGTCCTAGATGCCTCTCACATGAACAATGTCCTAGATGCCTCTCACATCTAGATGCCTCTCACATGAACAATGCCCTAAATGCCTCTCACATGAACAATGCCCTAGATGCCTCTCACATGAACAATGTCCTAGATGCCTCTCACATGAACAATGCCCTAGATGCCTCTCACATGAACAATGCCCTAGATGCCTCTCACATGAACAATGCCCTAGATGCCTCTCACATGAACAATGTCCTTGATGCCTCTCACATGAACAATGTCCTAGATGCCTCTCACATGAACAATGCCCTAGATGCCTCTCACATGAACAATGTCCTAGATGCCTCTCACATGAACAATGCCCTAGATGCCTCTCACATCTAGATGCCTCTCACATGAACAATGTCCTAGATGCCTCTCACATGAACAATGTCCTAGATGCCTCTCACATGAACAATGTCCTAGATGCCTTTCACAAGGACAATGTCCTAGATGCCTCTCACATGAACAATGCCCTAGATGCCTCTCACATGAACAATGTCCTAGATGCCTTTCACAAGGACAATGTCCTAGATGCCTCTCACATGAACAATGTCCTAGATGCCTCTCACATGAACAATGCCCTAGATGCCTCTCACATGAACAATGCCCTAGATGCCTCTCACATGAACAATGTCCTAGATGCCTCTCACATGAACAATGCCCTAGATGCCTCTCACATGAACAATGTCCTAGATGCCTCTCACATGAACAATGTCCTAGATGCCTCTCACATGAACAATGTCCTAGATGCCTCTCACATGAACGATGTCCTAGATGCCTCTCACATGAACGATGTCCTAGATGCCTCTCACATGAACAATGTCCTAGATGCCTCTCACATGAACAATGTCCTAGATGCCTCTCACATGAACAATGTCCTAGATGCCTCTCACATGAACGATGTCCTAGATGCCTCTCACATGAACGATGTCCTAGATGCCTCTCACATGAACAATGTCCTAGATGCCTCTCACATGAACAATGTCCTAGATGCCTCTCACATGAACAATGTCCTAGATGACTCTCACATGAACAATGCCCTAGATGCCTCTCACATCTAGATGCCTCTCACATGAACAATGCCCTAGATGCCTCTCACATGAACAATGCCCTAGATGCCTCTCACATGAACAATGCCCTAGATGCCTCTCACATGAACAATGTCCTAGATGCCTCTCACATGAACAATGTCCTAGATGCCTCTCACATCTAGATGCCTCTCACATGAACAATGTCCTAGGTGCCTCTCACATGAACAATGTCCTAGATGCCTCTCACATGAACAATGTCCTAGATGCCTCTCACATTAACAATGTTCTAGATGCCTCTCACATGAACAATGTCCTAGATGCCTCTCACATGAACAATGCCCTAGATGCCTCTCACATGAACAATGTCTTAGATGCCTCTCACATGAACAATGTCCTAGATGCCTCTCACATCTAGATGCCTCTCACATGAACAATGTCCTAGATGCCTCTCACATGAACAATGTTCTAGATGCCTCTCACATGAACAATGTCCTAGATGCCTCTCACATGAACAATGTCCTAGATGCCTCTCACATGAACAATGTCCTAGATGCCTCTCACATGAACAATGCCCTAGATGCCTCTCACATCTAGATGCCTCTCACATGAACAATGCCCTAGATGCCTCTCACATGAACAATGTCCTAGATGCCTCTCACATGAACAATGTCCTAGATGCCTCTCACATGAACAATGTCCTAGATGCCTCTCACATGAACAATGTCCTAGATGCCTCTCACATGAACAATGTCCTAGATGCCTCTCACATGAACAATGTCCTAGATGCCTCTCACATGAACAATGCCCTAGATGCCTCTCACATCTAGATGCCTCTCACCTGAACAATGCCCTAGATGCCTCTCACATCTAGATGCCTCTCACATGAACAATGCCCTAGATGCCTCTCACATGAACAATGTCCTAGATGCCTCTCACATGAACAATGTCCTAGATGCCTCTCACATGAACAATGTCCTAGATGCCTCTCACATCTAGATGCCTCTCACATGAACAATGCCCTAGATGCCTCTCACATGAACAATGCCCTAGATGCCTCTCACATGAACAATGCCCTAGATGCCTCTCACATGAACAATGTCCTAGATGCCTCTCACATGAACAATGCCCTAGATGCCTCTCACATGAACAATGCCCTAGATGCCTCTCACATGAACAATGCCCTAGATGCCTCTCACATGAACAATGTCCTTGATGCCTCTCACATGAACAATGTCCTAGATGCCTCTCACATGAACAATGCCCTAGATGCCTCTCACATGAACAATGTCCTAGATGCCTCTCACATGAACAATGCCCTAGATGCCTCTCACATGAACAATGTCCTAGATGCCTCTCACATGAACAATGTCCTAGATGCCTCTCACATCTAGATGCCTCTCACATGAACAATGCCCTAAATGCCTCTCACATGAACAATGCCCTAGATGCCTCTCACATGAACAATGTCCTAGATGCCTCTCACATGAACAATGCCCTAGATGCCTCTCACATGAACAATGCCCTAGATGCCTCTCACATGAACAATGCCCTAGATGCCTCTCACATGAACAATGTCCTAGATGCCTCTCACATGAACAATGCCCTAGATGCCTCTCACATCTAGATGCCTCTCACATGAACAATGTCCTAGATGCCTCTCACATGAACAATGTCCTAGATGCCTCTCACATGAACAATGTCCTAGATGCCTTTCACAAGGACAATGTCCTAGATGCCTCTCACATGAACAATGCCCTAGATGCCTCTCACATGAACAATGTCCTAGATGCCTTTCACAAGGACAATGTCCTAGATGCCTCTCACATGAACAATGTCCTAGATGCCTCTCACATGAACAATGCCCTAGATGCCTCTCACATGAACAATGTCCTAGATGCCTTTCACAAGGACAATGTCCTAGATGCCTCTCACATGAACAATGCCCTAGATGCCTCTCACATGAACAATGTCCTAGATGCCTCTCACATGAACAATGTCCTAGATGCCTCTCACATGAACAATGTCCTAGATGCCTCTCACATGAACGATGTCCTAGATGCCTCTCACATGAACGATGTCCTAGATGCCTCTCACATGAACAATGTCCTAGATGCCTCTCACATGAACAATGTCCTAGATGCCTCTCACATGAACAATGTCCTAGATGCCTCTCACATGAACGATGTCCTAGATGCCTCTCACATGAACGATGTCCTAGATGCCTCTCACATGAACAATGTCCTAGATGCCTCTCACATGAACAATGTCCTAGATGCCTCTCACATGAACAATGTCCTAGATGACTCTCACATGAACAATGCCCTAGATGCCTCTCACATCTAGATGCCTCTCACATGAACAATGCCCTAGATGCCTCTCACATGAACAATGTCCTAGATGCCTCTCACATGAACAATGTCCTAGATGCCTCTCACATGAACAATGTCCTAGATGCCTCTCACATGAACAATGTCCTAGATGCCTCTCACATGAACAATGTCCTAGATGCCTCTCACATGAACAATGTCCTAGATGCCTCTCACATCTAGATGCCTCTCACATGAACAATGTCCTAGATGCCTCTCACATTAACAATGTTCTAGATGCCTCTCACATGAACAATGTCCTAGATGCCTCTCACATGAACAATGCCCTAGATGCCTCTCACATGAACAATGTCTTAGATGCCTCTCACATGAACAATGTCCTAGATGCCTCTCACATCTAGATGCCTCTCACATGAACAATGTCCTAGATGCCTCTCACATGAACAATGTTCTAGATGCCTCTCACATGAACAATGTCCTAGATGCCTCTCACATGAACAATGCCCTAGATGCCTCTCACATGAACAATGTCTTAGATGCCTCTCACATGAACAATGTCCTAGATGCCTCTCACATGAACAATGTCCTAGGTGCCTCTCACATGAACAATGTCCTAGATGCCTCTCACATGAACAATGTCCTAGATGCCTCTCACATGAACAATGTCCTAGATGCCTCTCACATGAACAATGTCCTAGATGCCTCTCACATGAACAATGTCCTAGATGCCTCTCACATGAACAATGCCCTAGATGCCTCTCACATCTAGATGCCTCTCACATGAACTATGCCCTAGATGCCTCTCACATGAACAATGTCCTAGATGCCTCTCACATGAACAATGTCCTAGATGCCTCTCACATGAACAATGTCCTAGATGCCTCTCACATGAACAATGTCCTAGATGCCTCTCACATGAACAATGTCCTAGATGCCTCACATGAACAATGTCCTAGATGCCTCTCACATGAACAATGTCCTAGATGCCTCTCACATGAACAATGTCCTAGATGCCTCTCACATGAACAATGTCCTAGATGCCTCTCACATGAACAATGTCCTAGATGCCTCTCACATGAACAATGACCTAGATGCCTCTCACATGAACAATGTCCTAGATGCCTCTCACATGAACAATGTCCTAGATGCCTCTCACATGAACAATGCCCTAGATGCCTCTCACATCTAGATGCCTCTCACATGAACAATGCCCTAGATGCCTCTCACATGAACAATGCCCTAGATGCCTCTCACATGAACAATGTCCTAGATGCCCCTCACATGAACAATGTCCTAGATGTCTCTCACATGAACAATGTCCTAGATCTGGGATATCCAAGACTAATAATGAGCTGCCACTGATCCAAACCCTCTCCTAAAGGTCTCTCATTACCAATGCAATGACATGGAATAGCCCTGACCTTTTGTGTAATAGAGGTATTAATGTATTTTACAGTTCACATACACACACACCATTTTACTTGTAGAAGTGTAAAGGGGACATAGTTTGGGAAAACTGCACAAAGTTTAGCTGCTGCGTTTTTTTGTTTATCCAAACACCAATTAATCAATCAAACGTATGTTGTTGTTTTCCATCCACAACAAGGGGACACACACTATTACTGTCACCATCGTCACCATCAGCATCAAACATGACATTTCTGTGATAAGATTGATTCCCATGTCGTCCAATCCAAGCTGATCCACAACTTGAAATGTTTCTCAATATTGTGATTGGTTATATGAACATGATAATCTGTCTTTAAAGATGGTTTCTCCTTTCTCTGCTTGTCTTCCAGCTTTTTCACATGCATGGATCCCGGATGTACTAGAGAGAAATGTATTTTTCGAGCTTGACATTCCATTATGTGTTTGTTTATATATGTTGTATTGTTGCTTTGGGGAAAAAAACGACCAATAAATGCTCAAACATTATTTTCAAATATTATTGAAACATAAGCAAATCATGCCAACATTTCAAAATGTTAGAGACAGATATGTTAGTAAGGGCATTTTGTATAAATATCATTTTAAAATGTATTTTAGTTCTAATCACCACTGAAGTCATGGCAGTGAATGAATCTTAGTCAAATAGATTTGACCAAAAACAATGGTTGAAAAGCACTGCAAATCAATGTCCTCATCCAAATATGAAAAAGGGTTTGAAATTCACACGTGGAATATGATTCATAAGTAAGTTGTTATTGTTTAGACTGGTTCTGACTGGTCTGATGCTTTATACAGTAGTGAGACATGGGCCTGTGGTGCGTCTGACATTTAGTGAGATTTATACAGAAAGACAGACGGACATCAACTAACTGGCCACAGTCAGCAACACGCACACACACACACACACTTTCACTCTCACTCACACACTCCCCCGATTTCTCAATTCAATTTCAATTCAATTTAAGGGGCTTTATTGGCATGGGAAACATGTTTACATTGCCAAAGCAAGTGAAATAGATATGAACAGTAAGTTAACAGTAAACATTACATTCACAAAAGTTCCAAAAGAATAGAGACATTTCAAATGTCATTGTCTATATACAGTGTTGTAATGCTGTGCAAATAGTTCATGTACAAAAGGGAAAATAAATAAACATAAATATGGGTTGTATTTACAATGGTGTTTGTTCTTCACTGGTTGCCCTTTTCTTGTGGCAACAGGTCACAAATATTGCTGCTGTGACAGCACACTGTGGTATTTCACCCAATAGATATGGGAGTTTATCAAATTTGATTTTTTTTCTAATTCTATGTGGGTCTGTGTAATATGAGGAAAATATGTGTCTCTAATATGGTCATACATTTGGCAGGAGGTTAGGAAGTGCAGCTCAGACCTGGCTCCCAAGAGAAGACAAGGTATTCTGGCACTGTGTACTCTGTTTAGGGCCAAATAGCATTCTAGTTTGCTCAGTTTCTTTGTCAATTCTTTCCAATGTGTCAAGTAATTATCTTTTTGTTTTCTCATGATTTGGTTGGGCCTAATTGTGTTGCTGTCCTGGGGTTCTGTGGAGTCTGTTTGTGTTTGTGAACAGAGCCCCAGAACCAGCTTGCTAAGGGGGCTCTTCTCCAGGTTCATCACTCTGGTAATGGCTTTGTTATGGAAGGTTTGGGAATCACTTCCTTTTGGTGGTGGTTGTATAATTGAACTGCTCTTTTCTGGATTTGGATCATTAGCGGGCATTGGCGTCTTTTCTGCTCTGCATGCATTACCTGGTGTTTTATGTTGTACACAGAGGATATTTTTTGCAGAATTCTGCATGCAAAGTCTCAATTTGGTGTTCATCCCATTTTGTGAATTTTTGGTTTGGGAGCGGATCCCCGACCTCACAACCATAAAGAGCAATGTCTCTATGTTTTTGGTTGGACAGGTTTCTCAATTTCTTAAAGTTTTTACATTCTTCATCAAACCATTTGTCACTGTTGTTAATTTTCTTAGGTTGTTCGCTTGAAATTTGTAGATTTGATAGGGAAGCTGCGATGTCAAATATACTGTTTAGGTTTTCTACTGCCAAGTTTACACCTTCACTATTACAGTGAAACATTTTGTCCAGGAAATTGTCTAGAAGCAATTTAATTTGTTGTTGCCTAATTGTTTTTTGGTAGATTTCCACACTATTTTCCTTCCATCGATAGCATTTATTCATTTTATTCAGTTCCTTTGGCTTTGATGCCTCATGATTGAGCATAGCTCTGTACAAGTAGAGTGTGATTCTGCTGTGATCTGATAGGGGTGTCAGTGGGTTGACTGTGAATGCTCTGAGAGACTCTGGGTTGAGGTCAGTGATAAAGTAGTCTACAGTACTACTGCCAAGAGATGAGCTATAGGTGTACCTACCATAGGAGTCCTCTCGAAGCCTATCATTGACTATGTACATACCCAGCGTCCGACAGAGCTGCAGGAGTTGTGACCCGTATTTTGTTGTCATAGTTGTGCCTGGGGGGGGCATATGGGGGAGGGATTGCTGTCAGCTCTAGGTAGGTGTTTGTCCCCCTGTGTGCTGAGGGTGTCCGGTTCTTGTCCAGTTCTGGCATTTAGGTCGCCACAGACTAATACATGTTCCTGGGCCTGGAAATTGTTGATCTCCCCCTCTAGGATGGAGAAGCTGTCATCGTTAAAGTATGGGGATTCTATTGGGGGATATAGGTAGCACACGAGGACATTTCCTGTTTTAACTCATTTAATAGAGTGGGTTAGGTCTGCACTATACCAAATTAGCGTCCCCCTGTTTCACACCTGGTAGTTTGGTGGATGGGACTACCAGCTCTCTGTAACCTTGAGGGCAACCAGTGGATTTGTCTCCTTTATACCATGTTTCTTGTAGGATGACAATGTCTGTATTTACAATTTATTTTAAGTCTGGGTTCCTGCTCTTTAGGGCAAAGGCAGATGACCTCAGACCTTGTATAATCCAGGATGAGATAGTAAAAGCTTTGTGTTCCATAGTGTCTAGTGTTGTTTTTGTGTGGTTTAGGCCTGGACCATCCCAGTAGGTGTGAGCAGAGCATGTTGAGCATATGATACATACCTCTTAGGTAGCAGGATGGGGCTTGGGCGGGTGTAATAGTGGGGGTTGAGCCTGTTGCTCTGCTCACGAACTGGGCATGTGTCCCGCTGTCATTTTGAGGTCCTTGCTGCAGGGGCGGGGGGCATGGGGTGGGCAAAAGGGGCATATAGGTTGTGGCCTTGTTTTTCTTAGGGTGGTCTTGGTTGGGGTGTGGCTGGTGATGCTGTGGTGTTTGTGTAGGTCTTCTTGGCGTGGGTTCTCTTGGTGCAGGTCCTTTGGGAGGGGCTCTTGCAGGTCTTTGAGGGTGTCTCTCTGGTCTGAGCGGGGTGTCCGTTGCTCTGTTTCTCCTGTGTGAGGTGCTGGGGCTACGGTTGAAGGTGACGTCCTTGTAGAGGTGTACCTGGTCGTAGGTACCAGGTACACCGCTGTTCAAGTCCAGGTTGTAGTGGTGGGCCAGGTAGACATTAGCTTTTGAGGAACAGTCTCGCAAAATGCTTGCATTCACCCGCTGTATGGTGGCAGGGTGAAAGTATTTTCGTGGTAGCAGGTGGAGATAACCACTTGTGCGTTGGGGAAAGTGGAGAAAACCTTTTCAATCACTCCCTTGAGTGCTATTGCCACCCTTTCCTGCTGGCCCTCAGGTCATTTGTGCCTGTGTGAATTATGGTGTGGCTGGAGGACCCTAGTCCGTCCTCTGACAACAGCTCCAGGGCATGCCTAGTGTTTGGGCACCAGAGTTTAGCCACTTCGTATTTGGGAAATGTATTCGGTTTTTCTTCATGAATGTATTTGCCATTTGAGTCAATGAGGAGCACAATCTCTGGCTTTTGTGTGTCCTCAGTGGATGTGGGCAGGTTGTAAGGAGGGCTATCGGGGGAGCCGACAAAAGGGCTGTTAGGATGGGGTGGGATCTGTTGGGTTGGTGGGTCCTGTGTTGTCTGTCCCGTTGTGGCCCGGGTCTGAGGTGGGCTGTTCAGCTGGCTTCTCTGGGGGAGTGTCCTGCTCTCTGTCACACCTCAGCTTTCTGACCTCGTCCTTCGGTGCCATGTGTTCTCTAAGTTCTCTCACGTCAGTCCGTAGAGCAGCCAGCTCTCTCGGGAGGGGGACAGTTTGAAGAGGTGTGATAAGTCGTCACAGAGAGAGAGCGTTTCCTGCTGTACTCTCTCTTTGATCCCGTAAAAGTCTGCTTGAACTGCATGAGGATGCCCTGCATACAGGACTGTCCCAGTCTTGTACACGTTGACAGAGGTTGTTTTAATTTCCTTAATGTCTACTATTCTGAGTTTCCACCCTTGGCCAATACCCTCTATCTTGACATATAGGGGTAGTGTGCTCTTACAGCATTGTGCCATGCCAGGGGATGGTCTGTTTTTATTTATTTATTTAACTAGGCAAGTCAGTTAAGAACAAATTCTTATTTACAATGATGGCCTACCCCGGCTAAACCCTAACCCAGACGACGCTGGACCAATTGTGCACCGCCCTGCACCACCACACACACACACAGACACAACAGTGCTTCCTGCCGGAACATACGTGTTCCATGAGGCATGTGCATGCCAGCAGAGCAGAGCTCTCAGCCTGTTGCTCTGGCTCCAGCCTGACTCTAGGCCTTGGCAGGAAGAGAAAAGAGAGGTGCCTGAAAGAGGCATGCGTCTAAAATGGCACCCAATTCCATATATAGTGTACTACTTTTGACCAGAGGCCATAGGTGTCTGGTCAAAAGTAGTGTACTAATTAGGGAATAGGGTGCCATTTTGGTGCAACCCTGTTCTCTGCTCATGTTGTGATGATAGGCCCTGGCACCTTGAGACCAGGCTGTTGTCATGATATTTTAAGCTAGAGCAGGGATGGGCAACTGGCAGCTGCGGACCCCTTTTGTAAGCCTGCGGATACATTTTCAGAATAATTACACAAGTGCAATTTTAGAATTTTGCTTCTGTCTGGCCACTCTACCTGATTGGTGGAGGGCTGCAGAGATGGTTGTCCTTCTGGAAGGTTCTCCCATCTCCACAGAGGAACTTTGGAGCTCTGTCAGGAGGTAACCAAGAACCTGTGACCATCTCCCCTGATTGCTCAGATTGGCCGGGCGGGCCCCCCTGGTTACAAACTTCTTCAATTTAAGAATGATGGAGGCCATTGTGTTTTGGGGGACATTCAATGCTGCAGAAATGTTTTGGTACCCTTCCCCAGATCTGTGACTCGACACAATCCTGTCTCGGGGCTCTACGGACAGTTCCTTCGAGCTCCTGGCTTGGTTTTTGCTCTGACATGCTCTGTCAACTGTGGGACCTTATATAGACAGGTGTGTGCCTTTCCAAATTATGTCCAATCAATTGAATTTACCACCAGTGGACTCCAAGTTGTAGAAACATCTCAAGGAGGGTGAGATGAAACAGGATGCACCTGAGCTCAATTTCGAGTCTCATAACAAAGGGTCTGAATACTTATGTAAATAAAATATTAATGTTTTTTATTTGTAATACATTTGCGAACATTTCTAAAAACCTGTTTTTGATTTGTCGTTATGGGGTATTGTGTGTAGATTGAGGAAAAGTTTTAATTAAATACATTTTAGAACAAGGCTGTAACGTAACAAAATTTGGAAAAAGTCAAGGGGTCTGAATACTTTACAAATGCACTGTATATTATTACAGCATTTTATGAGACCTATTTCAGATGTATTTAATACAATGTTAATGAGGAGAAAAGAGAGAAGACCCTGTCAAACGGCATGCACTGGGCAGAACTGAAATCAAATGATTTGGCACGGGCCATTATCACCTCCTAGCACCTGTAGCCCAATACTTTCACAGCCAGTAGACAGCCTGTCTCTCAAACCTTCAAATACTGTAACTACAGTGATTCTAGTCTCTGCACATCAACACACCCACAGATCACCATTTGAGTTGATTTCAGTTGAAAGCTTTCATGGAGGAAATCTTGCATTTTTTGTGCACTTGTGAGGTGTTAAGCGCTTTTGTTATCAAGGAAGAGCATTTTTTATGGTCTTGCAATATGGATTATTGGGTGCCTTGATTTCAAGGAGGCATCCTCAAACTCTCTGGACAGATTTGTTTGAGTCGTCAATGGACTGTATAATTACGAAGCTGTTACTGAATACTGTTATTGGTTATTTATTTTTATGACCTTTGATTACTGAATACTGTTGTTGGTTATTTCTTTGAATGACATTTGATTACTGAATACTGTTTTTGGTTATTTCTTTGAATGACATTTGAGTTGCATGTTTTCTTCCAGCCAATCTTAACTTGATTTTCTTCTGTATTCCATGTCTAGCCATGTGCCTGGCATTTACCTCATGTTTTGATGGTGTTTCATCAGAAGACATCCCCTTTATTGAGGCTACTATAATTTGTAGTCTAATCTCAAACTGTTTTTCCAAGACATCAGAACTTGAGTTGAAAACCTGGTATTCCTCAGGATGCGGTATGTATGTATGTATGTATGTATGTATGTATGTATGTATGTGTGTGTGTGTGTGTGTGTGTGTGTGTGTGTGTGTGTGTGTGTGTGTGTGTGTGTATGTATGTATGTATGTATGTATGTATGTATGTATGTATGTATGTATGTATGTATGTTAAACAACTATTTCTCACAACACCCACACAAAACTAAAACATTCACACAGGTGAAGGTTGCCCAAAACACAGTGATTATGACGTATATTCATTTTTCAAACACACTATAAAAAATTCCTCAGAGCATTATCCACCCCAGAGTCCTCTGCCAGGGCCTTGGACACTGATCTGTCTGGAGTTGAGTCATCAGGCACCAAATTACCTCCATACACTCCCACCCTTTTCAGCCAGCAAACATATCCAAGACTATTCTATTCTGCCAAGCCATTCATTACATCTCTGGTATAATTGATGAAGCGCTGTGGATTATAATAAATATAATTGATCCAGTTCACATTCTTATTGAGAGTGGACCACTAGAAAATACTTGACTCTAATCCTGCTAGGATCTGATTTCTTGCTTTGAACTCATCTGGCATTCTCTCTCTCTTCTACCTGGCTCTGGTAAGGGTAAAGAGCATAATGTCATTCCCCCATACAACCACCAGATGTCAGCCCTGAGCCACTTAATCCTACTGAAATCCCTAGAGTTTAACCAGCCTGTCAGATCACTCATAGTTTCATCAGTAGTAACATTCCCTGTAACTGTGAAAGAGAAAAATCTGGATGTAATCGGCACCTGGAGACACATATCACAGATCAATGCAACTGTCATTGTTCAGCTGTCAAGTGTCTTATCTACTTTAAGAGGTATCTGTGCTGCTTATATATGTTCTTAAATATATATTTATAGATTTAAACAGTAACCCTTTTCTCTCCTATCTTTCAAATATTAACTAAGCGTCTCACTATTTGGCTTTATCTAAAATCATTGATTTGAGAAAAAACATGTCTATGGTGGCAATCTCTAAAGTCCTTACATATACTTAATCAACCTATCAATAATCCTAAATCATCACAGATGTCATATATCCCTGTTAACTTCAAATACTATTTAAATAAAAAAACTTTTAATGGTCAAATAAAACCAAACCAAATGCTAACCATATCAAATCCTTCCTATACTAATAAGCTCTTTCCTTCAGGGGTCCACAGTATTTTATCTAACAATAACATGAGTTATCCTTAAAATCAGTTTCATCAATAATTTAATATATGTTGCATAGTGTGGGATACCTTATCTACAGTAATTTACCATCCCTAAGAACTGAAACGTATTTATTTTCATGAATAATTTTAATGCTTATAAAATCACTCTTTTTCTATGTATTTTCCTGCCCTATTGGCTTAAAATATCTCCTGTCCAAACCTCAATGTACCATATCTCCCCCTATTTACTATCGATGATAAATAGGATTTTTTTTCTGTTGTAATACCAAATCAATAATAGCCCATTCAAAAACTTCACAGCCAATGTTTTAAAACAGAATCCTGAACCACTTCCTCTTTTCTCACTAGAGTTTATTTCCCCGCTCCCCATAATTTGTCCTACCTCCTACTATAATTATGTCCAAGAGCTATAAACTCCATTATAATTAATTTACCTTAAAACTAGTTTCCCAAATGACCACAAATTCATTATCCAAATGGCCCTCCCCTGAGGCTGATCAGACCACAAGAGATAGCCATGATAAGGTCAGAGGTTATACCACCCTTTTATAGTCATGTTTCATACCACATTAGACATTTTAAAGAACCCTTTAATCAAAAAAAAAAAAGAATCACTTGTAATTAAAACTCAAAATAAAAACTCATAAAATTCCATGTGAGTGTGCCCCTTTAAGATACCTTTGCACTAAAACAAATGGAAAACTCACCAAACCCAAAGGAAATAAAAAACAAATCAGTTTTTTAAAAACACCAACAAATAGTCCTAACAAATGTTTTATGTGTGTGTATTTGCAAACATGAATGAAAAAACAAAAACCTCCAGATCCTTTTCAATTTGGTCTTTTATGGCCTCAATTTCACCCACTCTCCCCAAGATTATAGTCCCAGGAAACATCCAAATCCAGAAGAGAGACAATGAAACACCCACTCTCCCAGGAAAAACACAAAACACCTAGCTAGCATTCACTATGCTACATCGATTCAGAAACTCAAAAGCGAACTACAAACCAAACCCAATGACAATTCCTCTGTACCTCAAATCATCAATCACAAGCCCCGATCAACATCAATGTATATGTATGCCCAAGTGAACACGCTACCCCCTAGACACAACCATCCCGATATCACCACCATCCAAATGCAACACTTTTTTCCTCTGTCGCAAATGCAGCACATCTCTCAGCGTAAGAAACCAGCAATTCAATCCCAGGTATTCAACAAAAATGTAAACTGTTCTCCCATAGCTCCTCCAACCCACACATTCCAGACAACTTCCATCGGTCCCAGAAGAAGGAATCTTACTCAAACACATCAGATAATAGTGTTTAATTAAGTAAAATCAACAATAAACAGTAAACAAATAAACAAACCAAGAATCAACAACCATCAGAATACATTATCACAATGTTTTACGATTCAAACATTCAGATCTCCCTTTCTTATAGCCAAATATAGCCCAGCGAACGCCACCAATCAGTGATGGCCACCTAGCGATTTTGTTGCTAGTTTTAGCATCTTTTCAGACTACCCTGACGATATACAGCTACTTTTAAAAATGTATTTGGACATTTTTATCAACTTCTGAAAAGTGACTCAAAGCATGACACAAACAATGTTCTCTGTCACCCTCAGTCACAACATCATTGCCGTGGCGACAAAAGTGCATTGTAAGTGTTGTCAGTAACAGGCGCTCAGCCCAGCCCAAGCCGCAGCGACTTTCAATGAATTGCAAATGATTGTTGGCTGTCTGTAGCAGCAGTAGTACGGGTTCGATAACCCAAACGCCAATTTATCACAAATGTTGGCCCTTGAATAGAACTTACAACATCAATCAACATATCTCAATCAAAAGTGTACTGCCAGAAGCACAGAAAAGAGTGTACCTGAACAACGGTCAAACCAATTTGAGTAACGTTATTGTGTATCCAACGTAATTATGCAGTTTTACGTTATTTCACACCAAATCTACCTGCCTCTGGCAACTGTAGAGAAATGCTATTTCTTATGTAGGTGACCAAACTATTGTTAATGGGGGGCTACAACTCAGAGTAGAGCCTGTGGGGTCCCCTACAGGATAGCTCCCGCATTACACTAATGGCCAAAACCAGCGCACACACACATGATCTCCGTTGTAGCTGAACGTTGTATGCCCGAAGAGGATTCTACGATGACGGACAGACAACTGAGCCAATGGCGGAAGACTACAGACTACACCCCAGCTGAACCAATCCAAAGATCCGATCTTCCAGAATCAACCTACTTTCTGTTCTATATATAAGTGGTGTACTGATTGTATCGGCCTCTTCTTCGTCTGCGTTTCCGTACGAACCAGCGGGAGAGCCGTAATTACGCTGTTCTAGATATCTTCACTCTGAATAAACTGTAGCTTGTCATACAATTTACCACCTTGTCTGAATCGATCCTTGACCGACTCGCCCGTCTACATATCCAAATTCTAACACAACTTACACTGAAAATTAGTAGCCAACACAGCAACTAACTCTTCCTTACTTTCAGCATTTTAATTACGACTCCATTCCCAATACATTATTCAAACAGATAATTTAGCGAACA
The DNA here is from genome assembly GCF_002021735.2 of Oncorhynchus kisutch. Classification (NCBI taxonomy): domain Eukaryota; kingdom Metazoa; phylum Chordata; class Actinopteri; order Salmoniformes; family Salmonidae; genus Oncorhynchus; species Oncorhynchus kisutch. The sequence continues at coordinate 13,362,130 of NC_034184.2, forward strand.
GACATCGTCTTGCACCAAAATTCGCTTCGCTCTTATTTTAAGTTTAATTAATTAGTCTTTCAATTTGAACCAAACAAACTATTTAAAACATTCAGTTTATATCTTATACAAACACTAGCGACTATAACTTTCTAGGCAAAACATACAAATAGTTTAATTACAAACAAAAACTCTGATTTTAGTAGAAGCATTTACCGGGAATTGAACCCGGGCCTCGCGCGTTGCAGGCGAGAATTATACCACTGAACCACAAATGTACTTATGTAGATAGTTTTCACACAATCTAAGGTCACATACATTGGAATAATAACCATATTTCTCCTGATCAAAATAACTATAAGAAAGTAGTGAAGTTGTCGACGGTAGCCAGATGGAGGTATGCCGGCTGGTCATTGTCATCCTCCTCCTCGCCCGTCTGCTCCCCTCCGTCCCTCCCCGCCCTCCTCTGCTTCATGGACAGGGTATTCCTCTTCTCCATGACCTCTGACCCCAGCGAACGGTTGTCCAGACATTCCTGGATCATCTTGGCCAGATCCTGCTGCAGACGCTGGCAGTTCTCCCTGCAGGGAGGGACAAGAACGTAGGAGTTAATTACAGTATATACGGTAGATCAACATATATATCTAGCTCTAATGACCTCTGTTTACCCTACAAATGGAGAAGGACATAGAATGTAGAAGTTGATAATATAGATGTAAATATGACGTGTAGCTCTCGTGATGTACAGATGTATAGGTGAGCATTTACGTGGATTCTCAGGGCTAGATGGAGAGTTGTATTTACTCACCTACCATGACAGCTGATGAACTGTTTGTATAGAGTTTATTGCATTTATTGTAGCTGGGGATTTTAACAAAGCTAATCTGAAAACAAGGCTCCCTAAATTTTATCAGCATATTGAATGCTGGCAGCATTCTGGATCATTGCTACTCTAACTTCCTCGACGAATACAAAGCCCTCCTCCGCCCTCCTTTCGGCAAATCTGACCACGACTCCATTTTGTTTCTCCCTTCCTATAGACAGAAACAAAAACAGGAAACGCCCGTGCTCAGGTCTGTTCAACGCTGGTCCGACCAATCGGACTCCACGCTTCAAGATTGCTTCGATCACGTGGACTGGGATATGTTCCGGATAGCCTCAGACAACATTGATGTATACGCAGACTCGGTGACCGAGTTTATTTTCAAGTGCATCGGTGATGTTGTACCCACGGTGACTATTAAATCCTTTCCTAACCAGAAACTGTGGATTGATGGCAGCATTTGCGAAAAACTGAAAGCGCGAACCACTGCTTTTAATCATGGCAAGGCGACATGACTGAATACACACAGTGCAGCTATTCCCTCCGCAAGGCAATCAAACAAGCTAAGCGTCAGTATAGAGAATGTAGAAGTTGATAATATAGATGTAAATATGACGTGTAGCTCCAGTGAGGTACAGTTATAGGTTAGCATTTACAGTAGCAGGAGGATAACTCACGCTGTCGGTGGCGTTGGCAGGTTGTAGTCCTCTCCTGTTTCACCTGTCAGCCAGTAGGTCAACTCTGTGCCTTTACCCTGGCATACACACACATGCGCAATCTTCTATGATATTCAACACAGTAGACAAGAGTACTTATACAGAACAAATTAATCTGTATGATTCTATCATGACAAATGGCAAAGTGGCATGTGCCATGTCCATACCTTGAGGATAGTCTCCCCTCTCTTCTCGTACTCAAACTTGCAGTCTGTCCTCTGTAGGATGCTGATGGTGGGCTGACTGACGTGGATTCTCAGGGCTGGATGGCGAGAGACAGAGTTGTATTTTACTTACCTGCCATGACAGCTGATATGAACTGTTTGTATAGAGTTGGTATGGATATCTCTAGTGTTCCTGTAGCCTGCTTACGATGTCCCGTTGACTCCATGCTAGAGGCAGTGTTGACTGTGTCTCCAAACAGGCAGTATCTGGGCATCTTTATCCCCACCACTCCTGCTGCACAGGGGCCTAGGGAACAAGTAGTAAGCATAAAGGGGTATTGATAACAGATAGAGAGAAAGAGTGAGGAAAGTTACAGGAAGGAGGGAGAAGGAAAGAGCAGAGACCAAGGAGGCTTGATAATATAGAGAGGAGAGAGGGAGGTGTCATGAATTCAGTATTGGGACTTGGGGAGCTAGGGGTACCTGAGTGCATCCCAATGCGGATCCACACAGGTAGCCCTGGCAGGTGTCTGAGCTGGAAGGTCCCCATAAATGCCAGAATGTCCAGGGCCATGCGTGAGATGTCCACCGCGTGCCTGTTACCGTTCCGCTGCGGCAACCCCGACGCCACCATGTACGCATCACCTATGGTCTCCACCTGACACAGGACAAAAAGGAAGATTGGACTTGGTTGGACCACAACCCTAACCCTAGCCTCAACCACAACCCTAACCCTAGCCTCAACCACAACCCTAACCACAACCCTAACCCTAGCCTCAACCACAACCCTAATTCTAGTCTCAACCACAATCCTAACCCTAGCCTCAACCACAACCCTAATTCTAGTCTCAACCACAACCCTAACCCTAGCCTCAACCACAACCCTAATTCTAGCCTCAACCACAACCCTAACCCTAGCCTCAACCACAACCCTAACCCTAGCCTCAACCACAACCCTAACCCTAGCCTCAACCACAACCCTAACCCTAGCCTCAACCACAACCCTAACCCTAGCCCTAGCCTCAACCACAACCCTAACCCTAGCCTAAACAACAACCCTAACCCTAGCCTCAACCACAACCCTAACCCTAGCCTCAACCACAACCCTAATTCTAGTCTCAACCACAATCCTAACCCTAGCCTCAACCACAACCCTAATTCTAGTCTCAACCACAATCCTAACCCTAGCCTCAACCACAACTCTAATTCCAGCCTCAACCACAACCCTAACCCTAGTCTCAACTACAACCCTAACCCTAGCCTCAACCACAACCCTAACCCTAGCCTCAACCACAACCCTAACCCTAGCCTCAACCACAACCCTAACCCTAGCCTCAACCACAACCCTAACCCTAGCGTCAACCACAACCCTAACCCTAGCCTCAACCACAACCCTAATTCTAGTCTCAACCACAATCCTAACCCTAGCTTCATGTCCACATCCCAGTTCAACTCTCTCACCACAACCCTAACCAGAAACCCTAACCTAAACCACAACCCTAACCCTCAACCCTAGCTTCAACCACAACCCTAACCCTCAACCCTAGTTTCAACCACAACCCTAACCCTAACCCACAACACTAACCCTATCCCTAACCTAAACCACAACCCTAACCTAACCTTGTATACATCGTGGTGGTCGAGGATGCAGTCGAATCCCTTGTAGATATCGTTGAGCATGTCCACCACTTCCATGGGGGTGCTGTACTGGCACAGGGTGGTGAAGCCCACAATGTCGCTGAAGTACACCGTTACCTCCTCAAACAGCTCCGGCTCCACAATGCCCGTCTCCTTCAGAGAACGCACCACAGGACTGGAGAGAGATGGAGAGAAGTAATTTGCTGGTCTTAAAGTGGTTTTCTGGTTGTGCAGTCTGGCAAAGACCTTCTGGTCAAAACATTGCACTTAATAAAACAACAGGAGCATTGAATTGTGTTTGGATATGTTTATTTTTGTTGTTGTTGTTGACTGACCCAGGCAGCAGCATAAAGTTGAGGCAGTCGGCCCTGTCTCTCTCAGCCTTGTACAGCGCCGTCCTCTCCTCCACCAGATGCTCCAGGTTCCTGGAGTACATCTGTAGACGACGGATCAGGTTGTCCATGTAACTCTCATTAGCTTGGTTGTGCAGGTTACTGTGAAGAACAGAAGAAAGGATCAGTCATACACACACACACATACACGCATACACACACACACCACTTTTCCAGGTGGTGTTGCCCTTGTAGGTGTTGCCCTTGTGAGCTGTTTCTCAAATGTCTCTCTACAGTAATTAAATATGAATGTTATTTTGAAGCACTGCAAACCATAACCATGCTCCCTCTCACTCATACCTCTACAACTCCATTTTGACCATTTATTATGTTACAGAGATATTTTACCATCTTTGTACAATGTCCAGTCTCTTGACAACAAGATAGACGAAATTCGAGCAAGGGTTGCCTTCCAGAGAGACATCAGAGATTGTAACATTCTCTGTTTCATGGAAACATGGCTCACTCAGGATATGTTATCAGAGTCGGTACAGCTAAATCAAATCAAATTTATTTGTCACATACACATGGTTAGCAGATGTTAATGCGAGTGTAGCGAAATGCTTGTGCTTCTAGTTCCGACAATGCAGTAATAACGAACAAGCTACCCGGTTTCTTCACGCATCGCGCAGACAGAAACTAACATCTCTCTGGTAAGAAGAAGGGCGGGGGTGTATGCCTCATGATTAACGATTTGTGGTGTGATCATAACAACATACAGGAACACAAATCCTTTTGTTCACCTGACCTAGAATTCCTTAGTCAAATGCCGACCGCATTATCTTCCAATATAATTCTCTTAAATTATAGTCACGGCCGTGTATATCCTCTCAAGCAGATACCTGGATGGCCCTGAAAGAACTTCACTGAACTCTATGTAAACTGGAAACCATATATCCTGAGGCTGCATTTATTTTAGCTGGTGATTTTAAAAAGCTAATCTGGAAACAAGGCTCCCTAAATTTTATCAGCATATCGAATGCGCGACTCGAGCTGGCAGAATTCTGGATCATTGCTACTATAACTTCCGCGACGCATACAAAGCCCTCCCCCGCCCTCCTTTCGGCAAATCTGACCACGACTCCATTTTGTTGCTCCCTGCCTATAGACAGAAACTAAAACAGGAAACGCCCGTGCTCAGGTCTGTTCAACACTGGTCCGACCAATCGGATTCCACGCTTCAAGATTGCTTTGATCACGTGGACTGGGTTATGTTCCGGATAGCCCCAGACAGCATTGATGTATACACTGACTCAGGGAGCGAGTTTATTATCAAGTGCATTGGTGATTTTGTACCCACGTTGACTATTAAAACCTTCCCTAACCAGAAACCGTGAATTGATGGCAGCATTCGCGCAAAACTGAAAGAGCGAACCACTGCTTTTAATCATGGCAAGGCGACCAGAAACAGGACTGAATACAAACAGTGTAGCTATTCCCTCCACAAGGCAATCAAACAAGCAAAGCGTCAGTATAGAGACAAAGTACAGTCGGAATTCAATGGCTCAAACACGAGACATATGTGGCAGGGTCTACAGTCAATCACGGATTACAAAAAGAAAACCAGCCCTATCGCGGACACCGACGCCTCGCTCCCAAACAAATTAAACAACTTCTTTGCTCGTGGCCAACATGTGGCCAACATGAGTAAAGCATTTAAACGTGTTAACTCTCGCAGGGCTGCCACTGCCTGTTCACCCCGCTATGATCCAGAAGTCGAGGTCAGTACAGGTGCATCATCCCTTTACACTTTACACTTGTGTGTTTAAGGTAGTTGTTGCGAAATTGTTAGATTACTTGTTAGATATTACTGCACTGTCGGAACTAGAAGCACAAGCATTTCGCTACACTCGCATTAACATCTGCTAAGCATGTGAATGTGACCAGTAAAATTTGATTTGATTCTACAATTTTCTGATAAAATGCCCTGGCAAGTGTTTAGCTCTATCCAATAAAATAGAGATAAAAGTAGGTAGCTGGTACCTGAATATCTTCCCCAGTGAGCTCTCTATCTTCTTAAAGTCAGGCCTTCGCTCTGGGTCCTCATCCCAGCACATCTTCATCAGCATGTACATCTGTGGGCATGAAAGAAAAAACACAAGTGGATTTTAGTGTCTGTCTCTGTCTCTCACTCTCACTCTCTCACTCTCACTTAAACAAACGGCAATCTTACCTCCAAATCCTTTTCTCCTGCAGTCTCAACATTCAGATCAGGTCTGAAATAGATTTCGCTGGGGTATTGCACTCTGGCCATTTTTTCTGATGAAGACAGAACAACATGTGAGCGTCTTGTTTTTCTGCTACCCTACGTGGCACTCAACTGAACAATGCTACATTTGGGGGGTCAATAATTCCCCAGAATTAAATGCAGCACCACATCAAAGTGACAAATTCTAAACAAGGGTGACTACAGTATAGTGAAACTGATGCATTGATTCTGTTGCAAGTTTCTATATAAAGTGTTATATATGAATGTGTTTTACCTGCGCGGTCGGAGCAGGCCTGGGTGTAAAAGGTGCTCCTCCTGAGAACTATCTCCTGGGCGATAATGGCAAAACTGTAGACATCCCCCTTCTGGGAGATCCCCTGTCTACGCAGGTGCTCTGGAGCTGTCCACAGGTCTGATGGATAGAGAGGGCCAGATAAAGGGGGGGGGGGGGGAGAAGGGAGTGGAAGGATGGAGAATAGAGTGAGGGGATACGGGATAGGGGAGGATAGGTAAAAGAAAGTAGCTAAAAAAAATAAGAGGACATATCCTAATACAGACAGACCTCAAGGGATGTGTATGGCATGAATGCTAACTATGCTAGCAAGCTAGACCTACAGGAGAAATAGTTCCTACCTCTGCCTGGGTCTAGAATGGTGTTGCAGCCAAAATCAGTGATCTTGACCACCATGCGGTTGTCCACCACACAGTTAGTGGACTTGAGACGGCCGTGGACCTGGATGTCACTGGAGTGGAGGTAGGACATACCCTGTGGAGATGAAGGAGGTTTTGTCTTTCAACTTACTGTATTTTAATGACTCAATGTTGCCAAACGGATCGAAGCACTTTCAGAAATGTATATCAATATTGACTAGATCAAAATTCTTGTCTAAGGTTCCAGCTTGGGGTCAGGTCATCTCACAGGTCATCTTGAGTTGACATCTTCTGAGCTCATACAAACCAACAGCAGACTAGAGTTGTTGCCAGCTCACCTTAGCGATGTCGTACATGACAGAGATCTTAAACTCCCAGTCCATGAAGGTTTCCTCCGGGTACGAGATCTTGTCATTCAGCACATACTGAGGAAGAGGATGAAAAGTCAAAGTGTGTGTGTGCATGCGTGTGTGCATGCATGTGGCCGTTTGCGTGTGTGTTTCTCACCCTTAGGGATCCTCTCTCACAGTACTCGAACACCCCAAACACACCATGATCATACTTGACTGTGCCGTAGAACTTAGTCAGGTTGTAGTAGTCAATACGCAAAAGCTGTAAATCAGGAAGGATAGGTATGATAAGTAATAGGAGTTATAATCAAATCTAATACAAAAACAAAAATAATAAGATACCACATGAACACACATAAAAATGCATACTTGATACACTTAAGTAGCCTACACTACGTTGACAGACTTGCTGTGTAATCGATGACTCACCGAGTTGAGTTCTATCCTCTGACTCTCATTAAAGTTCCAGTCCGAATGGTTCAACTCCTTCAGGATCACAATCTGAAACCATGACAACAACCGTAGCATTAGTACACTGACCTCTATCACCATGACAACAGGAGAATTAGTACACCTGACCTCCGAAACCATGACAACAGCAGTTGAGTCAGTACACCTGACCTTCATCACCATGACAACAACAATAGACTCAATGCATCTGACTTCCATATCCAGCTCCCTCAAGATCCTGCTTCAAGTGTCAAAGTGAAGGACTTGACGAGTCTATGGAGTCTGGCAACATGAGACTACAATACACCTGACAAGACCACTGATGCAGCACTCCATCACTTTCCTTCTTGGTCAATATGCCAGTACACAACCTGGAGATGTGTTAGGTCATTATCCTGTTAACCCACGACTGCTTGGCCATGCGCGCCTCTAACTCAATCATCAAGTTTGCAGACGACACAACAGTAGTGGGGCTGATCGCCAACAACGACGAGACAGCCTACAGGGAGGAGGTGAGGGCACTCAGAGTGTGGTGTCAGGAAAACAACCTCTCACTCAACGTCAACAAAGCAAAGGAGATGATCGTGGACTTCAGGAAACAGCAGAGGGAACACCCCCTTATCCACAACGAAGGGAAAGCAGTGGAGAGGGTGGAAAGTTTTAAGTTCCTGGGCGTACACATCACGGACAAACTGAAATGGTCCACCCACACAGACAGCGTGGTGAAGAAGGCGCAGCAGAGCGTCTTCATCCTCAGGAAGCTAAAGAAATTTGGCTTGTCACCCAAAACACTGACAAACTTTTACAGATGCACAGTCGAGAGCATCCTGTTGGGCTGTACCACCGCCTGGTACGGCAACTGTACCGCCCTCAACCGCAAGGCTCTCCAGAGGGTGGTGCGGTCTGCACAACGCATCACAGAGGGCAAACTACCTGCCCTCCATGACACCTACAGCACCCGATGTCACAGGAAAGCCAAAAAGATCATCAAGGACATTGACCAACCGAGCCACTGCCTGTTCACACCGCTGTCATCCAGAAGTCGAGGTCAGTACAGGTGCATCAAAGCTGGGACCGAGAGATTGAAAAAAAGCTTCTATCTCAAGGCCATCAGAATGCTAATCAGCAATCACTAACTCAGAGAGGCTGCTGCCTACATTGAGACCCAATCACTGGGCACTTTAATAAATTGATCACTAGTCACTTTAAAAAATACAAATAACTTTGTAACATTGTAAAGAGTTTAAACACTGTTTTCCATGCTTCCAACCATAAACAATTCATGAACATACACCTCTGGAACGGTCGTTAAGACACTAACAGCTTACAGACGGTAGGCAATTAAGGTCACAGTTATGAAAACTTAGGACACTAAAGAGGCCTTTCTACTGACTCTGAAAACACCAAAAGAAAGATGTACAGGGTCCCTGCTCATCTGCGTGAATGTGCCTTAGGCATGCTGCAAGTAGGCATGAGGACTGCAGATGTGACCAGGGCAATAAATTGCAATGTCCGTACTGTGAGACGCCTAAGACTGCGCTACAGGGAGACAGGACAGACAGCTGATCATCCTCGCAGTGGCAGACCATGTGTAACAACACCTGCACAGGATTGGTACATCCGAACATCACACTTGCGGGACAGGTACAGGATGGCAACAGCAACTGCCCAAGTTACACCAGGAACGCACAATCCCTCCATCAGTGCTCAGACTGTCCACAATAGGCTGAGAGAGGCTGGACTGAGGGCTTGTAGGCCTGTTGTAAGGCAGGTCCTCACCAGACAACACCGGCAACAACGTCGCCTATGGGCAAAACCCACAGTCGCTGGACCAGACAGGCCTGGCAAAAAAGTGCTCTTCACTGATGAGTCACGGTTTTGTCTCACCAGGGTTGATAGTCGGATTCGCGTTTATCGTCGAAGGAATGAGCGTTACACCGAGGCCTGTACTCTGGAGCGGGATGGATTTGGAGGTGGAGGGTCCATCATGGTCTGGGGCGGTGTGTCACAGCATCATTGGACTGAGTTTGTTGTCATCTCAACGCTGTGCGTTACAGGGAAGACTTCCTCCTCCCTCATGTGGTACCCTTCCTGCAGGCTCATCCTGACATGACTCTCTAGCATGACAATGCCACCAGCCATACTGCTCGTTCTGTGCATGATTTCCTGCAATACAGGAATGTCAGTGTTCTGCCATGGCCAGTGAAGAGCCCGGATCTCAATCCCATTGAGCACGTCTGGGACCTGTTGGATCGGAGGGTAAGGGCTAGGGTCATTCACCCCAGAAATGTCTGGGAACTTGCAGGTGCCTTGGTGGAAGAGTGGGGTAACATCTCACAGCAAGAACTGGAAAATCTGGTGCAGTCCATGAGGAGGAGATGCACTGCAGTACTTAATGCAGCTGGTGGCCACAGCAGATACTGACTGTTACTTTTGATTTGGACCCCTCCTTTGTTCAGGGACACATTATTTCATTTTTGTTAGTCACATGTCTGTGGAACTTGTTCAGTTTATGTCTCAGATGTTGAATCTTGTTATGTTCATACAAATATTTACACATGTTAAGTTTGCTGAAAATAAATGCAGTTGACAGTGAGAGGACGTTTATTTTTTTGCTGAGTTTATAGACTGTATTTTATACCATCTACTGCACCTTGCCTATGCCCCTCGGCCATCGGTCATCCATATACTTATGTACATATTCTCATTCACCCCTTTAGATTTGTGTGTATTTGGTTCTTGTTGGGGAATTGTTAGATATTACTGCACTGCCGGAACTAGAAGCACAAGCATTTCACTACACTCGCATTAACATCTGTTAACCATGTGACCAATCAAATTTGTATTGATTTTGATTTGAAAAATAAATGATAGTCCCACTAAGCCCAAACCAGATGGGATGGTGTATCGCTGCCGAATGCTGGTAGCCATGCTGGTTAAGTGTGCCTTCAGTTCTAAATCAATTACAGACAGTGTCAACAGCAAAGCACTCCCACACCATAACACCACCTCCTCTGGGAAATACACATGTGGAGATCATCCGTTCACCCACACCGCGTCTCACAAAGACACGGCAGTTGGAACCAAACATCTCCAATTTGGAACCTAGACCAAAGGACACATTTCCACCAGTCTAATGTCCATTGCTCGTGTTTCTTGGCCCAAGGAAGTCTCTCCTTATCAGTGTCCTTTAATAGTGGTTTCTTTGCAGGAATTCAACCATAAAGGCCTGATTCACGCAGTCTCCTCTGAACAGTTGATGCTGAGATGTGTCTTTTTCTTGAACTCTGTGAAGCATTTATTTGGGCTGCAATTTCTGAGGCTGGTAATGAACTTATCCTCTGCAGCAGTTATAACTCTGGGTCCTTTCCTGTGGCGGTCCTCATGAGATCCAGTTTCATCATAGCGCTTGATGGTTTTTGCGACTGCACTTGAAGAAACTTTCAACGTTTTTGAAAGAAACTTTCAACGTATTGACTGACCTTCATGTCTTAAAGTAATGATGGACTGTCATTTCTCTTTGCTTATTTGAGCTGTTCTTGCCATAATATGGACTTGGTCTTTTACCAAATAGGGCTATCTTCTGTATACCACCCCTACCTTGTCACAACACAACTGATTGACTCAAACGCATTATGAAGGAAAGAAATTCCACAAATTAACTTTTAAGAAGACACACCTGTTAATTGAAATGCATTCCAAGTGACTACCTCATGAAGCTGGTTCAGAGAATGCCAAGAGTGTGCAAAGCTGTCATCAAGGCAAAGGGTGGCTACTTTGAAGAATCTCAAATATTATGATTTGTTTAACACTTTTCTGGTTACTACATGTTTCCATATGTGTTATTTCATAGTTGTGATGTTTTCACTGTTATTCTACAATGTAGAAAAAAAAGAAAAACCCTTGAATGAGTAGGTGTGTCCAAACATTTGACCGGTAGTGTACATGGTTCTGTAGCAGTCCCAGAGCCATGGTTGTTGCTTGAACCTACATATACAGTGCATTGTGAAAGTTTTCAGACCCCTTTACTTTTCCCACATTTTGTTACATTACAGACTTAATTTTAAATGGATTAAATAAATATTTTCCCTCATCAATCTACACACAATACCCCATGATGACAAAGCAAAAACAGGTTTTTAGAAATGTTTGCAAATGTATTACACATAAAAAATTGTGGGCCTCCCAAGTGGCGCAGCGGTCTAAGGCACTGCATCAAAGTACTTCTGGCGTCACTACAGACCTGGGTTCGATCCCAGGATGTGTCACAACTAGCCATGATCAGGAGTCCCATAGGGCGGCGCAAAATTGGCCCAGCATCGTCCAGGTTAGGGGAGTGTTTGGCCTGGGGGGGCTTTACATGGCTCATCGCGCTGTAGCAACTCCTTGTCGTCAGTTGAACAATGATTCCTCTGACACATTGGGAAAGGAAAGGGGATACCTAGTCAGTTGTACAACTGAATGCATTCAACTGAAATGTGTCTTCCACATTTAACCCAACCCTTCCGAATCAATGTGGCTGGCTAAGGGGGAGGGTGTTAAGAAGTGTGGTTTTGCGGGTCATGTTTTGGAAGTCGCATTACTCAACCTTCGCCTCCCAAGCACGTTGGGTAGTTGCAGCGATGAGACAAGATCGAAATTTGGAGGAAAGGGGGTAAAATAGCAAAAATATATAAGAAAAAAATGAAATAGGTGAAGGGTAGCAAAACATTTCTGCAGCATTGAAGGTCCCCAAGAACACATTTGCCTTGGAACCACCAAGATTCTTCCTAGAGCTGGCCACAGCGTCAAACTGAGCAATCGTGGGAGAAGAGCCTTGGTTGGGGAAGTTACCAAGAACCTGATGGTCACTCTGACAGAGCTCCAGAGTTCCTCTGTGGAGATGGGATCAACTTCAAGAAGGACAACCATCTCTGCAGCACTCCACCAATCAGGCCTTTATGGAAAAGTGGCCAGACGGAAGCCACTCCTCAGTAAAAGGCACATGACAGCCCACGTGAAGTTTGCCAAAAGGCACCTAAAGGATTCTCAGACCATGAGAAACAAGATTATCTGGTCTGATGAAACCAAGATTGAACTCTTTGGCTTGAATGCAAAGCATCACTTCTGGAAGAAACCTGGCACCATCCTTATGGTGAAGCATGGTGGTGGCAGCAGCATCATGCTGTGGGGATGTTTTTCAGCGGCAGGGATTGGGAGACCAAGGGAATCAAGGGAAAACTTAACGATGAGTTGGACAAGCAGCCAACAAGTGCTCAGCATATGTGGGAACTCTCTTGACACAATGATGAAAATAATCATGGCCTCTAAACCTTCAAGCTGCATACTGGACCCTATTCCAACTAAACTACTGAAAGAGCTGCTTCCTGTGCTTGGCCCTCCTATGTTGAACATAATAAACGGCTCTCTATCCACCGGATGTGTACCAAACTCACTAAAAGTGGCAGTAATAAAGCCTCTCTTGAAAAAGCCAAACCTTGACCCAGAAAATATAAAAAACTATCGGCCTATATTGAATCTTCCATTCCTCTCAAAATTTTTTGAAAAGGCTGTTGCGCAGCAACTTACTGCCTTCCTGAAGACAAACAATGTATACGAAATGCTTCAGTCTGGTTTTAGACCCCATCACAGCACTGAGACGGCACTTGTGAAGGTGGTAAATTACATTTGAATGGCATCGGACCGAGGCTCTGCATCTGTCCTCGTGCTCCTAGACCTTAGTGCTGCTTTTGATACCATCGATCACCACATTCTTTTGGAGAGATTGGAAACCCAAATTGGTCTACACGGACAAGTTCTGGCCTGGTTTAGATCTTATCTGTCAAATCCAAATCAACTGTAAATTTCGGTGTTCCTCAAGGTTCCGTTTTAGAACCACTATTGTTTTCACTATATATTTTACCTCTTGGGGATGTTATTCGAAAACATAATGTTAACTTTCACTGCTATGTGGATGACACACAGCTGTACATTTCAATGAAACATGGTGAAGCCCCAAAATTGCCCTTGCTAGAAGCATGTGTTTCATACATAAGGAAGTGGATGGCTGCAAACTTTCTACTTTTAAACTCGGACAAAACAGAGATGCTTGTTCTAGGTCCCAAGAAACAAAGAGATCTTCTGTTGAATCTGACAATTAATCTTAATGGTTGTACAGTCGTCTCAAATAAAACTGTGAAGGACCTCGACGTTACTCTGGACCCTGATCTCTCTTTTGAAGAACATATCAAGACCATTTCAAGGACAGCTTTTTTCCATCTACATAACATTGCAAAAATCAGAAACTTTCTGTCCAAAAATGATGCAGAAAAATGTATCCATGCTTTTGTCACTTCTAGGTTAGACTACTGCAATGCTCTACTTTCCGGGCTACCCGGATAAAGCACTAAATAAACTTCAGTTGGTGCTAAATATGGCTGCTAGAATCCTGACTAGAACCAAAAAATGTGATCATATTACTCCAGTGCTAGCCTCTCTACACTGGCTTCCTGTCAAAGCAAGGGCTGATTTCAAGGTTTTACTGCTAACCTACAAAGCATTACATGGGCTTGCTCCTACCTATCTCTCTGATTTGGTCCTGCCGTACATACCTACACGTACGCTACGGTCACAAGACGCAGGCCTCCTAATTGTCCCTTTAATCCTAATTGTCCCTAGAATTTCTAAGCAAACAGCTGGAGGCAGGGCTTTCTCCTATAGAGCTCCATTTTTATGGAACGGTCTGCCTACCCATGTCAGAGACGCAAACTCGGTCTCAACCTTTAAGTCTTTACTGAAGACTCATCTCTTCAGTGGGTCATATGATTGAGTGTAGTCTGGCCCAGGAGTGGGAAGGTGAACGGAAAGGCTCTGGAGCAACGAACCGCCCTTGCTGTCTCTGCCTGGCCGGTTCCCCTCTTTCCACTGGGATTCTCTGCCTCTAACCCTATTACAGGGGCTGAGTCACTGGCTTATCAGTAATACCCAGTAATACTTTTGACTGGTACTGTATACTGTATAGTATATTTACGGCTCTGGTGGTTTTATGCAAAAGTTTGAGTTACCTTTTTGTCATAGCGTCCTTGGTGGATATTATAACTTGTGTTTTTTCTGTGGTCTTCGTCAATCTGACAAACAAACAGACAGAGACAGGTTAGAAGACGTACTGGAGTATGTGACTTAACTTTCAGGGGTTATCGCACACTGATGACAAGCTGACCTTGAGGGAGACCAGGCTGCGTTCATTGTACTCCAGCGGGGTGATGAGGTCAGAGTGCATGTGTGACCATCTCTTCCTCAGCCGGCGCTCTCTCTTGTTCCTCCTGGTAACAAATAGCAGCAAAGTATGAGAGGTCTCCCTCATTGAAATATAATTACTTGAATGGAGATCCCCATTCAAGTAAATTATATGTGATGGCTGGAACCCCATACCCCTGTTCTAGTAATTATATTTCTATGAGCGAGACCTCTCTCACACTGCGCTGCTATCTGTTATCTAACTCTTACCTGTAGAAGATGAAAGCGATGGTAGCCACCCCCACCACAGTGACAGCTAACACAATGACAATGATAGCATGCGCCTTCAGACCTGCGGGGGGCACACCGCACTAGTTAGACCTAGGCACGCACGCACACACACACACACGGTTTCGCTCGGGCATTACTACGTCTATGATACGATGAGCAGACCAATAAAAAGGACTGCGTCAGAACTGTAAAATGTCTCAATGAGTGTTCAGGCCAGGGGGTAATTGAGTTGGTATTAGTGTACATTGAATCTGGAGTTTGATCCCTCCACACCGGTTCTGTACTGGATTGTCCCATATCTATCAGGAATGACAGCTAATGATCCGTTAATGCTGCCAACTAAGCCAGTCACAACGGCTGTGGCTCATGAATTAGGGAAAAACAAGCCAGACTCAGATGCACAAGTTGAGTCGTGTGTGTGTGTGTGTGTGTGTGTGTGTGTGTGTGTGTGTGTGTGTGTGTGTGTGTGAGAGTGTGTTTGAGCACATACGCTGGGATGGAGCGTCATCTGGGAGGCTTCTGCCCCAGATGAATGATGGGTTACTGTTAACGACCTTGGTGTAGTTGTAGACGGTGTTGAATATAAATAAAGTTTCATACTGCGGAGGAGACAGGAGAGGACTTATGTTAAAACATTCACTTTGACACAATAGAATCATATGATATGCATGATAGCTGACCTACCTTGTTGTCAGTGGTAGTGTAAATGACTGAAAAATTCACATCTCTGTCCCCATAGTCATCCAGCTTGTAGTGGCCTGCAATGCCTGCATGGAAACACATACACAGAACTACACTACACAGAACTACACACACACACACACACACACAGACAGGGGCGTGCGTCATGCACCCCAAAAATCTGAGGGGGCACAAAATACGTGAGGATGGCTGAGGGGTGAAGAATTCTGCGTTTTTCAAACACCTGGAAGAGCTTTTTCCTGCAGTCTGCATTGATAAACTGAAATGGGGTCATCATTAGTTACTACAGCCACAAAGTCATAAACACTGCCTATGTCTACAACTTCTGTTCTTAAAATCTGATTTTAAACTGAAACCTAAACATAACCCTAACCTTAACCAAACTGCTAACCTTACACCTAATCTTAAATTAAGACAAATAAATAAATAAAAAATGAATTTTTACAATATGGCTTTGTGGCTGAGGTATCTAGTGGAACCACTGAAATGGCTTCTTGATAGCTAGTTGGGAGATTGGGAACCTATCTGGGCTAGCTAAAGCCAATGTCATAAAACTGCACCCACTGTCGAAAAATTGTTTCCGCTGTGTCTGACTGTGGCCTACAACGCATTTTCTATATTTGCGGGTTAAGGTCGGGTGGGGACCCTCCTTTTTTTCACTTTATCAGGCGGTTGTGGATGGGTTATTACCAATTGTGGGCGTGTGTGGATGAACAAACAGCTGACCAGCGCACCACTACTACACACATGTATACACACACACACACACACAGGTGGCCACATCTCCAGGCCACACAGCTTGATGTGTTGCTTCTTGGTCTCTTACCGTCAAAGGAAACGTTTCTGAAGTGGTTGATGTTGACTACCTCCATGGGGTTGAGCTCAGACTCAGGCTTGTTCCAGAGCTTCCTCATCACCTGACCAAACATCAGCACTGCATCATGGTACGCTGCCATATAGTCATTCATCTGGACAGAAGGCAGATTTATTGGGCCCTGGTCAAAAGTAGTACACAATATCGGGAAAAGGATGAATAGGACACCTCAGAGTACAATGATAGACGGGGCCTCAACCCAGCAGGGAGTCTCACCATCACGTTGTTGCCCAGGTCTGTGTCCACAGTATAGTTCCTAGTGTTGGGCATGGTGAGAACCAACACGTTCTTCATAGCAGGGATAGAGGACTTATTGGTGTAGTACTTATCACTGTGTGGAGTCATGGGTTCATTGTCAATGACACTGAAAACACTGGTGCTCTCAAACACTCCCTGAAGCATGGCGATTACAATATTAAACCTTTCTGAACTTTTTACAAGGAAAAATGAAAACACAAAGACAAATAACAGACTGGGGAGAGCGAGAGCATTGCAGTTCACCAGACCCAAATCAAGAGCTGTAAGGCTCTCACACACACGTGCACACACACGTACACACCCCTCTACCCACCGAGTAGTCAGCAGCGAACATGTTGTAGGTGGTGAGGATGGCGAGGGAGAGAGGGGGAGAGACACAGAGACACACCGAGAGAGAGAGGACTAACTTGTAAAGATTGATCAGGATGAAAACAACACTAGGATCATCCTCTATAGTTCCATTCTTCAGGTCCACGATGTCTTCTGGTGTCCCACACACTATGAACACTGCACAGTGAAGAGGAGAGAGTCAATGAAATAGAAATGGAGACTGTTGGTATCTGTTCACTGCCCTGTCGACAGTATGTGCAAATGCTCCCGATTTGTTAGATGTTGTGGGCTTACTTACAATTACTTGTCCTATTTTTGGAGCTTAATTCCTTTCTAAGGTCCTCTGCTTTGCTTATGACGTTTGTTTTTTTTATGTGTAAGGAAAAGTGGGCTGAAGCTGTACCCAGTGCATTGATATACCTGAAGAGGGATGGGCAGATACCATGACATCAGTATCAACATCACATCTAAGCAAATATAATAAACACAAATAAATCATCTCAAAGTCATCTAAATGTCCATTAGATTAGCATACAGAATCACATGTCTAATTCATATCCACCGTCACCCTTTTCCATCATAATTACACAAACAAGTCAGGACACCTGTGACTCAAAAGGAACTCACAGGCGACTCACAAGCGACTCACAAGTGACTCACTCACCAGAAGCAGTCCTCAGTGTTCTGCTTCTTATAGAGGGAGGCTGTGGACCACTTGGGTTTGATATCATTGTTGAAGTCCCAAAACTTGATGAAGAAGGTGGAGATCTTGCGTGCGGGGGGAAGTATGCGAGTCAGATATTCTTTGTAGTCACAGGACAGAGCAAAGCTGCCTGCTGAGATGATGGGCATTTTGAGCTCCAGACCAACCTCAAGACTGACACATAGATAGAGGGTAGAGTGTGAGGGAGAGAGAGAGAAAGCGAGAGAGAGAGAGAGAGAGAGAGGTGCAAAAGAGATAGAGAGTTAGGAGGAGGGAGGGAGGGGGGGAAAGAGAGAGAGACAAGGAGAAAGGGAGGGAAAGAGAGAGAGGGGTGTGAGAGAGAGAGAGAGAGAGAGAGAGAGAGAGAGGGGTGTGAGAGAGAGAGAGAGAGAGGGGTGTGAGAGAGAGAGAGAGAGAGAGAGAGAGAGAGAGAGAGAGAGAAAGAGAGAGAGAGAGTGAGAGAGAGAGAGAGAGAGAGCGATATATAGAGGTAAGTAAAAGGGATAGAAAGGGATATGGTGTCACAACAACACAAATCATATCAAATCCACACTTACTCAACCATCTGAAAGGTTGCATAGGTGCAGGTGGGCCCCAGGAGAGCACAGCCCACCTCCCCTGTCCTCTAAAACAGAGGAGAAGCAGCTTAGATATGTGAATATTTGAGCGACACAGTATGTGTTTGTGTTTCTGCGTGCGTGTGTGAGGTGGTTAACACTCACATTTAGGTTCTTCACGGTCTCCACCACCTCACAGGTGCTGCTTCGACAGCCTTTATTGCTGTACAAACTAGTCTCGAGCCCTCGAAAGTTGGCAGTCAGGTTGCGCTTCACTCCTTGGCAAAGACAGTGCCAATACACCATAATGATGAAAACACAGATTGTGGACCCACAGATAGTGATTAAGCCAAAGAACATCAACACTTAATGACAGCTATAACACAGTGTAGGCCTAGGATATCCTTATAAACCAGGGCTCTTCAACCTTTTCTTGCTCAGGGACCCCTGCCCAGGGACCCCCATCATATGTTAGCAAAACATGTTTTTTCCCATGTCTTCTCTTATCATCTGGTGAATGACAATGGCAAGGTCAAGTAATAAACATGTTTTTATTAATAGATTTGTTAATCAACCTCCCCATTCCCAACATTATAATTGCAAGAAGTGTAAACTCTAACATAGACTAATAGCATTTCGCTGCACCTGCGATAACATTTAAAAATACGAGTATGAGACCAATATCAAATCAAATCAAAATCAAATCAAATTTATTTATATAGCCCTTCGTACATCAGCTGATATCTCAAAGTGCTGTACAGAAACCCAGCCTAAAACCCCAAACAGCAAGCAATGCAGGTGTAGAATTATTTTATTTTTATATTATCATTATTATTATTTTTTTAACTACAACGGTATCTCCAAACACATGTTCACTAATAGCAGCTGTTTAGCTGGTTAAACAAAGGTTAGCAATGTGTTGGCAAAAATGAATGTCCAAGTCAAGAAAGCTTGCCAGCAGCCAGCGGCACTTGCAGGAAGTAGATTGGGGTGGGGGTGCGAGGAGTGGGGGGGATTTTTGCCCGCACTGAAGGAGGACTAGTAAAGGCCCAGTGCACTACTTTTGTGTTTTAAAAAATGTACTAAATGTTTGAGTGTTTACGAGCATTTGTAACTTGAGTCTGATAATTATCTGTACAAAACAGTTGATCTGATAATACTTGTGGAAATTCTTTGCAAATGCAATTTATTTATATGTGAAAACTGAAACGGTCTATTCATTCAACCAGAGCCACATTTTCACACTGGTCCCCTGTGGGAATGGAACCCACAACCCTAACATTGCAAGCACCATGCTCTACCAACTGAGCCACACCATCACATCACATCATCACAAACCACTTGATGTCTCAATATACTCATTTACTGTATTGTGCATTGTTATTCTTCATGGTGATGGAAAGCCTACAGGTACAAACCTAGATGACCACCAGCCTATGTATAATACAGTAATGTACATTTACATTAAGTAGTTTGTAAGGATGGTAAATGAATACTGCACAAAAAGTGGTTGTTCTAATGTTATTTGAAAAATAAAAATATTTAATTTGATGTGGATGTTTGTGTCTTTGCCCAAAACGTTGCACTTATTGATGTAAAGGCCCCCTTTACACTACTTTTATAATTCTGATTTATCAGAGCTCAGCACCCCTACTTCCAGCGGCTATGCTCCAGTGAGTGTAATTAGTAGACTCCCTGCAGTACCCTGGTTGAATACCCCTAAAAACCTATGTTGTTGTTGTTTTATATCCTGCCCTATTAGTGCTTGCATACTACCAATTAAGGGGGGGATCAGCCACAGTTGGACATGAACCAGCAACCTTGTGTCATCTCACTATTCATTTGCAGTTGTACAATTCTGATTCCATTTACCATTTGGACAGCAGGTGAGTTCAGCGTCGTGCTGTATCGCACGTTCCACAGCACCACGGACAAACTTCATACTCCAGGGAGAGACGTCGTCATCCAGCAGAACCACGTTCATCATGATTCCATCCAGACATGGTGGATAGGTCGCCTCGCATCGTCCTACGATCAGCACCAGCCAGCAGACCCACAGCGACAAACCTCTATAAGCCATTCTGAGGACTGTAACAACTTTTCACAAAGTGAGTCTGGATTTTCCAGCCTCGACGGCTTGTTCTCTTGTCAATTCTTTTGAGATGTTCAATTACAAGGCATTTGAGCTGTGGGTTGGCAAAATCCAATTGCCAGAAATGTTCTACTAATTCCAAAAAGTTCAAACTTAACAAAAAAGATTGTTACTTGTCACCCCTTTTGATTCTGTATTCCAAATATCTCAATATTCTGACGCTATATTCCTTTCATATGTTCCATTCAGTCCAGACACTTTTTCCAGTTTGAAAAGAAAACATAAAATCTGTGTGCAAAAACCTATGAAGGCTATGAAAATGTAGCTCTCAGAATGTCCCAATGTTTTTTTTAAATGTAATGACTGACTATGACTTGACTGCTTTGTTTTAAAAAAAAGATATGTGGATTTACACACCTGCTTTGTTCCTCTTAGATTTGGCAACTCACGTGTGCTTTCCTAACGCACCTGTTAATGAACAACTGGAATCAACACACAGCCTGAGGGAGGTGGTCAGACAATAATAACCTTCTCACCATTGTTCCAAGGTCCATCAAAACCAATAATCACACACACTTCACATCATCAGGGATCGTGTCAATTCCAGTCAGTTCAAGAAGTACACTGGAATTGGGTTTGCTTTCTGAATTGCCCTTAACCCTGCACATCACACAACCACAATACACACAGTCCAGTACACAGCCATAGGCCTGTAGAGGGCATGTAGGCCTATGGGGCAGTGGGAATTACTGGGGGCCAGGGAAGGCTAAATAATTTCTATAAAATGTCATTTGTACTGCTACAGTGGTAAATATGAAAATAAAACTATTCCAAATGAAATCGGAAACATTCCACCTCTGTGTCATGATGTAAAGAGAATAATAATAATGTATTCCAGCATGTATTCAGGTGTCCTTTAGTCAGCAAGACGCATCAATTCATTCAGGCTACAAGAGTGTAGACCTAATGACATTTGCCGAATGTCCTTACACTTATTGGTGTTTTGTAACAAATGTATCTTTCCCTTCATCTTGGACAAATACGCGCAGATAGCCTACTTTTTGGGGTGATTTGTTTGACAGTAAGATGAAAACATCATGACTTTATGTACCGTTTTCTTAGCTGAAGAGCTACCACTCCAACTTAACTTCGAACAATGGTAAAACAGGAAATTAGGGTTTCTAATTGCAAAGCTAATTCTAAATTCTACATTCTGTTTCAAATGGCAGCCGAGATAAGAGCATAACCATGTGTAGGCATAAGGTGGACTCAGTGTCAGAACATTTGGAACTCAGTTATGTTTCAAATTCAGATTCAAAGCTAGATGGAATGGGTAAGTGGTTGCAATTGATCAATGACCCATGCTGTTCATTTGGCAGTGAGGGTAGGAATAGAGGGGAGCCGTAAGCATCATGCCGTCAGCCTCGTGCAGTATTGTTAGGTTTAGCACACCTAGTCATAACAGATGGACACACTCACCTGTTTACTCAGATACAGAACACACCAATGCCTGGCTATTGTCTAAATGTGATCTCAGCTGAGTTTCACCAAAACAGCTCACCTTGTAGATCATCCTGTCAAACATTATGTCCGGCTATGGCCCTATTTCCCACGCCCCCCCCCCCCCCCCCCCCCCCCGTTACCTGCACAAACATCTCATTCATCAATATGCCAAGTCAAGAGGACAGACCATTAGGTTTACTTAGTTCTGTGTGTATATTTCAGCTTGTGTGTGTGTGTGTGTGTGTGGTGTGCGTGCGTTTGTACGTCCATTCAAGCATGTGTCTAGGGGTGTGTGTGTGAGTGCGTCAGTACATGCATTGTTATCATGGACCTGGGGCAGGAGGTCCTTATCTATTAAGGTAAATGCTTAATAGCAGGTTTAAAGTCTAAGTCTGGTTACTGACCAGCAATCTGATCACATGTTTCTGATGGGCTCTGTATGTACAGTTGAAGTCAGAAGTTTACATACATCTTAAACTCAGTTTTTCACAATTCCTGACATTTAATCCTAGTAAATATTCCCTGTCTTAGATCAATTAGGATCACCACTATATTTTAAGAACGTGAAATGTCAGAATAAGGGTAGAGAATGATTTACTTCAGCTTTTATTTCTTTCATTACATTCTCAGTGGGTCAGAAGTGTACATACACTCAATTAGTATTTCGTAGAATTGTATTTAAATTGTTTAACTTGGGTCAAACATTTCAGGTAGCCTTCCACAAGTTTCCCACAATAAATTGGGTGAATTTTGGCCCATTCATCCTGACAGAGCTGGTGTACATGAGTCAGGTTTGTAGGCCTCCTTGCTCGCACACACTTTTTCAGTTCTGCCCACACATTTTCTATAGGATTGAGGTCAGGGCTTTGTGATGGCCACTCCAATACCTTGACTTTGTTGTCCTTAAGCCATTTTGCCACAACTTTGGAAGTATGCTTGGGGTCATTGTGCATTTGGAAGACCCATTTGCAAAGCTTTAACTTCCTGACTGATGTCTTGAGATGTTGCTTCAATATATCCACATAATTTTTCTTCCTCATGATGCCATCTATTTTGTGAAGTGCACCAGTCCCTCCTGCAGCAAAAAGCACCCCCATCACATGATGCTGCCACCCCCGTGCTTCACGGTTGGGATGGTGTTCTTCGGCTTGCAAGCTTCCCCCTTTTCCCCACAAACATAATGATGGTCATTATGGCCAAACAGTTCTATTTTTGTTTCATCAGACCAGGGGACATTTCTCCCAAAACTATGATCGTTGTCCCCATGTGCGGGTCTTGGCTGATTTCTTTTGACTTTCCCATGATGTCAAGCAAAGAGGCACTGAGTTTGAAGGTAGGCCTTGAAATACATCCATTGGAACACCTCCAATTGACTCAAATGATGTCAATTAGCCTATCAGAAGCTTCTAAAGCCATGACATCATTTTCTGGAATTTTCCAAGCTGTTTAAAGGCACAGTCAAATTAGTGTATGTAACCTTCTGACCCGCTGGAATTGTGATACACTGAATTATAAATTAAATAATCTGTCTGTAAACAATTGTTGGAAAAATGTATTGTGTCATGCACAAAGTAGATGTCCTAACCGACTTGCCAAAACTATAGTTTGTTAACAAGAAGTTTGTGGAGTGGTTGAAAAACAAGTTTGAATGATTCCAACCTAAGTGTATGTTAACTTCAGACTTCAACTGTATGTATTTAATTATTTAATTATTTAATATATTTTCTTTTTGATGCTGGCTTGGAGGATAGTTGGCAGTCTGGAGGATAGATTAGACAGAAGCAAAGTTGACATCCTCATAAAAAATAACTGGAAAGATTTAGATCTATACCATGTTTTAAACCGAAGCAGTGTCCTCATGGCTTATCTATCTTGGATTTACAGTGCCAAAAAGTGGATCGTCCAAAATACTGTATGATGCATGACATCAGGGGTTAAAACAGGTCAGGTTTAACCATTACTTCACCCCCACTTAAAAGAGCTTGAGAGTTCACCTGTTTTGTGAAGTACTGTGTTGTGTATACCTTTGAATTTCTCAGAAATTGGTTGAGGATTACTTGTCCTTGTCTGCCCTCTAATAGACTATCAATATTACATACCATTGTAATAAGCAATATTTTAATTGCTAATAAACTTTTTTTGACCACAAGTTAACTTATTAATGCAAATAATCAACAAATGTTCACACAGGTATGTGAATAATACAGTAGGAATGACAAGCCGCTGTCCCAATGATTCAACAGAAAAAGTGCTATTGAACACAGTGAAACTTCAGTTTCCCAACAGAAAAAGAGCGTTATGTAGTACACTAGCTACTATATCTTTTTGTCGCAATCAAACATGTAATTAAACATGCATAGAACCCTAATTATGTTTACAAAAGGCTAAAACAAGGACACTGCATGATGAAGGTATGAGACTATTGACAACAGCGTATGTCCATTTAAAAAAAAAAAAGCTGTGTCTGTTAATCTGGATAGCATTGGTTTTAATGATAAAAAATGGGGTTTGAACCACATATAGTAATCATCAGTAACTCTGTTACAAAGATGAACAAATGGTCATTGGTCAACATTAGACTGAAGGAGTAGGTGTTACCAGGGCAGTATCATCAGAGTGAATTGTGTAATGGGTTAGACCAGGTATATATTGGCACAAAAACACACATTTATAAATAATCTGATCAACAACATCTACCTCACCTGTCATAACAAATGGAAAATAAATAAGTCAATCAATCAATTAAAAGTATGAATAAAAACAATACAATTTAGGAAGATTTGATGCTCTGTTTCACGTTTTCCCTACAACAGTGATTTATTAAACTTACTCGACTCCTGCTATTTAAAATTATCTTAAATAAACCATCAACCTTTAATCTTAAATCAAAGTTAACCTTGATATTCATTCATTCACATTCCAACTGAAACCTACGTAAAAACCATCTTAAGCCTTATACCACATTCCAACTGAAACCTACATAAAAACCATCTTAAGCCTTATACCACATTCCAACTGAAACCTACATAAAAACCATCTTAAGCCTTATACCACATTCCAACTGAAACCTACATAAAAACCATCTTAAGCCTTATACCACATTCCAACTGAAACCTACATAAAAACCATCTTAAGCCTTATACCACATTCCAACCCCTTTACTTATTCACTCCTTCCTCTGCTCCCCTTGCCCCTTTATCTCTCTAGGCTCCTTCCTTCCCTGCCTTCTCTCCCTACCCTGGACTCCACTTCTCCCTCTTCCCTCCCCTTTACCTCTCTAGGCTCCTTCCTTCCCTGCCTTCTCTCCCTACCCTGGACTCCACTTCTCCCTCTTCCCTCCCCTTTACCTCTCTAGGCTCCTTCCTTCCCTGCCTTCTCTCCCTACCCTGGACTCCACTTCTCCCTCTTCCCTTCCCTTTACCTATCCAGGCTCCTTCCTACCTTCCCTCCCCAACCCCACCCTACACTCTTCCCCACACCGCCTCTCTGAAGGTGCAGGTGGAGGTCTAGGAGCTGATGATCTGTCCAGACCAGGTCTCATGCTTGGTTCCTGGGGCCAGGTGGGTGATGATCACCTCCACCGCCTGCATCTTCTGGTTCTTGGGGGGGATGGAACAGACTTTGTACGTGACCTCGTCGCCTTCCATCGGAACATATTCTCCATCGATACTAACGAGGGAGATCATTTTTATGAGAGACTGCAGACCTCTCTAGGTCTCGGACATTCTAGGTTCAATTATAATCTACAGCAAAACACTTTAGGACTGACAATTATAATCTACACCAAAACACTTTAGGACTGACAAGTGTTATACCGCTATGCGCTGTACATAATATCAGATATTATAATCACAATATACCTTATTGCTTTATCATACAATTATAATCTTAATGCTTCAGAACCACTCACTCAGAGATGTGTACAAAGATATCCTCTCCACCGTTGGAGGGCTTTATAAAGCCATGACCCTGGCACCTGTAGAAGGTCCTGCACACGCCCTTATACACTGGGCCTGATCTGGCCCGCACCGTCCTGAGACACACAGCAGAAAAACAACACACATTAACCCCTGCAGACTATTCTCAGGCCTCCCTAACATTATCCCCTGCAGGCTATTCTCAGGCCTCCCTAACATTAACCCCTGCAGAATATTCTCAGGCCTCCATAACATTAACCCCTGCAGACTATTCTCAGGCCTCCCTAACATTATCCCCTGCAGACTATTCTCAGGCCTCCCTAACATTATCCCCTGCAGACTATTCTCAGGCCTCCCTAACATTAACCCCTGCAGACTATTCTCAGGCCTCCCTTACATTAACCCCTGCTGACTATTCTCAGGCCTCCCTAACAGTATCCCCTGCAGGCTATTCTCAGGCCTCCCTAACATTAACCCCTACAGGCTATTCTCAGGCCTCCCTAACATTAACCCCAGCTGACTATTCTCAGGCCTCCCTAACATTAACCCCTGCAGGCTATTCTCAGGCCTCCCTAACATTAACCCCTGCTGACTATTCTCAGGCCTCCCTAACATTAACCCCTGCAGAATATTCTCAGGCCTCCCTAACATTAACCCCTGCAGAGTATTCTCAGGGCTTGCATCCAAAATGGCTCCTTAATCCCCAATAGTGACCAGGTCACCCTCAAGGTCATGCACACACACACACAATCACATACACTACTACTTATACCACCACAGATTATTACTACTCACGCTGAGTATGTGCGGGTGCGTTTGGTGGGCAGAGGGCTGGGTAGCTCGCCTGGCATCAAGGGGGGTTTCCTCTCCCTTTCCCACACCCGACTTCCCTGCCTGAGGAAGGGGAAGGACAGGGAGAGGGGAGTACGGGGGGAGCTCAGAGGCTGTGGTGGATCGGAGGGGGATGAGGGGTCGGAATCAGCCATCTCTGTGGTGGTCCCCCTGGGGGTGTGAAGCTTCGTGGGAGAAGCTGCCTCAGTCTCGAGTGGGACACAGCTTGGGAGACAGGCCTAGACTGCCAGCATGATAAGGGTGATGTTGGTGTGTCAGTGGTGGTGGTGGTGATGTGTCGGTGGTGGTGGAGGTGGTGGTGGTGGAGGTGGTGGTGGTGGTGATGTGTCGGTGGTGGTGGAGGTGGTGCTGGTAGTGGAGGTGGTAGTATTACTGTTAGGATGCGTCTGGAAAGCGGGACAATGGAGGAGCTTGGAGGTTTCCTTGAAAGAGAGGAAGAGAGAAAGAAAAAAAGTGTAAGAAATAGAGAGATAAATATATGAATAAATCCTCAAAGACTGCAAAACAAGGAGGGACGACAACACAACAACACACTCAGTGAAATAACAATAACACAGTGATTTGGTTTGAAGCACCAACACTGACCTCAATGTTTTCAAAATATCTGTCTATATAACCCAGCCTCGCCGAGTAGAGCCTTAGCTCCAATATTGAATACATTATTATAATACCAACCCCACTATTCACATAGAGCTGGGTAGCATTACGTTACTGCTCTTATACTGTATTTTGTATTCAGACGTCAAACCCTTTAAACAGACTGAGGCAGCGCAACCAGCAGATTCTTTGACTGAAGAATCCCTAGACAATTTCAAATTATTTAGCCATTGGGAGCATTGTTGTGTCATTTTGAGACTTATTACCATAGCCCTCCCCTCTTAGAGTCTGCCTGCTGATGTCTGTCAGTGCTCTCTATGTAAAAGATGAGTGAAATGTGTAGCAGACCACATCCCTAGGGCTTCTCCATCTTTCTATGTGACAAGTGGCACCATCTAAATATGGCTGCCTGCATGGTGGAGTAGAGTCTGCCCCATTATTGACTGGAGGGTCAGGGTGGAGACAGGGTGGATACCAGGGTTTAGAGAGGAGGGTTTAGTGTGGTAGAGATCAATAATGATCCAATAACAAGGAATGGGCATCCTTTATAGTTTATTGGTAAGAGGAGGTGTTCTGTTTTATCCCAAAACTAATTTAAGGGAAAGGGATTAATCAAATGTCCCCCATCCATGTGTCAAAGAAAGATGGCAGGTTTTATTCTGATGACAACATCACATAGGCTGGTGCAATGTTGACTTGAAGGTGTACACATATCTGTCACAATTTGGCACAGAAAAAAGACACAGTTCGAAAACTATTATTGACTTGAATTATTAGCTACTAAATGACACATCATGATATATTGATAACAACTACCTTAATATAACAATAAAGTGTATCTAATCGTATGTGTCTCATTAGGAACATTTAATATATTCTCGCTTGTAAAAGTAGTGAGAGTGACTGTAAACCTATCAAAGAGATAATGGGATTATAGGCAGTACGCTGATATTTGGGTCGTTTTGGAGCACTGGAAACCCCAGGGCGGACCAGAGTGGCTTCAACTAGACAGAAAGGCTGTCCCAACTAGCCTTGCGCCTCCCAAAATCAGAAGGGCACTGTGGCTGCTTGTCATTAGCATCATCAGCATGGGACACACGTAAATATTCAGTACACTACACACACAGACAGTGACACTCACGACGCTGCTCTTTTCCTTTCTGGACACCTTTAATTTGTCTAATCCTTTTTAATTTGTCAAATAGCGGTTTCAAATATAATGTTGTCTAGATTCTCACTCGCTCCCAAAATGAATCCCACTGGCATCTTGATTCCAGAACATTCTCATGTGTAGCATACCAGCTGAGACAACAGGAGAATACATTGATCACTCAAAAAAAAAAAAAAAAAATGTAAAGGCTAGTCTACTCATCATAAAATATTCATCAAGATAACAGTTTACATAGAATACAAATATTTAACCCGGGTGGTAAATTGTATATAAATAGGACCGATAAGAAAATATATAGCCTAAAGCGCACTATCAAACTAAAGGCTATTGATTTATCGAGCTCTTACCGTAAAATGTCAAGCTGTTTTCGGTCAAACGTGCAGATGTCTTGACTCTTAACGGTTATATAACGATAATTATATAATTAAATAAAAAATAAACCTGCACAGACATGTGGAGAGAATACCTATTGCTTGTGGCTGGCTGGCTGCGCGGCACAAGCTGGTCTGTCTGGATGATTAGGGAGCAAAATGAAAAGGGTACAGGGGTTCCTGTGCCGACAAAATGAAAACTGCAGGTGCGTTTATGTTTTGTATATTGTAATAGGCCAGGCGGCTATAAATTCCTAGTAGTCCTAATCATAGAAGAAGTGGGCTAACAATTGTGAACATCGGTGAGCTCTGATCAAATAAATATTGTTAAAAAATAACATCAAACTGTATGAGAGCAGTCAGATAAGATGCTGATATAGTCACTGTGAGTGAAAAAATATAACATGATAGGTCTAAGAGACCATAAGGACTTCTAGGACTAATTAATTTTGCATTCGGTCTTCAACGAGGCCCGGACGGAGGGCCGCTCTGACAATGTGTTCTATTTCCTCGCCATCAAAATCTGCCAAAAAAATTGCCCTCTATCCATCGGTTTTTAAATGTTCGGTTCTCCCTGACTGTCTAGCTTTTGTTATGGTGATTATTAGCGAGCTGGAGACAGTAAAAAAAAAACTGTGTAATGTAGGTCCATTATCATTTCTACAGTTTCGATTTTGTTTTTGTGTTCCCAGAACACATATTTTATGTTCTTTAAATGTTTCATTGGGTTGTGGCAAATGTTCCTAAGGTTCCCAGAATGTTTCATTAGGTTGTGGGAACAGTCTGGTGGGAACATTGTGGAGACATCACAAAATATATGTTCCCAAAATAAAAAGAAACTGTGCCGATGATTATGCAATGTTTATTTTAGGGTACAAAAAACCTTCACCTGATGTTACAAGAACGTTCCCACAACACATTTAGTCAGTTCTTAAAAGGTTCCCAGAATGTTTCATTAGGTTGTGGGAACATTGGGTCAAGGACAGAGAGGCAGGTGTTACCCAGACTATTATTCTAGGCCCACTACAGGGTGATATAGACACTGCATTTTAATTTTATACATAGGACATTTGACCAGCATTTAATCATACAAACATATGGACATATACAACAAAAAGGTCAAATGAAACACAGCTTATTTGCAGTCTTTCCAGCTTCAATTTGAAGTGATTGTGCTACTGTAGCTGTGAACAACGGCGTTCTGATGAGAGAGCACATTCTCTATGCCAGGTGAAATCGCACTTTATTAGCTCATTGTTATGGATGTATCCAAATAAATGTCACTAGAAAAGAGCTTAAACAATTGCAAACGCAGTTACTTTGCTGTTATTCTGGCTGAACTTTTTGACGTGACTAAGTTAGCCGTAGTTGCCTAGCTAGCAAGCAAGGGATAAGAATGTTGCAAGGGATAAGAACGATGCTTCGACTTCGTTTCAGGCCTAATTACCTGTGCCAAACACCAGCTTCTCGGGCATTATCACGTAATTGTATACTCAGTGTGTTCGAGGAATGTTCTTGCAACATCAGGCAAAAGTTTTATACAAACATTCTATAATCATCAGCATGACTGGGCAGTTTTGGTGTTATGAAAACATTTGCCGCAACCTAACGAATGTTCAGGGAACTTTTGCAGAACGAATGTTGGTTTGCTGGGTTCTCGCTCAACCCCACACACAAATGAACAAAGGAAAACTCCAGACAACACAACTTAACCCACAGAAGCAGTGGTCTATATTCATTGAAATGTCAGTTTATTTTACAACCCACCGTGACTGAATAACACTAATTTATTCAACATCAGAGAAAAAAAACTGGAAAACCAAAAATATTTAAATATACATGATCCAGACACATTCAATACTGTAGACAGGAGGGGAGTGGTGATGGTATACAATGGAGATTATTACAAAGCAGAACACACCACAACAGACTCAGAAAGTTGCTGCCCTTGGTCACAATTTTAATGCTGTTGGAGTCAATGTTTCAATGTGGTTAATAACTTTACAGAAATTCATACAAAATGTGTAATTCATTGTTGAAATGTTTCTAGGCAGAGTTAGCTAGTGTGTTTGAGAGTTCCCATTCACTGCCAAGCAATGGGAGTTGTGCAGTGGTTTCTAACCTTTTTCGGTTACTGTACCACCAACTGAATCTCTCTCTGCCTGGAGTACCCCTGGTTGGGAACTACTGGTCCAGCAGTATCTAGCTTTGACACAGGGGTTCACTTCTGTGATAAAGACACAATGAAAAACACATAAGGGCCAGGAATTTTTCCCTGACCAGGACAAACTCTGCACCCTAACATAACAACACCCCCCCCAAAAGAAAAGGAAAGGCACTCAAAAATACACAGGACAGCACGAAAGAGTCTGGTAGTCCAAATAACACATTTCTCCAGAGGAGACCGAAATAAAAAAACAAGCAAAACACCACTTTAATGCACATCCAAGCTTTTAGAGGAAAAATAGGTAAGTAATCACTCTAAAATATTGGAAGCTTTGACCAGTGTGGTAATATTCAGTAAGATTCAAAAGCACAGGGGTGTTATGGAGATTGGCTGTTGTTACGAAGAGTTAACGCATACACACTAATTAATATATAGACAACACATACATACACAGATGTCCGTTTGCTGTGTGTTAACCAGTCTCGGTGTATTCTAGTCTTTGAGACTACAAGAAAATGAACAGCAGCTTACAGGGTGTGGATGGAGCTGAAAGGACAAAGCAAACACTCCATCACACAATCACTAAAGCAGATATCTCATGCAGCCTGTGACAGATACAGTGTTAGACTCAGAGACCAGGTGAGCGACTACAGTTTGGATGGACTGTTTGAACAGCTGTGATAACTGGAGGAGCTGCAGTTGGCAGTGTGTTAGGTTACCGTTCCACTCAAAGAAGAACGTGTTGGTGTGTGTCTCAAAAGCGGTAAGTCTTCCTTTGTAAACAGTATCTGAGTCTACGACACTACCTTAAACTGTACAGTAGTACTGGTCTGTGTCTACGCACTCCTGTCGTCTGTACTGCGAGGTTAAACATGTCTCTTACATATGAGAAGTTGTTGGACTCTCTACGGTGTGGGCAGCGGATGACACATGCAGTGGTTGATGATTGGACCGGAAGCTTCATATAATCTGAGGGGGTGTGGCTTTTATTCTTTACCATGGCCATGTCTCAATACTCTTTAAATAGTTTCCTCTCCTCCTTTCCCTACTTATCGCTGATTGGTTAAATGGAGCAGATAGTCATTAAAATGTACCTTCAGATCAGGGTAACGAACATAAGGAGAGGAGGAAAGGAAGCCGTTCAAGATTGAAACACATCCCATGTCTTTAAACACTGAAAACCTGCCCCCATCTCTGCCTAACCAGTGTCCCCCATCTTCTCCACGCCTCCCCCTGTATCCGTAGATCTCCCTCTCCAGTTACTGGAGCTCCTTCATTCTGTTGAGGGCGGAGCCGGCCTGGAACCACTCGATCTGTGTCTCGTTGAAGGTGTGGTTCAGCTGGAAGTCATCTTTGCTGCCGTCACTGTGGTTCACTACTGCAGACAGGGGCTGGAGGGGGCAGCAACACAAAGACAGACATACATGGTGAACCTTATCTGGAAACAAACTTCAAGCCTAAACACTGGAGCTGGCTGGTTCGGATCTTGTCTAATTTAGACCATGATTAGTTAAATCAGATGTGATCATGATGGGCTGAAACTAAAGCCTACAGATTGGCATTTACACCACTCACCTTTCCTGGGGTGAAGTTTGCGAGTCCTTTGATGGAGATCTTGTCGTCTGGTCGGATCTTGTCGTAGTCAGCAGGGATCTGGAAGGTCAGGGGCAGCATACCCTGTTTCTTCAGATTAGTCTCTGCAGATAGAAGAAAGAAAAAAGGTTAGCTTCAGGAAAGCAAACTGGTGAGGATCCCCCCAAAAATTTAACTTTTTCCCCAGTACAGAAACACAAATTCATTGTGAAGTGCAAGAAAATCCATTTGCCAGTTCAGAGAATAATTAAGTTAATCTGAATACTCCTAACTTCCCAACTCACAAGACAGAAAAATTGTGTCAATTGCTCCCCAATTGGTAGTTACAGTCTTGTCCCATCGCTGCAACTCCCGTACGGACTCGGGAGAGGCGAAGGTCGAAAGCCGTGTGTCCTCCAAAACACAACCCAGCCAGCCCGCACTGCGTTTTGACACAATGCCCGCTTAATCCAGAAGCCAGCCACACCAATGTGACGGAGGAAACACCGTACACCTGGCGACCATGCACTGCGCCTGGCACGCCACAGGAGTCGCTAGTGCATGATGGGACAAGGACATCCCTGCCTGACAAACTCTCCCCTAACCTGGACAGCGCTGGGCCAATTGAGAGTCGCACCATGGATCTCCCGGTCGCGGCCAGCTGCAACAGAGCCTAGACTCGATCCAGGATCTCTAGTGGCACAGCTAGCACTGCGATAGTGCCTTCGACCACTGTGCCACTCAGGAGGCCTAGGAGCTTAAAGGTTTATCATGACATGAAATTATAATGTCTCCACCAACAGGAAGACATAGGGAACTATAAAATCTTTGTTGCCAAATTAGTTTTCTCCTTCAGGTTCTCAAAACAAAACACAAAAAAAGGTAGAAAAACTAAATTGGATGTTCTAAGTCCACAACAATGTTTAAACCACAAAGGGAGACATTTTGAGGTCTGGGGATGGGAGAGTCTACAAAACAAAAGCCCACCAGATTCATAATGATATCATTCTGCCAGATAGGCCTACTTTGTAGTCAAAGTTTAATTGAGAAGGTTCTGGAAAAGCCTTTTTAGGCATGCCAACTGCTTACACATCATACGGTACCAGTCAAAAGTTTGGACACACCGACTCATTCAAGGGTTTCTTTATTTTTACTATTGTATACATTATAGAATAATAGTGAAGACATCACAACTATGAAATATCACATATGGAATCACATAGTAACCAAAAGTGTTAAACAAATCAAAATATATTTAATATTCTTCAGATTAGCCACCCTTTGACTTGATGACAGCTTTGCACACTCTAGGCAGTCGCTCAACCAGAATGCATTTCAATTTACAGGTGTGCCTTGTTAAAAGTGAATTTGTGGAATTTCTTTCCTTCTTGATGGTTTGAGCTAATCAGTTGTGTTGTGACAAGGAAGGGGGGTATACAGAAGATAGCCCTCTTTGGTAAAAGACCAAGTCCATATTATGGCAAGAACAGCTCAAATAAGCAAAGAGAAATGACAGTCCATCACTACTTTAAGACATGAACTTTGAACGTTTCTTCAAGTGCAGTCACAAAAACCATCAAGCTTCTATGAGGAAACTGGCTATCATGAGGACCACCACAGGAAAGGAAGACCCAGAGTTACCTCTGTAGCAGAGGATAAGTTCAGAGTTACCAGTCTCAGAAATTGCAACCCAAATAAATGCGTCAGAGTTCAAGTAACAGACACATCAACTGTTCAGAGGAGACTGCCTTCATGGTTGAATTGCTGCAAAGAAACCACTACTAGGACACCAATAAGAAGAGACTTGCTTGGGCCAAGAAACACATTAGACAAGTGGAAAGCTGTCCTTTGGTCTGGTGAGTCCAAATTTGAGATTTTTGGTTCCAACCGCTGTGTCTTTGTGAGTAGGTGAACAGATGATCTCTGCATGTGTGGTTCCCACTGTGAAGCATGGAGGAGGTGGTGTGATGGTGCTTTACTGGTGACACTGTAATTTAGAATTCAAGGCACATTTAACCAGCATGGCTACCACAGAATTCTGTAGCGACTATCATTTGTTTTTCAACAGGACAATGTCCCAAAACACCTGTTTGACCAAGGAGTGTGATGGCACTGCATCAGACCTCAACCCAATTGACCCGACCTCAACCCAATTGAGATGGTTTGGGATGATTTGGACTGCAGAGTGAAGGAAAAGCAGGCAAAAAGTGCTCAGCATATGTGAGAACTCCTTCAAGAGAGTTGGAAAAGCATTCCTCATGAAGCTGGTTGAGAGAATGCCAAGAGTGTGAAAGCTGTCATCAAGGCAAAGGGTGCTACTTTGAAGAAACTCATATTTTGATTTGTTTAACACTTTTTTGGTTACTACATGCTTCCACGTGTTATTTCAGTTTTGATGTCTTCACTCTTATTATACAATGTAAAAAAATAGTACAAATAAAGAAAAATCCTTGAATGAGTAGGTGTCCAAACTTTTGACTGGTACTGTAGGTGCAAATAAACAGGCATTACTTCAGAAAGGAGCATGTTATGATAAACGGTACAATTAATGTTCCATACATCTAACTTTCTGTGCCCAGAGTCAATGATTTCGATACGAGACACGCCCCCTCCCCTTCGG
Organism: Oncorhynchus kisutch; assembly: GCF_002021735.2. Classification (NCBI taxonomy): domain Eukaryota; kingdom Metazoa; phylum Chordata; class Actinopteri; order Salmoniformes; family Salmonidae; genus Oncorhynchus; species Oncorhynchus kisutch. The sequence goes on from NC_034184.2 coordinate 13,397,294, forward strand.
ATCTACACGATTCACTTGGATGGTCTATTTTGAGATCAAACCGGTGAATATCGCCAAAAAGCAATGACTTTGCATCCCTGTATTTAGGTGGATTTTGGGAAGGAAGCAATGTACACTGCTCAAAAAAATTAAGGGAACACTTAAACAACAATGTAACTCCAAGTCAATCACACTTCTGTGAAATCAAACTGTCCACTTAGGAAGCAACACTGATTGACAATACATTTCACATGCTGTTGTGCAAATGGAATAGACAACAGGTGGAAATTATAGGCAATTAGCAAGACACCCCCAATAAAGGAGTGGTTCTGCAGGTGGGGACCACAGACCACTTCAGTTCCTATGCTTCCTGGCTGATGTTTTGGTCACTTTTGAATGCTGGCGGTGCTTTCACTCTAGTGGTAGCATGAGACGGAGTCTACAACACACACAAGTGGCTCAGGTAGTGCAGCTCATCCAGGATGGCACATCAATGCGAGCTGTGGCAAGAAGGTTTGCTGTGTCTGTCAGCGGTGTCCAGAGCATGGAGGCGCTACCAGGAGACAGGCCAGTACATCAGGAGACGTGGAGGAGGCCGTAGGAGGGCAACAAGCCAGCAGCAGGACCGCTACATCCGCCTTTGTGCAAGGAGGAGCACTGCCAGAGCCCTGCAAAATGACCTCCAGCAGGCCACAAATGTGCTTGTATCTGCTCAAATGGTCAGAAACAGACTCCATGAGGGTGGTATGAGGGCCCGACATCCACAGGTGGGGGTTGTGCTTACAGCCCAACACCGTGCAGGACGTTTGGCATTTGCCAGAGAACACCAAGATTGGCAACTTCGCCACTGGCGCCCTGTGCTCTTCACCGATGAAAGCAGGTTCACACTGAGCACGTGACAGCCGTGACAGAGTCTGGAGACGCCGTGGAGAACGTTCTGCTGCCTGCAACATCCTCCAGCATGACCGGTTTGGCAGTGGGTCAGTCATGGTGTGGGTGGCATTTCTTTGGGGGGCCGCACAGCCCTCAGTGTGCTCGCCAGAGGTAGCCTGACTGCCATGAGATCCGCGATGAGATCCTCAGACCCCTTGTGAGACCATATGCTGGTGCGGTTGGCCCTGGGTTCCTCCTAATGCAAGACAATGCTAGACCTCATGTGGCTGGAGTGTGTCAGCAGTTCCTGCAAGAGGAAGGCATTGATGCTATGGACTGGCCCGCCCGTTCCCCAGACCTGAATCCAATTGAGCACATCTGGGACTTCATGTCTCGCTCCATCTACCAACACCACGTTGCATCACAGACTGTTCAGGAGTTGGCGGATGCTTTAGTCCAGGTCTGGGAGGAGATCCCTCAGGAGACCATCCGCCACCTCATCAGGAGCATGCCCAGGCGTTGTAGGGAGGTCATACAGGCACGTGGAGGCCACACACACTACTGAGCCTCATTTAGACTTGTTTTAAGGACATTACATCAAATTTGGATCAGCCTGTAGTGTGGTTTTCCACTTTAATTTTGAGTGTGACTCCAAATCCAGACCTCCATGGGTTGATAAATGTGATTTCCATTGATAATTTGTGTGATTTTGTTGTCAGCACATTCAACTATGTAAAGAAAGAAGTATTTAATAAGAATATTTCATTCATTCAGATCTAGGGTGTGTTATTTTAGTGCTTCCTTTATTTTTTGAGCAGTGTAGTTGCAATGTTCTAAAGGCGTGCACACATACACAACACATACGGTCCCTTTTGGCCTTTAATGTTACCGTGGATCCTGGCGAAGCTTTTGACGATAATGCATCTTCCTCCCAGGTGTCTGGGCTCCAGGGCGGCATGCTCTCTGCTGGATCCCTCACCGTAGTTGTCATCTCCCACAACCACCCACGACAGACCGTTGGCCTGGGAGAGATCAAACACATCAGGGAAACTATTAACCCTCCTGTTGTGTTCCGGTCAAATTGGACCGATGTTCTCTCTGAAAAATGTAGTTCAATTAATCTGATTGTCATAAGGTTCCATGACTTTGTTCACGCAGGGCATCTGAACACACAAAATGTAGGATTTTCATTTTTAAAAAAAAGAGTTTTAAAATGATTTATCTTTTGTACACCTGTGGTGTTCCTGGTCAAAAATGACCGGTCATAAGAAATCAATGGGTGAGACTACATTTAGTGTATAAAATTGAGTTCAGGCACATGCCCATTCATCAGATGGACACACTTCCTCTCCCAGACCCCCACATGCATGTGTGTTTGAGCACACACACACTCAGATTAAATAGATTGGCTTCCATGGCAACCACACGTTGGCATTCTCACAAATAATTGCAACATAGTTTTAATAATATATAGAACTTTTGTCGCAGCTCAGGTATATAAAGATTTTAAGGCCTTGCTCACAATTCATTCTGTGGCAGCACAATGACCAAACGATATACTGTATGTGAGGCTCTTGATCATATCTTTGATCATGACACTGGTGAGGAGAGTCCTTGTTAAACTTTGACACAAAACAGTCTGTGATAAATAGCACAATATATTTAATCTGAGTATTTGTTATAGTCAAAATAATCCATAAATTACACTTTTTTAACTCAAAAACAAGTTGTATGAGCTCAGGTCAATGAGGCCTACAGGCCATAAATAGAAGTTCAAAACTTGTAATGTTGTAAAGAACTTAAGTTGATAAAAAGATCTAACACAACATTAGGTGATAATATACGTATTATTATGGATTTATAATCAGCTAAGGAGCGGAAACACAGAATGAATTAACATTAAACAAACACAACAGGAGGATGGAAGTCACTCATTGCTATTTCCTACACTGATGGCCAAATGTTTATGGGTATTCTGTGTCTATGAAAGGCGCACAGCATCCTTTCAAAAGGGAAATTTAAATCAAAATTTTTTTGCCCTAATTTCATGGTATCCAGTTACAGTCTTGTCCCATCGCTCTCTCCCGAGTCCGTACGGGAGTTGCAAAGGTCGAGAGCCATGCATTCTCCATGCATCCACACTACTTTTTGACACAATGCCACGCTTAACCTGGAGGAAACACAATACCCCTGTCGACCATGCGCCCGCCACAGGAGTCGCTAGAGCGCGATGGGACAAGGATGTCCCTGCCAGCCAAACCCTCCCCTAACCCGGGCGACGCTATGCCATGGGTCTCCCGGTCGCGACAGAGCTTGGACTCAAACCAGGATCTCTAATGGCACAGCTAGCACTGCGATGTGCCTTACACCACTGTGTCACTCACTTTTTTATTTTATTTTCAATTTTACCCCTTTTTCGTGGTATCCAATTGTTTTAGTAGCTACTATCTTGTCTCATCATTACAACTCCCATACGGGCTCGAAGGTTGAAAGTCATGCGTCCTCCGATACACAACCCAACCAAGCTGCACTGCTTCTTAACACAGCGTGCATCCAACCCGGAAGCCAGCCGCACCAATGTGTCGGTGGAAACACCGTGCACCTGGCAACTTTGGTTAGCGCGCACTGCGTTCAGCCCGTCACAGGAGTCGCTGGTGCGCGATGAGACAAGGACATCCCTACCGGCCAAGCCCTCCTTAACCCGGGCGATGCTAGATCAATTGTGCGTCGCCCCACGGACCTCCCGGTCGCAGACAGTTACGACAGAGCCTGGGCGCGAACCCAGAGTCTCTGATGGCACAGCGCCCTTAACCACTGCACCACCCGGGAGGCCCCCGAGGGTACACTTTTTAATCTCAAGTGAGGATGTTGTTTGAGCCAGGGGTCAAGGTTCATCATCCTGAGAGCTAACCTTGTAATGGCGGGCGACGTCAGGAACACCGCCATACTCTCCCGTCAGCTGGTTCTTGATCTTGTTGATGCCATCGTTCTCTATGTTGACTGCTCCGATCAGCATGTTGTTAGAGATGTTGTCAAGGTGACCACGGAACTTTAGCCAGGGGCCGGCAGCACTGATGTGGTCTGTGGTGCACTTCCCCTTCACCTGGATGGACAGAGAGAGCGAGCATGGTGGGATGCAAGAAAGAGTACGTTTGACCAGAAATATATTTTTAAATCAGAAAGATATGCAACTTTGCACCCTCCTGAACAGACCCTAGTTTTCCCCCTTTGACCCCTGACCTTGATGAGGACTTGTAGGTCCTCCAGATCTCCGCCCGCCCACTTGTCAAAGGGCTCCAGCAGCTGCAGCCGGGTGCTAGTGGGGCTGACGTCCACCCTCAGCTTGGATCCACCCTCTGCAGGGGGGTGCTGGTAGGTGTCCTGACCAGGGTCAAAGTCCAACTTGGGCAGCTCGTCTGCGCTGGGAGGCTCCAGCTTGAACTTCTCTCCGTTGGCGGCAGTGAGGTAGTCAACCTCAGGGTTGAAATCCAGGGTTCCTGCTATTGCCAGGGCTGTGACGATCTGGATGAGGAGAGGACAAAGTAGTTGGTGGTGTGTAGTGTTTACCGGTGAGAGCAAGTGTACAATATCTATCATGGGAGTGAGTGAGAACAGTATGAAGGCGAATCAGCAAAGAAGCAGTGTGTGTGTCAAGGTATCTATTAGCCGGTAATAAAAAATAAAAAAATTAATACAACAGGACAACGGCCCTAACTGGCGCCGGCCAGAAAAAAAGAAACACATTACAAAATAATGCTTTTTAGCCTATTCATTGATGGAAATACAAATAACATGTAATGCTTATCGATCTATAGGTTGCATGATTTTGTGGAATTAAATTGGCTCGTGTCTATTTTTGTTAGTGGTTGTGTTTATCACACGCGCACAGCATAAAGATTTTTTTTATTTATTTCACCTTTATTTAACCAGGTAGGCTAGTTGAGAATAAGTTCTCATTTGCAACTGCAACCTGGCCAAGATAAAGCAAAACAGTGTGACAGACAACACAGATTTATACATGGAATAAACAAGCGTACAGTCAATGACACAATAAACAAGTCAATGACACAGCAGAAAAAAGAAAGTCTATATACAGTGTGTGCAAAAGGCATGAGGAGGTAGGCAATAAATAGGCCATTGGAGCGAATAATTACAATTTAGCAGATTAACAGTTGTCTTTTTTTACTCATTTTGGCTGAGGAAAAGTACATATTGGAATTTGGTAAGAAGGATGCACACTCTTCCGTCCTCGAGTTCGATGTTCTGTTAAGAGGAATAACCCTAATCTTAATGTGATTTCTGTCATCCTGAGCACCATGAATTGATGCCCTAATCAGGTTACGCTCCCAATGTATGTGTCTGGTAAATTTCTCAAATGTCCGGTAAATTAAAATGCTGCCAATCAAATGTCCAGTGCCACATTTCCTTAACGGAAACCCTGGTGTTTGTGTATTCAGTCTTAACAGTACCTCAGGGGAGGCGACGAAGGCGTGTGTGGCTGGGTTGGCATCATTCCTAGCGGTGAAGTTCCTGTTGTAAGATGTGACGATGGTGTTTTTCTCTCCTTTCTTCACATCACGCCTGAACAGAAACAACAACTTACCACGGTCCCAAATAGCACCCTACTCCATATATAGTGCACTACTTTTGACCAGCGCCCTTGGGCCATGGTCAAAAGCACTGCTCTACATATGGAATAGGGTGCCATTTGATACACAGGCAATATCTTAAGACACTTTTAATAGAAGACTTTCAACTTCAAAATGAATGTTAACAGAATGAACATGAATGAGGTGATAATATACGTATTATTAAGTCAACTGACTATTACCTATCCCACTGTCCAATGCAGGGTCCACATGCGTTGGCCAGGACCATTCCACCAACATCACCGAGGATCTTGGACTACAGAACAACATACATACATCTTCAGTCAGGAGGAGCTAGCAGTAGGCCAGTCAGGAGGAGCCCAGGACACAGCAGTATCCTCCTGCTGAGGATCTCAACATCCAGAGCTCCAATTTACAAACCCCCTACTTGCGATGCCCTTAAAATAGAGAGCAGAGCTGGGCCAATGTTAACATCCTTGATACTTAGGAGGATGTCGACAATATTTTACAACTGTTATCCTGTTGCCCTGATTTGTTGGGTGGAGAGATCAGCACCCCAGACACCCCTGCAGTTCGAACCCTGGTCATATCCCCTTCCCATCTACTGGTACCAGGGACTCACATATCCGTCTCTCTCGATGGTGGCACGGATCTGTTCAGACCCGGGGGTGATGGTAAATGCGGCCTTGCACTTCAGCCCTTTGTCCAAGGCCTGTTTGGCCACGGAGGCAGAGCGGCCCATGTCCTCATAACTGGAGTTGGTGCAGCTGCCAATCAGACCTGAGGGGAGGGGACAGATTAAGCAGCCACCCACTGCATGTCTACTTTCTCATATTGAATAGAACAGCTATACATCTGTGTATAAGGCTAAAGACAGAAAGTATATATAGTAATATCACAGTTATAGCCAATTAATATTAAGGTCTGAACAGAGACACATGGTGGTGAGACGCAGTGGCCAGCTGTGAGGTCAAAAAGATCTGAAGACTGCACTGACCTACTTTGACCTCCAGGGGCCAGCCATTCTTCACTGCCGTGGCCCCAATGTCTGCCATGGGGTGAGCCAGGTCGGGGGTGAAGGGCCCGTTGATGTGGGGCTTCAGCTAGGAAGGACAGAGAAAGATAGCACGGGTCAGGTTGGATGTGTGTGTGTGTATGTGAGAGAGAAAGAGCAGGGGAGGGGACTCACCTCATCCAGGTTGATCTCGACAATCGAGTCATATTCACAGCCCGGGTCTGGAACCAGCAGGTCAGCATAATCGTCAGCCAGGGAAGCAATGTCTGAGAGGGGTGGGAGGGCAACGGGGTCGGATAAATGGATCAAGCATCTCTTATAAAGAAATGACAAACCTTCCCGTAGGGTGCCTTCTGGGATGCAGTCCCAGAACTTCACACAAACATATTCAGCACATCACCTGACAGATCATTGCACATCACGCAATGATGGACTGACCTCCGCGGCCAGTCTTCTCCAGGTAGGTCTTCATGCGGTGGTTGTAGGGGAACACAGAGGTGGTGGCTCCAATCTCAGCCCCCATGTTGCAGATTGTGGCCATTCCTAAAACACACAATATGCTGGGGGTTTCTATGGGCATTCCTACAAACACAAAATGTCCTACAATGTTGCTTGATAGTGAACACTGTCGATTGATGATTGTGCTCCTCACACCATAAATAGAAAAACAGAAGTACATTAGACCAAAGAGCAGCGGTGGTCAGCTGGTCACCATCCTAGTTAGATAATGACAGTAATACAGTGTGCAGTAGACCTGTGCAGGAGATGGAATCCACCCCAGGTCCGTGGTACTCCACAATGGCTCCAGTACCCCCTTTCACGGTCAGAATCCCAGCCACCTTCAGGATCACGTCCTTGGGGGACGTCCACCCTGACAGCTTACCTGTCAGTTTCACCCCAATCACCTGACAGGAGGAGAACATGGTTTAGTGAGGTTTATGTAGTATCATACTGTACTACATTACTGGGACTGGGGAAAAATAAGTGTGTTCAATATAAACTGGGAATCCCACTTACCTTTGGACATTTGAGCTCCCAGGGGATGCCAGCCATGACATCAACAGCATCAGCCCCTCCCACTCCAATGCAGATGGAGCCCAGTCCACCACCATTGGGTGTGTGAGAGTCTGTGCCAATCAGCAACACCCCTGGGTAGGCATAGTTCTCCAGGATTATCTGAATGGGTGAGATATAAGAGTCAGTTATGGCACTTACCACTGTAAACAGATAGCTCTGCTCTTCATTATAAAAAGGTGCAATATCTTATGTGAATAAATAATGAAATTCATATCAACATTTTTAGGAACTTAATTCTATAAAGACAGCTTATCTATTATCAAGTGAGTGCACTGCCAGCAATTAACACCAGGGAAACATGAGGCTTCAGTGTCATATTCAGAGTAGCCTTGTTACAGTACCTGATGGATGATGCCAGAGCCTGGTTTCCAGAATCCCACTCCATATTTGGCTCCAGCACTGGCCAGGAAGTTATACACCTCTGCATTAATGTCCTAAGGACCAAGAGAAAAGGCCAAATATTATTATGGGTACATTATTCCCTATTCCTGTATCCAGCCACCAGGACTGACGACCTGGTCCTGGGGCTCCCGAGTCGCGCAGCGGTCTAAGGCACTGCATCTCAGTGCTAGAAGCGTCACCACAGACACCCTGGTTCAAATCCAGGCTGTATCACAACCGGACGTAATTGGGAGTCCCATAGGGCGGAGCACAATTGGCCCAGCTTCATCCGGGTTTGGCCGGTGTAGGCCGTCATTGTAAATAAGAGTTTGTTCTTAACTGACTTGCCTAGTTAAATAATATATTTTTTTTTTTATCCATCCCCTGCTCAGGCCTTCCCTGACCTTTCACCTTTGCTCTCGCTAGGTCCTTGGCTCCGCCGATCTGGGCCTCGATCAGATGATCACAGTGGATAGTGGAGGGCACAGCCACACAAGGCAGGCCACTGCTAATGAACTGCAGCATGGCCATCTGGGCCGTGGCATCCTGCATGGCCACGCGGTCCGGCCGCAGACGTAGGTACGTATGCCCCCTGGCGATGTCCTGCCCCACAGGGTCATCCAGATGGCCGTAGACGATCTTCTCAGAGAGAGTGAGGGGACGGTTGAGTCTGGAAGGGAGGAAGGCAGAGAAGGTGCTAAGTTAATATAAAGGCCAAGTGCTACAAATAGCTTTAATTGTAAAGCTGACACTGAACAGAAAAAAAACTTGGGTTACAGTCCCATCATTGCCCTTGCAAGACAATGAAGTTGGCTAAGTCAGAAACAGACTGGCACCCTGGCCTGTTGGCCATCTCACTATAAGCATGGAATGAAACAGGGACACATGCTGATGTAAATGGTGGAGGGGTAAACTGACCTTTTGCGCACAATGTTGACGTTCTCATTGAGCTTCTCATAGCTGACGTAGTTGCTGGGCTCAAAGCGGCTCATTGAAACTTTGGCCTTGGCATTGAAGGCTGCAGACACATGCAGACGCCGCACACCCTGGCCCAGGGCAAGCTGACAACAGAGTTAATTCAACATGAACAAAAAACAACAACATGTACATCAAAATAATTTGGGCCTAGATTTAGATAAGTCTTTGATTGCAGTACTGTAGCCCACCCTGGATGACAAAGAGCACCTGCATCAGCAACAAGACAATAAATAAAGCATGAAGAGTGGGTTTATTACAGGAAGTTATGCACAAGCGTGTGTACAGAGTGCAGTATGTGAATGGGACTGTCCAATATATTTTTGTCTTTTAGCAGGCGGCAGACACGCTTATCCAGAGCGACTTCCAGTTAGTGCATTCATCTTATGATAGCTAGGTGGGGCAACCAAAAATCACAGTAAGTACATTTTTCCTCAATAAAGCAGTCATCAGCAAAGTCAGAGTTATTAACAGAAAAAAGTATAGTACGAATGTCAGTAAAAACAGACAGATTTTCTTGTTGAGCACATAAAGAATGATTCTAACGCAAGGTGAAACAGATTATAAATATAAAATATTTCGAAAATTATTATCAAGAAAATTATCTGGCAAATTCAAATGTTTAGTCAATAATCAGCCCTAAATGGGTCCTTCAATGAAAATCCCTGACTACAACAGCATACATCATTGAAATTGTATTTTGCCTTTCCGTGTCTACAAGGAGGTGCTGTCACTCAAAGGTATGGGGAGGAAACCATATTAGGAACAGCAAACACCTATAAAATATCTATAACATATCAAAATAGAAGTAAAAAGAGCCGACGAAGTTTAGCATAAGGCCAATCACTCCCTTTGGGCTTTGAGATAAAAAAATGAAAAAACAGTTAAGACTCGTATGACAAACTGTTTCAATGACACCTCTATGGGGGACACTATTCTAGCGGTGTTGTTTTGGTCACTGGCCAGACTGCGTCGTGAATGCCAGCGCCCTGTGTGGTTGCTATGTACCCTAACCTTGCGTTAACCTTGCAATCAATAAACGTGTCCTCGGTTGAAATAACATAGAGAGCGATAATATCTTAAAGTTGAGCATATTCATCAAACTGTACACAATACAAGTGTCTTTAAATAGCCATATCTGTGTGTCAATGACAAACTTGAGCTCCTTGACGAAGCTAGCTAGCGAGCTTCGTGGTAACCCAGGACACGATGACCTGGGTCAGTGGCCGACAAGAATTTGATCGTACTCTCTCAAACAAACATATCTATACATAAGATTCACAAACAATGTGCTTTCACTTGTATTTAAGAGTGAATTCTCACACATCGATGGCGCATAAATTCAATTAAACTAGTGAAAAACTGTCGCTTACCTGGAGCCGAGCAACGGTAAGACAGTAGGTCGCCATTTTGTTCACTGACAAAGATGTGTCGAGCAGAGGTGACGTCAGATTTCGCAGCTGTCAAAGTCGCGTGTCTTTGCAGGAAAATAGAACGGACGTGTAAAGTTGTTTTAGAAATAGAGATGTTATAGATCCTACTCGAATTTTTAATTCGGAGATGTATATAGAATATACTGTTCTTAACTAATATGCGATATGACTGCCACAAATGAAACCCTGAAATGTCTAATCTAATATGTTGTTAATAATGTAGCTAAAATGACCACGGGATGAATTCTGTGCGTTTCATATGTAATATTCACTCCTTGAATTTAGCTGGATTAATTCACTGACATGTCCATAGAAATAGTAATAACTAACGTGAAATAAACAAAAATGACATGATCCGAAAAACAAACTAAACTTAAATTAAATACAAAGTTCAAATGTCACGTGTTTCTGTGGGTCAAAGTTGAAAGTTCAAAATAACGATCGTATTCCCTCCGTTCGCGAGAATGGCTAAACATCATCCAGATTTGATATTTTGTAGAAAACAAGCTGGTGTTGGTAAGGTGTTTATTTGATGTTTATCATTGCATTAGTACTTACTTCTAATAAGCAATGATAAGTGCCGAGCTCTTGCCCATTGTTGAAAGTGTCTGGCTAGATAAGATAGCATAATGTTAGCACATTCATTTGCTAATTGTATTGGTCGCATACACATATTTAGAATATTTTATTGCGGGTGTAGCGAAATGCTTGTGTTCATGACCATAACCTGCTTCTTCACCAACCCATTAACGTTATTGCATCCGCCCATGCTAACAGCATGTCATATGCAGTGTTTCCAACTAATTTTCAGGGTAAGTTGCTAGAGGAAGGTTGACTTGTTGCTAAATGACGTTGTGATGTCATTGCGTGATAACGTAAAACTGCGTCATTACGTTACACAAATTGACTGGCCATCTAAAAAAAAAGAAAAAAAGTGGCCACATTCTTGACCAACTATTCATTGGGTTTGGCTCGTCGAACCCCTACTGATGTTGCAGTCAGCCAACAATGATTTGCAATTTGCTGAAATTGCTGCAGGCCTTTTGCTGCCGTGCACGAGCTGAGCGCCTGCTGCTGACGTCACTCACAATGCACTTTTGCAGCCAGGCACGTGTGTTGTGACAGTGTGTGACAGAGAAAGTCGTTTTTGTGTCATTTAGAGGGAACATTTTAGCGTTTAAGTCACTTTTCAAAAGTTGCAAATCCATTTTTTTAAAGTGGCTAAATTTGTTGCTAGGTATTGTTTGAAAAAAATAGTTGCGAGGGTAGTCTGAAAAGTTGCTCAACAGAATTGCTAAATTGGCATCACTGGTCACATGTGCAACCAGAGGGGGAAAAAAACTCTAGACCACCTTTACTCCACACACAAAGATACATACAAAGCTCTCCCCCGCCCCCCATTTGGCAAATCTGACCATATTTCTATCCTTACAATAAAAAAAACTAAAGCAGGATGTACCAGTGACTCGCTCAAAACGGAAGTGGTCAGATGACGCGGATGCTACGCTACAGGACTGTTTTGCAAACACAGACTGGAATATGTTCCCAGGATTCATCCAATGGCATTGAGGAGTATACTACCTCAGTCACCGGCTTCGTCAATAAGTGCATCGACCAGAAGCCATGGTTTACAGGCAACATCCGCACCGAGCTAAAGGCTAGAGCTGCCGCTTTCAAGGAGCGGGACACTTTTTCCCCCACCTTTTATTTAACCAGGTAGGCCAGTTGAGAACAAGTTCTCAGTTACAACTGTGACCTCGCCAAGATAAAGCAAAGCACAGAGTTACACATGGAATAAACAAATATACAGTCAATAACACAATAACAAAATCTGTATACAGTGTGTGCAAATTAAGGAGGTAAGGCAATAAATAGGCCAATAGTGGCAAAATAATTACAATTTAGCAATTTACACTGTAGTGATTTATGTGCAGATGAGGATGTGCAAGTAGAAATACTGGTGTGCAAAAGAGCAGAAAAACAAAACACATGGGGTGAGGTACGTAGTTGGTTGGATGGGCTATTTACAGATGGGCTGTGTACAGCTGCAGCAAACGGTAAGCTGCTCTGACAGCTGACGCTTAAAGTTAGTGAGAGAGATATGTCTCCAACTTCAGTGATTTTTGCAATTTGTTCCAGTCATTGGCAGCAGAGAACTGTAAGGTAAGGCGGCCAATGGAGGTGTAGGCTTTGGGGATGACCAGTGAAATATACCTACTGGAGCGCGTGCTACGGGTGGGTGTTGCTATGGTGACCAGTGAGCTGCGATAAGGCGGAGCTTTACCTAGCAAAGACTTATAGATGACCTGGAGCCAGTGGGTTTCAAATCAAATCAAATTTATTTATATAGCCCTTCGTACATCAGCTGATATCTCAAAGTGCTGTACAGAAACCCAGCCTAAAACCCCAAACAGCAAGCAATGCAGGTGTAGAAGCACGGTGGCTAGGAAAAACTCCCTAGAAAGGCCAATACCTAGGAAGAAACCTAGAGAGGAACCAGGCTATGTGGGGTGGCCAGTCCTCTTCTGGCTGTGCCGGGTGGAGATTATAACAGAACATGGCCAAGATGTTCAAATGTTCATAAATGACCAGCATGGTCGAATAATAATAAGGCAGAACAGTTGAAACTGGAGCAGCAGCACAGTCAGGTGGAAGTTGAAACTGGAGCAGCAGCATGGCCAGGTGGACTGGGGACAGCAAGGAGTCATCATGTCAGGTAGTCCTGGGGCATGGTCCTAGGGCTCAGGTCCTCCGAGAGAGAGAAAGAAAGAGAGAAGGAGAGAATTAGAGAACGCACACTTAGATTCACACAGGACACCGAATAGGACAGGAGAAGTACTCCAGATATAACAAACTGACCCCAGCCCCCCGACACAAACTACTGCAGCATAAATACTGGAGGCTGAGACAGGAGGGGTCAGGAGACACTGTGGCCCCATCCGAGGACATCCCCGGACAGGGCCAAACAGGAAGGATATAACCCCACCCACTTTGCCAAAGCACAGCCCCCACACCACTAGAGGGATATCTTCAACCACCAACTTACCATCCTGAGACAAGGCTGAGTATAGCCCACAAAGATCTCCGCCACGGCACAACCCAAGGGGGGGGGGGGGCGCCAACCCAGACAGGATGACCACAACAGTGAATCAACCCACTCAGGTGACGCACCCCCTCCAGGGACGGCATGAGAGAGCCCCAGCAAGCCAGTGACTCAGCCCCTGTAATAGGGTTAGAGGCAGAGAATCCCAGTGGAAAGAGGGGAACCGGCCAGGCAGAGACTGGCGACGACTATGTAGTGCGGACCAGCCAACGAGAGCATACGGGTCGCAGTGGTGGGTAGTATATGGGGCTTTGGTGGCACTGTGATAGACTGCATTCAATTGGCTGAGTGGAGTGTTGGAGGCTATTTTGTAAATGACATCGCCGAAGTCATGGATTGGTAGGGTAGTCAGTTTTACGAGGGTATGTTTGGCAGCGTGAGTGAAGGAGGCTTTGTTGAGAAATAGGAAGCCGATTTAGATTTAACTTCTTGGATATAGGGGGCGCTCTTTTAATTTATGGATAAAAAAATGTGCCCGTTTTAAGCGCAATATTTTGTCACGAAAAGATGCTCGACTATGCATATAATTGGCAGCTTTGGAAAGAAAACACTCTAATGTTTCCAAAACTGCAAAGATATTATCTGTGAGTGCCACAGAACTCATGCTACATGCGAAACCAAGATGAAACTTCAACCAGGAAATGGGCAGAATTTGAGGTTCTGTTTTCCATTGTCTCCTTATATGGCTGTGAATGCGCCGGGAATGAGCCTGCCCTTTCTATCGTTTCTCCAAGGTGTCTGCAGCATTGTGACGTATTTGTAGGCATATCATTGGAAGATTGGCCATAAGAGACTACATTTACCAGGGGTCCGCCCGGTGTCCTTTGTCTAAATTGGTGCGTAATCTACAAGCTGCACGCAGTCATCCAGTGATTGAGAGGAGAGAGGAGGCTTTCAACGAACGATATATCATGAAGAGATATGTGAAAAACACCTTGAGGATTGATTCTAAACAACGTTTATCATGTTTCAGTCGATATTATGGAGTTAATTTGGAAAAAAGTTCGGCGTTTTGATGAGTGAATTTTCGTTTTTTTTTTGGTAGCCAAACGTGACGCACCAAACGGAGCGATTTCTCCTAAACAAATAATCTTTCAGGAAAAACTGAGCATTTGCTATCTAACTGAGAGTCTCCTCATTGAAAACATCTGAAGTTCTTCAAAGGTAAATTATTTTATTTGAATGATTTTCAGTTTTTTGTGAAAATGTTGCCTGCTGATGCTAACGCTAAATGCTATGCTAGTTGCGCTAGCTGTTACACAAATGCTTGTTTTGCTATGGTTGAGAAGCATATTTTGAAAATCTGAGATGACAGTGTTGTTAACAAAAGGCTAAGCTTGAGAGCTAGCATATTAATTTCATTTCATTTGCGATTTTCATGAATAGTTAACGTTGCGTTATGGTAATGAGCTTGAGGCTGTATTCACGATCCCGGATCCGGGATGGCTCGACGCAAGTGGGCATAGTCATTAACCCACCCTGGCCTACACGTGTCTACCACAGTCATGTCAAAGTCATTCCACATTCACGTGTTGGCACTTGGCAGCCTCTCTGTGTGACCTCAAGTGGTAAAATCACTTCAAGGCCACATGTTACAATCAAAGGGACTTTCAGAGCACCAGAGGCGAGATACAGTGCCTTGCGAAAGTATTCGGCCCCCTTGAACTTTGCGACCTTTTGCCACATTTCAGGCTTCAAACATAAAGATATAAAACTGTATTTTTTGTGAAGAATCAACAAGTGGGACACAATCATGAAGTGGAACGACATTTATTGGATATTTCAAACTTTTTTAACAAATCAAAAACTGAAAAATTGGGCGTGCAAAATTATTCAGCCCCTTTACTTTCAGTGCAGCAAACTCTCTCCAGAAGTTCAGTGAGGATCTCTGAATGATCCAGTGTTGACCTAAATGACTAATGATGATAAATACAATCCACCTGTGTGTAATCAAGTCTCCTTATAAATGCACCTGCACTGTGATAGTCTCAGAGGTCCGTTAAAAGCGCAGAGAGCATCATGAAGAACAAGGAACACACCAGGCAGGTCCGAGATACTGTTGTGAAGAAGTTTAAAGCCGGATTTGGATTCAAAAATATTTCCCAAGCTTTAAACATCCCAAGGAGCACTGTGCAAGCGATAATATTGAAATGGAAGGAGTATCAGACCACTGCAAATCTACCAAGACCTGGCCGTCCCTCAACTTTCAGCTCATACAAGGAGAAGACTGATCAGAGATGCAGCCAAGAGGCCCATGATCACTCTGGATTAACTGCAGAGATCTACAGCTGAGGTGGGAGACTCTGTCCATAGGACAACAATCAGTCGTATATTGCACAAATCTGGCCTTTATGGAAGAGTGGCAAGAAGAAAGCCATTTCTTAAAGATATCCATAAAAAGTGTTGTTTAAAGTTTGCCACAAGCCACCTGGGAGACACACCAAACATGTGGAAGAAGGTGCTCTGGTCAGATGAAACCAAAATTGAACCTTTTGGCAACAATGCAAAACGTTATGTTTGGCATAAAAGCAACACAGCTCATCACCCTGAACACACCATCCCCACTGTCAAACATGGTGGTGGCAGCATCATGGTTTGGGCCTGCTTTTCTTCAGCAGGGACAGGGAAGATGGTTCAAATTGATGGGAAGATGGATGGAGCCAAATACAGGACCATTCTGGAAGAAAACCTGATGGAGTCTGCAAAAGACCTGAGACTGGGACGGAGATTTGTCTTCCAACAAGACAATGATCCAAAACATAAAGCAAAATCTACAATGGAATGGTTCAAAAATAAACATATCCAGGTGTTAGAATGGCCAAGTCAAGTCCAGACCTGAATCCAATCGAGAATCTGTGGAAGGAACTGAAAACTGCTGTTCACAAATGCTCTCCATCCAACCTCACTGAGCTCGAGCTGTTTTGCAAGGAGGAATGGGAAAACATTTCAGTCTCTCGATGTGCAAAACTGATAGACATACCCCAAGCGACTTACAGCTGTAATCGCAGCAAAAGGTGGCGCTACAAAGTATTAACTTAAGGGGGCTGAATAATTTTGCACGCCCAATTTTTCAGTTTTTGATTTGTTAAAAAAGTTTGAAATATCCAATAAATGTCGTTCCACTTCATGATTGTGTCCCACTTGTTGATTCTTCACAAAAAAATACAGTTTTATATCTTTATGTTTGAAGCCTGAAATGTGGCAAAAGGTCGCAAAGTTCAAGGGGGCCGAATACTTTCGCAAGGCACTGTAAGTAGTGTGTGACCCTCGGGTGGCAACAAATACATTCTAAGTGATTTCAATGAGTCTTTCTCCATTCTGATTGTTTTATACTGTTCAAATCAACTTCAACCAAAACAAATTTCAGCACTGGTAGAAAAAGTACCCAATTGTCATACTTGAGTAAAAGTAAAGATACCTTTTTAATAGAAAATTACTAAAGTAAAAGTGAAAGCCACCCAGTAAAATACTACTTGAGTAAAAGTCTAGAAGTATTTGTTTTTTAAATATACTTAAGTATCAAAAGTGTGAATAATTTATATTGAGCAAACCAGATTGCACAATTTCCTTTTTTAATTTACGGATAGCCAGGTGCACACTCCAACACTCAGACATAATTTACAAACATTTGTTTAGAGAGTCCTCCAGATCAGAGGCAGTAGATGACCAGAGATGTTCTCTTGACAAGTGTGTGAATTGGACCATTTTCCTGTCCTGCTAAGCATTCAAAATGTAATGAGTACTTTTAGGTGTCAGGGAAAATGTATGGAGTAAAAAGTACAGTGTTTTCTTTAGGAATGTAGTGAAGTAAAAATACAATTTGTCAAAAATAGTAAAGTACAGATACCAAAAAACCTGCCTTAAGTAGTACTTGGCGTAAACTATTTTTACTTAAGTACTTTACACCACTGCTCAATTGAGAATTTCCACACTGCCACGTAGGGCTGCATGATATGGGCAAATAATGTAGAACTTATTTTTAACCAAATGTTGCAATTGCGATTTGACTTGCGAATTAGAGCAAAACTGTTGGAATCATGGAAATAGAATGACTATTCTAATTATATAGTTAGAATATAATTGTGGGCACTTTGAATACAGTGTTGTTTGAGATGACAGTAAATTAAAATACCGGCGAGGAGTTATTGTGACAGGGTAGGAAATAAAGTGTTGATAAGTGTTTCCTACTGGACCCTATAAGCTTTGGCTACATTGCATGTTTTCTCTTACCTACTTCATGTTGCTAACATATTCTTGCTTTGCTTATTCCTCTTTTGATTTAGAAGATACTGTTGCACAAACAGCATGCTGATTTAGGTCTACACCATCACTTGTATTAGCTAGCTACTTTTGCTCATACTCAGTACATTTATTAGCTAGCTATTAGCATTAGCGGCTAACAATTAGGGTCTCACAAGATTTAGGGCAACTTGCAAAAAAAATACAAACTAGCTGTTTGCTGATGTAAGAAACAAACTAATAGTAACATTCTAGAACACTAGTGGATTTATATTAAGAAGCAAAGTGAAAACAGCATTGTTGTCGTCAACATTGTTGCATGTGCTGCATTGATCATGCAGACTGAATGCAAGTGTCTCGTAGTTGAGGAACATCAAATGCGCCCCTTAAGTGACGGGGCGTGGCTAGGTCTGTGTGGAAAGTGGCATGGAGAGAAAACGGAGAGAGATGACTCAAGTAGCGAAGTAAACTATATTGACATTACACATGGCGTATCACATTTAACAAACCAAACATTCAAATACCGGTACAGAAGGTAAAGTAAAAACCCTAACCGGTCCCTGCATAAATACCGGTATATCATAAAATACTGTATACCGCCCAGCCCTACTGGGAATAAACACCACCTTCTGCAACTGGATCCTGGACTTCCTGACAGGCTGGCCCCAGGTGGTAAGGGTAGCAACAACAACACATCTGCCACGCTAATCCTCAATACTGGGGCCCCTCAGGGGTGCGTGCTTAGTCCGCTCCTGTACTCCCTGTTCACCCATGACTGCGTGGCCAAGCATGACTTCTTAATCACTGATGAGGCAGCTTATAGGGAGAAGGTCAGAGACCTGGTGCCAGGACAACAACCTCTCTTTCAATGTGACCAAGGCAAACAAGCTGATCGTGGACTACAGGAAAAGGAGGGCCGAACAGGCCTCCATTAAATCGACGGGACTGAAGTGGAGCGGGTCGAGGGTTTCAAGTTCCTTGGTGTCCACTTCACCAACAAACTATCATGGTCCAAACACACCAAGACAGTTGTGAAGAAGGCACGACAACACCTTTTCCCCTTCAGGAGACTGAAAAGATTTGTCATGAGTCCCCAGATCCTTAAAAAGTTAAACAGCTGCACCATTGAGAGCATTCTGACCGGTTGCATCACCGCCTGGTATGGCAACTGCTCGGCATCTGACTATAAGGCGCTACAGAAGGCCAAGATGGCACATCAATGCGAGCTGTGGCAAGAAGGTTTGCTGTGTCTGTCAGTGTAGGGTTCAATAGCATGGAGGCGCTACGAGGAGACAGGCCAGTACATCAGGAGACGTGGAGGAGGCCGTAGGAGGGCAACAACCCAGCAGCAGGACCGCTACCTCCGCCTTTGTGCAAGGAGGAGCACTGCCAGAGCCCTGCAAAATGACCTCCAGCAGGCCACAAATGTGCATGTGTCGGCTCAAACGGTCAGAAACAGACTCCATGAGGGTGGTATGAGGGCCCGACGTCCACAGGTGGGGGTTGTGCTTACAGCCCAACACCGTGCAGGACGTTTGACATTTGCCAGAGAACACCAAGATTGGAAAATTCGCCACTGGCGCCCTGTGCTCTTCACAGGTGAAAGCAGGTTCACACTGAGCACATGTGACAGAGTCTGGAGACGCTGTGGAGAACGTTCTGCTGCCTGCAACATCCTCCAGCATGACCGGTTTGGCGGTGGGTCAGTCATGGTGTGGGGTGGCATTTCTTTGGGGGGCCGCACAGCCCTCCATGTGCTCGCCAGAGGTAGCCTGACTGCCATTAGGTACCGAGATGAGATCCTCAGACCCCTTGTGAGACCATATGCTGGTGCGGTTGGCCCTGGGTTCCTCCTAATGCAAGACAATGCTAGACCTCATGTGGCTGGAGTGTGTCAACAGTTCCTGCAAGAGGAAGGCATTGATGCTATGGACTGGCCCGCCCGTTCCCCAGACCTGAATCCAATTGAGCACATCTGGGACATCATGTCTCGCTCCATCCACCAACGCCACGTTGCACCACACTGTCCAGGAGTTGGCCGCCACCTCATCAAGAGCATGCCCAGGCGTTGTAGGGAGGTCATACAGGCACGTGGAGACCACACACACTACTGAGCCTCATTTTGACTTGTTTTAAGGACATTACACAAAGTTGGATCAGCCTGTAGTGTGGTTTTCCACTTTAATGTTGAGTGTGACTCCAAATCCAGACCTTCATGGGTTGATAAATGTGATTTCCATTGATAATTTGTGTGATTTTGTTGTCAGCACATTCAACTATGTAAAGAAAAAAGTATTTATTAAGAATATTTCATTCATTCAGATCTAGGATGTGTTATTTTAGTGTTTCCTTTATTTTTTTGAGCAGTGTATTTATTATGGATCCCCATTAGCAGCAGCTACTCTTCCTGGGGTCCAGCAGAAATTAAGGCAGTTTATACAATTGTAAAACATTACAATACATTCACAGATTTCACAACACACTGTGTGCCCTCAGGCCCCTACTCCACCACTACCACATATCTACAGTGCTAAATCCATGTGTACGTGTGTGTATAGTGCGTATGTTATCGTGTCTGTGCCTATGTTTGTGTTGCTTCACCGTCCCCGCTGTCCCATGAGGTGGTTTTTTAAATCGAATTTTACTGCTTGCGTCAGTTACTTGATGTGGAATAGAGTTCCATGTAGTCATGGCTCTATGTAGTACTGTGTGCCTCCCATAGTCTGTTCTGGACTTGGGGACTGTGAAGAGACCTCTTGTGGCATGTCTTGTGGGGTATGCATGGGTGTCCGTGCTGTGTGCCAGTAGTTTAGACAGACAGCCCTGTGCATTCAACATGTCAATGTCTCTCATAAATAAAAGTAGTCATGAAGTCAATCTCTCCTCCACTTTGAGCCAGGAGAGATTGACATGCATATTTTTAATATTAGCTCTCTGTGAACACCCAAAGGCCAGCTGTGCTGCCCTGTTCTGAGCCAATTGCAATTTTCCAAAGTATTTTTTTCTGGCATCTGACCACATGACTGAACAGTAGTCGAAGTGTGACAAAACTAGGGCCTGTAGGACCTGACTTGTTGATAGTGTTAAGAAGGCAGAGCATCGCTTTTCCCCATCACTTTTCCCCATCTTAGCTACGACTGCATCAATATGTTTTGACCGTGACAGTTTACAATCTAGTGTTACTCCAAGCAGTTTAGTCATCTCAACTTGCTCAATTTCCACATTATTTATTACAAGATTTAGTTGAGGTCTAGGGTTTAGTGACTGATTTGTCCCAAATACAATCCTTTTAGTTTTAGAAATATTTGGGGCTAATTCCTTGCTACCCACTCAAACTAACTGCAGATCTTTGTTGAGTGTTGTAGTCATTTCAGTCGTTGTTGTAGCTGACGAGTATAGTGTTGAGTCATCCCCATACATGAAACTCTGGCTTTACTCAGTCAGTGGCATGTCGTTAGTAAAAACTGAAAAAAGCAAGGGGCCGAAACAGCTACCCTAGGGAATTTATCTATGCATTTACCTATGCATACCTCAACAAACCTGTACACCCGCACATTGACTCAGTACCAGTACCCCCTGTATATGACCTCGTTGCTGTTATGTAAATGTATTGTTACTTTTTTATTGATTGGATTTTTTTTTAAATTTTGTTTATTTAGTCAATTTTATTAACTCTTTCTTGAAGTGCATTGTTAATGGCTTGTAGTAAGAGTTTCACGGTAAGGTACCACCTGTTGTGTTCGGCGCATGTGACAAAACATTTGATTTGAACGTTATAGCTATGTGATGGTGGTTAAGTAGACTAGCTAGTAAGATAATAGCTCTTGATCATGACTCTCAGTTCCATTAAACATGAGTCATTGGACAAAGGCATCTTCTGTAGTGGGGAGTTTTTTTGTTAAGATCCCCGACGCTCGGTCTGAACATTTAAGTTAACATGCATCGCTTGTGGTATGGTTTTGGAAGCATAAGATACTTAGCAGCGAGAAATGCTGAAGAAGAAAAAAAGTCTACACACCTTGATAGGGTTAGTGTTCTCACACTGCCGTATCTCCATGTTACACGCTTGTCTATGTTAGGCGAGGCCACCACCTCTGCTAATTAGCTATCTAGCATGCTCCTCCAAACACCTGTGTGTAAGCATGAATCGGGAAGTGTAGTTTTGTTGGATGAATCTGTGAAACACGTAGCAGTTTTATTTTAAAAAATGGTGCGTTTCTTTCTCACTGATGAAAGGTAAGCGCTATATGTTTCGAAAGCCGTATAGCAAGCGGTGATTATTGATGTTTCTAAATGTTAAAAACAGCGTCGGGATTGTAGTTCACATGAGGCAGTTGTGGGCGACGCTAATGGCTAACTAGGGAGAAGGCGGTAAGCCCCTTGAGTTTTTGAGAGCTTGTAAGATGTCTTATTGAGTGCATAACCCTTAGCTTTATGGAGCAATGCTTTGTTGGCTAGCTACATTATTCATGTTCACTCACTGTTTGTTCTATTGTTTACTTTTCAGCTATTGGAAGATTGTGCGAGAAATGTAAGTTTCAAAAACATATTTTACATAATGTTGTCCCTTTCTCCCATATGTATTTGCTGCCCTTTAATTTACCCTCATAACTCCTAGAATAGAGACAGTAATCATCAACACATGGTTTACTTTTATATTTAATTACCCCAGTTCAAAATGCCACGGCATTAAAGTCTCATCCCCCTCTTCCCTCCTCTCCTAGGTGATGGAAAGTGTGTGATCTGTGACTCGTATGTGAGGCCTTGCACACTGGTGCGCATCTGTGACGAGTGCAACTACGGGTCGTACCAGGGGCGCTGTGTCATATGTGGAGGACCCGGGGTGTCTGACGCTTACTACTGCAAAGAGTGCACCATCCAGGAGAAAGACGTTAGTCACCTGCTCTCTCTCTCTCATAAAAGGTGTAGAAAAACCTTCACACCATTCAATGCTCCCGTATGCAATGTTTCCAATAAACTATACAGAATCAATCAATATTGTGCTTCTTCGACATATTCCGTTCTTGATCAATGTCGTGTGAAAAATGGAAAGGTGTCTGAGATGCTGAGTAATGATATGTGCTTGTACAAGTAATGTGTGGTTGTACAAGTAATAGTCATTTTGAACAATGTCAATGTAATGTGAGAATACACCAACAAGTAATTTTTTCTACTCCTCTCTACTGGATGTGACAGCGAGATGGATGCCCCAAGATTGTGAACTTGGGCAGTTCAAAGACTGACCTTTTCTATGAACGGAAGAAGTATGGCTTCAAGAAGAGGTGAAGACAGGCCTGTCCAACGAGTGCTTTGCTTCTGTTTTTTTGTATGAACGTTTTTACCTTTGTGTGTGAACATGTTTTGACAATACAATAAAGCTTTATTTTACATTATTGCAATGCACATGATTGCATTTTCCCTGTAGTTTTGGGTTAATTATCTAGTGTTCATCATTTTATGGGATGAACTGAGTTTTACACATGAATGAAATCGAATTTCATATAATGAAACTAGAACTGGGAAGAACTACCATCGGGAAAGATTGGCAATAGTTTCCCACAAATCTCTATTTCCCCAAACAATGAACTGGGGTGCCTCTCATTGTTTAAGGGAGATTTTCAGGGATGGTTCCATCACTTGCAAATCTAATAAACCTCTGCATGTTAATTTGTTAAAAGCATGTGCCTCCACAATGCTGTATTCTACTGTTTATCGGTTTAATGGTGGAGTTAGACGACCCGTTTAGTTTTTACATGCCAAAGTGATTGCTTTTTGTAAAAATGCTTTATCTGCCTTCACAATGGAAACTACTTTGTAAATTCGAACATATTTTATGGAAAATAGACGTATTGTAAAAACTATTGGTCGCTAAATCCGGAGAAATGACGGGCCATGTATAAAAAATAAAAAACTATTGGTCACTAAATACGGTTAGAAGGACCACGTAAAAACGATTGGCTGGTATGCCTTCACCTGTTTGAGCAGTAAATTGAGCTGTAAATGCCCTCACCCGCTATATACTTAACGTATGGATTGGTTCTGTCCTCAATAGTGCTGTCCAGTTAGAACATGATGTTGAGGCCCATCACTGTACTCATGATAGTCGTCACCACCACACACAGACCCAGCTGTTTCCTTTGAAGATGTTTATATGGTTTTGGTAATCCGAATGACTTGGAATCGTATTGTTATGGCTATTTTGATGCACACACAACATTCAGACATTCGTGTTACTGTCGACAATAAACAGTCCTAAGGAACATGTGTGTTCTCCCTTCGGATAACGCTGACCTGAGTGGACGGGTGCAGTGTCCAGTTGTGCATTTCCAATCGCTCTGATTGGTTGGGAATGGCAGGTCTATGACGGTTGAGGGATAACTAAGGTAGGCTGAGTAGCCAAACTAACGGGACTTGAGCGAAACTGAAGGGACTGTGAGGGGAAGTTAGGCAGTAGTGGGAAAAAGTACCCAGTTGTTATACTTGAGTAAAAGTAAAGATACCTTAATAGAAAATGACTCAAGTGAAAGTCACCCAGTAAATACTAGAGTAAAAGTCTAAAAGCATTTGGTTTTAAATATACTTAAGTATCAAAAGTAAATGTAATTGTTAAAATATACTTAAGTATCAAAAGTATAAATCATTTCAAATTCCTTATTTAGCAAAACAGCATCATTTTCTTTTTTTTGTTTGTTTTGTTACGGAGACCCAGCGGCACGATCCAACACAACACATTTACAAACTAATAATTTGTATTTAGTGAGTCCGTCAGATCAGAGGCAGTAGGGGTGTTCTCTTGAGAAGTGCATGAATTTCACAGTGTTCCTGTCCTGCTAAGCATTCAAAATGTAACGAGTACTTTTGGGTGTTAGGGAAAATGAATGGGGTAAAAAGTACATTATTTTCTTTAGGAATGTAGTGAAGTAAAAGTAGCCAAAAAATATAAGTAGTAAAGTAAAGAACAGATACCCCCAAAAACTACTTAAGTAGTACTTTACACCACTGAAGTTAGGATGTTTTCAAATGTAGTTGTATGGTTTGTAAATGGCTTTAAGCTATATCACCGCCATCTAGTGGCCACAAATGAATGACACAAGATGTGATTCAGGACTCCAGCACTGCGGGTCACGGTAAATCACCATTTTAACCTTTATGCTTTTTTTCAACACAAAATAAGAACATTGACTTCTTCAAAACGGAGATGGCCTCAATGGCAAGTATGGGTAACTGCATTCGTGGAGTATTGCTGCGTTCAAAACAACTCAAGAAAAAAAAACGAGCTCTGACTGGGGGAAAAAATAAGAGGTTTTGAACGGTCATTCAACTCGGAATTCCAAGTCAGGAACTTGGGCCTATTTCTAGAGCTCTAACATTCTGACCTGAAGATGACTGACGTCATGATTGGAACTTTTTTCTACAAGTTCACAGTTAACTTAAAAGCACCATGTGGCCTCCTGAGTGGCGCAGCGGTCTAGAGGCGTCACTACAGATCGGGGTTCGATCCCAGTCTGTGTCACAGCCGGCCGCGACCTGGAGACCCATTAGGTGGCATACAATTGGCCCAGCGTCGTCTGGGTTAGGGAGGGTTTGGCCGGCTGGGATGTCCTTGTCCCATCGCGCTCTAGCACCTCCTTGTGGCGGCCGGGCACATGCACGCTGACGAGGACGTCAACTGTAGGGTGTTTCCTCTGACACGTTGGTGTGGCTGGCTTCTGGGTTAAGCAAGCAGTGTGTCAAGAAGCAGTGCGGCTTGGCGGGGTCGTGTTTTGGAGGTCGCATGGCTCTCAACCTTCGCCTCTCCTGACTCCGTACAGGAGTTGCAGCGATGGGACAAGACTGTAACTACCAATTTGGATATCACAAAAAAGGGGTAAAAAAAAAAGCACTATGTGTCTAAAAGTGGGCATTGTGAAATAAGTGGGAGGGTCAACATATGGAAACAACAGCAAATTGGGCAGATTGGTTGCAATGCAAGACAAATAAAATTGTATTTGTTGCGTACACAGTTTAGCGGGTGCAGCTAAATGTTCATGTTCCCAGTTCCTATCAATCAATGCAGTAAATGTCCACAAGCACACAATAATCCAAAATGTGAAAGAGAGCGACCCGGCTTTAAGTATTTTACTGGTTTGTGACTAACTGACACCGCCCCCGGTTAGAGGGGCATAAAGCAGTCCAAGAGTTAATACACCCTGGAACTTTATTCAATCACAGTAGAAGATGAACATGGGATGCAAAGTGGGAGAGATAGTGGAATGCTAGTGGTTCTGTAACAGGAGAAACAGAGTCATAATCCAGTCCAATGTACACAATACTATAACTGAGAGTACAAGTAGAGCAACAAGGCTATTAACAAGATAAGGACTGTATGCAAATGTTTATGTTACCTGCAGGGTAGAGTACCCAGTGGTAGCCGGCTGGTGAATGAGGGGCAGAGCACAGTGTCTCCTGACCCCTCCTGTCTCAGCCTCCAGTAATTATGCTGCAGTAGTTTGTGTCGGGGGGCTAGGGTCAGTTTATTATATCTGGAGTACTTCTCCTGTACTATTCGGTGTCCTGAATGAATCTAAGTGTGCGTTCTCTAATTCTCTCTTTCTCTCTTTCTTTCTCTCTCTCAGAGGACCTGAGCCCTAGGACCATGCCCCAGGACTACCTGACATGATGACTCCTTGCTGTCCCCAGTCCACCTGGCCGTACTGCTGCTCCAGTTTCAACTGTTCTGCCTTATTATTATTTGACCATGCTGGTCATTTATGAACATTTGAACATCTTGGCCATGTTCTGTTATAATCTCCACCCGGCACAGCCAGAAGAGGACTGGCCACCCCACATATGCTCTCTCTAATTCTCTCTTTCTTTCTCTCTCTCGGAGGACCTGAGCCCTAGGACCATGCCCCAGGACTACCTGACATGATGACTCCTTGCTGTCCCCAGTCCATCTGACCGTGCTGCTGCTCCAGTTTCAACTGTTCTGCCTTATTATTATATGACCATGCTGGTCATTTATGAACATTTTAACATCTTGGCCATGTTCTGTTATAATCTCCACCCGGCACAGCCAGAAGAGGACTGGCCACCCCACATAGCCTGGTTCCTCTCTAGGTTTCTTCCTAGGTTTTGGCCTTTCTAGGGAGTTTTTCCTAGCCACCGTGCTTCTACACCTGCATTGCTTGCTGTTTGGGGTTTTAGGCTGGGTTTCTGTACAGCACTTTGAGATATCAGCTGATGTACGAAGGGCTATATAAATAAATTTGATTTGATTTACTGGGTGGAGGCCGTCTAGCAGTGGCTGTTGAACAGTTTGATGGCCTAGGGATAGAAGCTGGGTATCAGTCTCTCGTTCCCAGCTTTGATGCACCTGTGCTGTCTCTGCCTTCTAGATGGTAGTGGGGTTAACAGGCCATGGCTCGGGTGGCTGAGGTTCTTGATGATCTTCTTGGCCTTCTTCTGACACCGGGTGCTGTTGATATCCTGGAGGGCAGGCAGTGTGCCCCCGATGGTGTTTTGGGCTGACCACACCACCCTCTGGAGAGCCCTGAAGTTGTGGACGGTGCAATACAGCCCGACAGGATGCTCTCAATGGTGCATCTGTAGAAGTTTGTGAGGGACTTTGGGGCTGCTTGCTGTTTTCTTGTAGCATTTTAGCTAAACTGGTTAGGATTATTAACGTGGGAGGTTAGGAGAAGAGTTAGGCTTAGCTAAAATGCTATGAGGAAGTAACAAAACAGACTTGAGTATCAACCAATCTGTCCAATTAGCTATTGTTTCCATACACCCACGTATGTTGCTCCTCCCAATTATTTTGCAACACCACTTTCAGAAACACTCCACATATGCAGTTATTTATGACTCCTCTATAGTCCTGCCTATGCTGTCAGACACCATAATGAGACAAATAAAGATGAGTCCTCTAACTAACTCTATGGTTGGTCCCATCGCATAACCTCATGGACTACCCACTGGGCAGATGTCAGTTCAATGTCTAGTTAAGATTTAAACCTTTTGTTGAGTTAAATTCAGCATTTTGTGGTTTCTCCCAGTCTCAGAGACTTATACAACAGTGACTGAATGTGTTACAACACCTGGCATGGCCAGAGGTTTCTTTTAAGCCCAGTAAAATGCCATAAATGCCCTAATGTTGACTTTTTGCAAGTCCAATCAGTTTGCCATGTTGATTCAACATCACAATTATTTTTTTGGTGTGGAAATGACATGGAAATAACATTGATTCAACCAGGTAAAACTTCATGTTTCATGGGTCAATTATGACTGACTGACTTACAATAAGTAATGATTAGTTATTTATGATGCAAGGTTCGTTGTAGATCTGTCAGTCGATAGTCGGCTGCACTGTCGGCTGCAATTTCAATCAAGCCCTATTACTTGCTGGTCTTGGCCAGTTCCTCATCATTTCTTCCTCCCTATCTCCCCCAACAGATGGCATCGTTTCAGAGGCTTATACAACAGTGACTGAATGCGTTACACAACACCTGGCATGGACAGAAGTTTATTTTAAGGCCAAGTAAAATGCCAAAAAAGAGCCAATGGATAAACTCTGTCCTGAAAGGCTATTCATGGTGTGTTCCTTTGTCTGGTTGGTTTCTTCTAAAGACTCATGTCTGTCAGCTTTTACCCAGTGCCTCATGAAAGTAGATAGTACTGCAGCGAGACAGGGTGTCATATTACACTTAAAACACAGACATGTAATTTAGCCACAAAACAACACCTTCACTGTAAGCTCAGTTTTCAACAATGCTTTATTCATATACAGGGCACACGTTATCCACACATAAAATGCCACAAAATGTGTATACAATGTTTAAAAAAAGATTAGATCATTCTCCAACAGTTCTAAAAAAAAATCCCTGCACCAGTTGTATAACATATGTGCACATTTTCTTAAAACGTTGTAGCATACTTTTTTCCCCAAAAATATTGAACATGTCAGGAAGTGTGCTAATGTTTAGCGGTAACCCAATCAAGTCAGTGTTTTACTGACATTGTTTACTGGTTTATGGAAATCAAGATATTATCTTATGTTTTATAAAACTTACATCGTCTACCAGCTTTTCCAAATCAAAATCTTGGAACGCTTTCCTACATTATTAATGAAAGCCCTAATGATGTTACACATCATTTTGTGCAGATATCAGCTTTGAGCACTAATCTAGAGTTATAGTGGATTATAACAGCCAACGGAATTCATATAGAAGAACCAGTATTTTCTGCTATTTAAGCCAGGGTGATAATGACTTTAGTTGGAAACTGACCCTAGAGTAGTCTAAAGACTGGAAGACCTCTAACACACAAAGGGTTGTCTTATCTTGTCCAGATTTAGCAAACAACCAATAAATGAATGTTTCCATTTGAATGAGGTTCTTATCTGTTAACACACACAACACAAACAAAACAATCAAATATCTTTACAAAAATAAAATCCAGACTACTTTCCAAAAGGTAAATCTTCAAAGAATTTCCCAAACATGAGCTGGAAGCACTGTATTCACCTATTTTCCTCTTATTACATCAGCAGGTATTAGGAACGTGACAAGCGGGCTTGGTAACACGGAAACACACAGGCCAAAGAGCAAAACCCAGGAGACAGAAACCCTGAAAAGAGACTTGAGTTTTGGGGTCTGATATGGTCATGTAAACAGACACTGGGCATCGCAATGAGTTGGCTGAAGACACTTTGAGGTCCTTGTTGAAACTGTGAGGCCCAGTTCAAACCACATCGATGAGTTGAGAAACCTGGCTTTACCAAAAGGAATTTCAAAAACAGTAACATTTATCAAAAGCTATTTTAAAAACCGTCAACATACACAAACTTAACCAAATTTCATGTGTAGCCTGTTTACCGGTTTCATATGAGGTAACTAAAATGTATTCTACTCATTGCAGAAACACAATAACATTTCACCTTTTTACATTGAGTGTGGTAACTGTCCATATCTGTATGTCTGTAGAAGATCAAGGTCCCAGAGAAGTTGGATAAACTGCTTTCCAAGCATTCCAAAGTAGTAAACAGGAGCAAGGTTGGAGTTTTACTTTTGGTTGAACACATACTCTAACTGCAGAAAACTCATCAATTGCACAGTTATGTTATAGATACTGTAAGTCAACTGGTTTATAATGTTTTTGTATCGAGTTATACTTCGAACTAAGGAAAAAGTCTGGAAAATATAGCTCTGCTACTATTTACATTTGTGGGTTCTATACTGTACACCACTTTTCGAAGCATTTCTTAATAAAAACCACAAAAAAATACAGAACCTGAAGAGTGAATCAATTTCCTTGAAATGACAAGGATCCAAGAGCAATGGACAACAGACTGAAGACAGAGAGACTTTGAAATATTACAAATCATTATACACAGTTTGGAGCAAGTTTTAACATGTAATTGTACATTAAGAGATTTGTATTGAAGGTCTTCCTAACATGGTTTTAAAACTACTACCAAGCATTAATAGTCCCCTGATTAACTTGAGTTATTGTATTTGAAGGTTATTTATGCATTTTCTTTAGCTGTTTTTCTTTTGCAGGGGAAGTCCCATTGAGACCAAAGTTCACAGTAAAAGTATAAGCCATGCTAGTTTAGACTAAAACTCTAAAAGATAAAAATCCTTTTCAGTTTACTAAGTAAAATATCACCCACCCTCACCCCACCAATTTCAATCCCTCAAAATATGAACACAATTATCTTTTTACTGGCCAATGGTGTACAGAACATGATCAAAAATACACTCATTGTAGTGCATTGAAATAAGCACTTAAATATGAAAATCTACTCACACAAGTTTTAAAAACAATAAGCATGGGTCTTCCACATTCCTCCTCCTCCTGTTCTTCTTCATCATCTGATCCATCAATCCATTCGACTCATTTATTCACTGTTTTGCCACAAATAAAATCACTAGTAGCCTACTTGTCTTCCAGCGGTGCACTTGAAAGAAAAGAGAAAAAGTAGATGATTTACCAGGAGAGGAAGAGGAGTTAACATGAGGTGAAGAGGGGAGGGTTAACATTTCATTATCACATGAAGCGCAACAGTGGGTATTCACAACTGATTCCTGACCACAATAAACTAAAGATGTTACTACTTAGTGACCTGACCAAAATGAAGTGACTGGCTGATGCAATCTGTGTGCACAGGCCAGCGGTTGTCTGTGTTTGGACCCTTACAGCTCTCCGAATTTGGCCGCGTATTGGGCCACAACATTCTTGCTGCGGGCAAAATCCTTCCGTAGCTCGCCCACTTCCTGTCGTAGCGCCGTGTTCTCGCGCTCCAGGAATGCCGCCCGCACTGTGATCTGGTTCTCCTTGAGTCGCCGCGCGTCCCGCGAACGCTTCGCTGCCACATTGTTCTTCTTCCTCCTCTGCCAGTACTT
Organism: Oncorhynchus kisutch; assembly: GCF_002021735.2. Classification (NCBI taxonomy): domain Eukaryota; kingdom Metazoa; phylum Chordata; class Actinopteri; order Salmoniformes; family Salmonidae; genus Oncorhynchus; species Oncorhynchus kisutch. The sequence goes on from NC_034184.2 coordinate 13,428,364, forward strand.
TTCATCCTGGTGAGGAGATAGAGGTGTAGAGGGAGAAAGAGCAGAGTACCAGGAGAAAGAGAACAAGGTTTTTATTGAAAGCGATCTTGATGCTGAGAGCATGCTTTCAATTCAATGTCGCTGCTAAGTTATTGAAAGCGTCCTTGAAAAGCAAACTCTTGTTTTCCCTCACTGGTGATAAGTAATTTAAAGCGACCTTCAAAATGGCTGAATGCTCTATGAACTAACTGATGGTACTGTAATACAAAATTAAATATTACTATTTTTTTATAAACAATTCCTCTTCTTGGAATTAGAAAAAGCTGTGTACACCTACCTACATACCAAACCCACATTTCCAGCCTCCATGTCACTGATTTACCTTAGAATCCTCAGGTACATAGACCTTCTTGGCCTTCTTGATCATCGGTTGAGGTTTGAGTTCCTCCTCTGAGAACTTGTGTTTGCGTGGGTTGAACAGCGCTCCTCCAGGAACACTGGACAGGACCAGGTCGGTAGGATCTGGGTCAAAGTTCACGTCCACCTCAATCTCCTCTGGGTCGGTGGGTTCAGGGGTCAGCCTGTCCTTGTCTGTCACCACCTCTGTGGGGAGACACAGGTGACCAAGCATTAGGGTTCAAGTATACCGTTTGTGTTAATGTGAAAATGCTACTATCAGTTTTACGGGTTGGTAAATAAATGCTCCTGGTGTAAATGAGGCATTCTTTTATGTGAGACTGCAAGTAATGTAAATCCTGTTCCAGAACCATATATTTGGCTATATCCTGTTTATATCCTGAACTGGAGTAGATTAGAATAAATCCAGTGACTCAAATTGGCAGACATCAAGTTAAAGACTTCTACATTTGATAAGGATGGCCTCCACGGAGCCCAGCCCACATCTGTTGGTCAGCATAGCTACGATCTATTTTCTCTACCATCTACGGCAGCGACAGTGTTTCCCTGTACATGTGTCGTGTGTCCTTGGTGCTCAGATTATCTGACTGTCTATAGCAGAACCGAGAACAACTTACTTGGTTTACTTTGATCTTTAATGCATTTTTTCTCTCACTTTTTGTATTACTTACACATTATACCATGTAACTACCAGTGTAACAACACTAACAGACTAATATTTAAATGCATAAGGCTCTAAAGGTCTCACAGATGTCGGCCTACCTGTCTCATCTGCTATATCAATACTGTTGAGGGTGATAGTGACCCCTTCTTCCTCACACTGATCCAGCTCCAGGATGGGCAGCAGTGAAATGGGGGCGGCTGGGGCTCTCTTGGTCTTGGCTGCCATGGTGGTGGGCATCTCTGTCTTCGCTGCATTCTCCATGTTGAGAGCATCGTCCAGGGATGAGGGTGAGGTGGAGATGCCGTTCTCCATGAGGAACTCCTCCAGGTCCATGTACTCCAGGTGGAAGGTCTCCCCATTGTACGGGATAGTCTTATCCCAGATGGCAGGGGTCAGGGCGGCCGACGGACCCATCCCACTCCCTCCTTCAAGGTCCACATTGTCCCCCATAAGCAGCTTCTCCTTGTCATTGTCTGTGGCAGTAAAACAGAAAAGCAATGGTTAATTTTATGAGTTATGGCAGGGTGGATAAAAAAAATGGAGGAGAAGACAATCATTGGAAAAGGGTTTATTTGACATGATCATTCAGGAGATTGTAAATGGCTGTGGATAAAACACTCAGGACACACACACATGCATAAATAAATAATGTGGTCCATGTGACAATCTAGCCCACAAGTTTGAAACATGAAGCCTGCATGATCAAACAATGGAGGAGATATGATGAAATACTACATCAGAATCTGGTAGAAAAGTGGACCGTGACACTAGGAGACAGAAAAATGTGACCTACTAAAAGTGGTTCCAGTAAAGTTACGGAGTTGTGATGAGGTTTAGAGAGGAGTTTACTGTCAACTAGCCTTATGCTATTTTTAGTGCTACATTGATATTGCTTACTCCATTGTTGGCGCTTGCAAGAAAGGCATTTCACTGTACGTGACATTAAAAATGGTGTGCTGTCTGCGAACCCCAGAATTTAAGTGTAGCTACCCAATTTTAGTTTAAATTCAGATGAAGGGATAGCTGAATTCTTATAGATAATAACACTATAAAAACAACAAACAGAAAGGGTGTGAGTCTGTGTACCAATTTCCTGCATTGCATACGTTGTATTCGCATTCGGCTTTCTCCGGCACAATTCGGCCTCTTCTCAGTTATTTTCCTAGAACAAACGATGCGTTCAAACCCCACACAGAGAAGCATCTAGAGTAGACTTACCATCGTCGCCCTCGAGTAAATTCGGTGGGGGCATTTCCATTATTTTCTTCAATACCACGGGAAAAGCACCCGGTGACCCCATGAAGGTTTCCAGTGTGGTGGTGATCGGCTCTCCTGACATTTTATACGGCAATTACGCAAAAACAATTTTTAAGATAGACTCATTCAACAATGAAGCATAGGCGAATGTAACAGAATATCCTCTCCGTAAAACAAAAGTATCTGTTAGTGAAACTGCAATTTGGCTAAATGTCACAATGTAACAGCGAACGATACTACATTAGACTACCTCTTCAGAGTATGAACTGACTCTACAAATAACGCAACAAAAAACGTTTTGTTGGTCAACAGAAACCACACCTCTTGAGTAGAAAATATACAATAGCCCTGTTCTGATTGGTGTTTTTCTACTCTACCATTATGAATATTAACATTCTCGGAGCAACGTAGGCAAGGTGTGATATACCATTGGTTGACCATATTATATATCTGTTGTAACTCTGCATAAATTAGAGGAAACGTGTTGGGAGGGTGGAACAACCTCAATGATATATATATCCATACTTTAGACTTAGGAAAGCAAATGTTGGTACAGTTTGTGTGTAGTGACAGTACCTTACGCATGCAGTGTCAAAATTTCTCTAGGAACAAATGTGTTTTTAGGCCTATTTATTTGACCAGCTATTCTGGGCATCAAACAATAATCTATAGGCGGTATGACTCCTTTGTGAGAAAATAACATTTGTTTTATTGTTTAGCCTATGCCATATAACATAGCAATTGTGAGTCACAAATTACCCGGTTTCCCAAAATCATTTAAAGTCTAAAATAAAAGGAAACCGAGCCCTGGTTCATTCGCTTCGTTCTCACATGGCAACACGTGCCATCATCGTATGCAAAAACACAAAACACGGAGAACCAATGAAGACTGCGCAGTGATCGCCTACTATTCAAATTGAGTACAAGTGAAGGACCGGTCTGCTCTGCTGCATTGCCAGGGGGAGGTGCGGAGCTTTGCGATTTGAGACAGGTGTCGCTATTTTACTGGCATTTTACCACGACACATTTTTTTCAGTCACTGTATTTATGGACATATCTCCGTACGATATTGTGCCAGTCACTCACATTAAGCATGATACTTTACTATACACACTACAATTATTTATACACTAAACAGCCTACATATATTCAGACACGGGCTAGTCCATACGGCTGCGCACAATTGGCCCAGCGTCATCCGGGTTTGGCCGATGTAAAGAATTTGTTCTTAACTGACTTGCCTAGTTAAATAAAGGTTAAATTAAAAAATGTATATGCATATACACCAGTGGAGGCTGCTGTGGGGAGGATGACTCATAATAATGGCCAGAATGGAGCAAATGGAATGGCATCAAACACATGGTTTTAATGTGTTTGAAACCATTCCATTTATTCCATTATACTCAATTCCAGCCATTATTATGCCCAATAATATTTTGTCCATGTTTTGTCCTGCTACCATGTTGTTCTGCTGCCATGTGATGCTACCATGTTGTTGCCATGTTGTGTTGCTACCATGTTGTGTTGCTACCATGCTGTGTTGCCATGTGTTGCTATGTTGTTGTCTTAGGTCTCTCTTTATGTAGTGTTGGTGTCTTGGCCTGATTTGTGTTTTATCCTATATTTTAATTTTCTTTATTTTTTTATTGTTCTGCAACTGACTTGCCTCGCTAAATACAGGTTAAATAAAACATGTAAAATGCTAATTATGAGCCTTCCTCCCCTCAGCAGTCTCCACTGATGTACACCATGAAAACCAAATGCACAAGCCCTTACTAAAAACATGATTCTAAATTGTGAGTTGTCAAACATTTGTTTTCAAACTGATCAAGCAAAGGCAAGGACAGCATTCATGTATTGTAGTTGTTTTTAAGAGTGGAGTTAGCTGTACTGTCAGTATAGCATAGCTCTTCCCACCAGCCTCCTCTGACACAGAACTAGTCCAGCATCCACACCACAGCACAAGAAGAGAAAACAGAGATGCTGTCCACTGCTATGTCTTTATGACACCTTCATAAATCCTTTACAAGGCCTTCATAGATGCTTCACAAATGATTGAAAAGCTGTTAATAGTCCTAATATACCGTATAAAATGACGCCGGAGAGGACGGCTGACGTTTTACATGCTCCTAAACAATTGTGCTATTTTGTTAGGTTTTTTTGTTAGGTTTTTTTGGCTTCCTGCCATCCAGGACCTAAATAATAGGCGGTGTCAGAGGAAAGCCCATAAAATTGTCAGAGACTCCAGTCACCCAAGTCATAGACTGTTTTCTCTGCTACCGCACGGCAAGTCTAGGACCAAACAGCTCCTTAACAGCTTCTACCCCCAAGCCATAAGACTGCTGAACAACTAAACTAATCAAATGGCCACCTGGATTATTTACATTTGTAAACTCAGCAAAAATTAAACGTCCCTTTTTCAGGACCCTGTCTTTCAAAGATCATTTGTAAAAATCCAAAAAACTTCACAGATCTTCATTGTAAAGGGTTTAAACACTGTTTCTCATGCTTGTTCAATGAACCATAAATGAACATGCACCTGTGGAATGGTCGTTAAGACACTAACCGCTTACAGACTGTAGGCAATTAAAGTCACAGTTATGAAAACTTAGGACACTAAAGAGGCCTTTCTACTGACTCTGAAAAACACCAAAAGAAAGATGCCCAGGGTCCCTGCTCATCTGTGTGAACGTGCCTTAAGCATGCTGCAAGGAGACATGAGGACTGCAGATGGGGCCAATAAATTGCCATGTCCGTACTGTGAGACGCCTAAGACAGCGCTTCAAGGAGACAGGACGGACAGCTGATCGTCCTCGCAGTGGCAGACCACGTGTAACAGCACCTGCACAGGATCGGTACATCTGAACATCACACCTGCGAGACAGGTACAGGATGGCAACAACAACTGCCCGAGTTACACCAGGAACACACAATCCCTCCATCAGTGCTCAGACTATCCGCAATAGGCTGAGACAGGCTGGACTGAGGGCTTGTAAGCCTGTTGTAAGGCAGGTCCTCACCAGACATCACCGGCAACAACGGGCACAAACCCACCGCCGCTGGACCAGACAGGACTGGCAAAAAGTGCTCTTCACTGACAAGTCGCAGTTTGTCTCACCAGTGGTGATGGTCGGATTCGCGTTTATCAACGAAAGAATTAGTGTTACACCGAGGCCTGTACTCTGGAGTGGGATCAATTTGGAGGTGGAGGGTCCGTCATGATCTGGGGCGGTGTGTCACAGCATCATCGGACTGAGCTCGTTGTCATTGCTGGCAACCTTAACGCTGTGTGTTCCAGGGAAGACATCCTCCTCCCTCATGTGGTACCCTTCCTGCAGGCTCATCCTGACATGACCCTCCAGCATGACAATGCCACCAGCCATACTGCTCGTTCTGTGCGTGACTTCCTGCAAGACAGGAATGTCAGTGTTCTGCTATGGCCATCTCAACCCCATTGAGCACGTCTGGGACCTGTTGGATTGGGGGGTGAGGGCTAGGGCCATTCCCCCCCCCCCAGAAATGTTTGTGAACTTGCAGATGCCTTGGTGGAAGAGTGGGTAACATCTCACAGCAAGAACTGGCAAATCTGGGGCAGTCCATGAAGAGATGCACTGCGGTACTTAATGCAGATGGTGGCCACACCAGGTACTGACCGTTACTTTTGATTTTGACCCCCCTTTTGTTCAGGGACACATTATTCAATTTCTATTAGTCACATGTCTTTGGAACTTGTTCAGTTCATGTCTCAGTTGTTGAATCTTGTTATGTTCATACCAATATTAACAACAACATAAAAATATTTATCGCTAGACAACCATTTTCAGGTCTTTGCCATAGATTTTCAAACAGATTTCATTCAAAACTGTAAGTCGGCCACTCAGGAACATAACCTGTCTTCTTGGTAAACAACTCCAATGTAGATTTGGCCTCCTGTTTTCGATCATTGTCCAGCTGAAAGGGGAATTAATCTCAAAGTGTCTGGTGAAAAACAGATTGAACCAGGTTTTCCTCCAGGATTTTGCCTGTATTTAGCTCCGTTCCGTGTATTTTTTATCATAAAAAAACTCCCCAGTCCTTCACGACTACAAGCATACACATAAATTGACGCAGCCACCACTATGCTTGAAAATATGGAGTGGTACTCAGTAATGTGTTGTATTGACAAAAAGTAAATTGCCTTGCCACATTTTTTTTGCAGTATTACTTTAGTGCCTTGTTGCAAACAGGATGCATGTTTTGGAAAATACATATCCCACCTCGCACTGCCTGGCAGTTGAGGTGTGTGCAATGAATTAAGTGCTGATAGATTCATTTTTGGAGGCGCTGCGCACAGTTAGCTATTTAGCTGACAACTGTGGCTAGCCAAAAAGGAATCATTTTGAAAGTTGGATAATCTTATCCTTTGAGGCTTTCAATTAATAAATTATGCTTTTGAACATTCAAAGCAACTGGGAAACGTCCAGTATTGTTGTCACCTTAGCTTTCTATATAACTTCTCAGTGATAGAAAGCACGAGCACCACCAATTAGCCTACACACACGTCGTTACTATGACAACTAATGCAGCCTTGTCAGCAAACGACTGCTGTTTGAAAACACACACATCCGATTTGGTGTTTGAACAGTCAGTAGTCCAAAACTGATTTGAGCGTTAAGGCCTGCTGTGTGAACAAGGTTATAGTCAATTGCACAACTTCCGCATTAACCCAACCCCTCTGAATCAAAGAGGTGCTGCCTTAATCGACATCCACACCAGGGGAGCAGTGGTTTGGTTAACTGCCTTGGTCAAGAGGCAGGGTAGATTGTTCCACCTTGCCGGCTCGGGGATTTGAACCAGCAATCTGTCTTTTACTGGCCCAACGCTCTAAACCTATAGCCTAGCTCGAACCAGCCACCGTTCAGTTACTGGCCCAACGCCCTTACACACGAGGCTAATCTGAGGTCGTTCTAGTAACCACTGTCAAAATGGCACCAGGATTTTATTGATGTTACGCAATATATAGGATTCGCAGTGAGAAATCACTCCAAAATATTGTATTTGTAGTCGAAGAGACTGTTAAGATACATTTATTGAAAACAAACGTACTGTATCAAATATGTTTTGAGTTGCAACATTGTCGCACGTGGATTCGTTTACTACAGCGCTGGGAAAACATTATTCCTGATCATTCAGTCACAATGCAATTTATTGACAATTTGCACACAAAAACATACGATTATTTCGCTTCTTCTTACCGTTGCAATCAATGGTAGGAATAGTGAAGGGATCCTCAAGCAGAGCTTTGAACATCTCAGGAATCTCAAAATAAGACATATTTCTCGACTTTTCTAAACGCTTGTAAAGATGACCTGGTCTGACTATCAATTAAAAGCTGGAGCAGATATTTGAAGGTGACAAGGTTTGTCAAAGCTTCCTAGTTCATCAGAAGACAACAAAAAAAATCACATATAGAACGAAATGTTGACGAACTGAGAAAACTAAAACTTTTTTTCATGACTGGTTTGTATGTCCCGCCCCTTAGCGCCTTGTTTTTCCATTGTTTTTTTCCCCAATCCTGGCTGATCTAGCCAATTACTGCCAGGTATTCACACACAATTATAATACCAACGACGGGAAGATTCGTGATAGGTGTCTGCTTTTGTCTGATAAAATGGAAAGCCAATTTGAAGCGTTTTCCATATTTACCCAAAGAAAATAAGCACAGATATATGGGGCTCCCGAGTGGCGCAGCGGTTTAAGGCACTGTATCTCAGTACTTGAGGTGTCACTACAGACGCCTTGGTTAGAATCCAGGCTGTATTACAACTGGCCGTAGTTGGGAGTACCATAGCGTGGAGCACAATTGACCCAGCGTCGTCCGGGTATTGGCCCAGCATCGCTCGATACATAGCTTCCTGTCAGCTGGATTGTAGCCATACTAGCATCGAAGTCGCTCCTTTTATCATTATCTCTGTAAATTAATATAATCATATTTCTATAGCGTTTTTTTAATCATTCTTGTTGAAAATTCTGTTTATCCGTTCAGTTAGTGATTTTTGTAATTCAATTATTGTGTTCTGTGTCTTTTTTTGTCTCTTAGCTAGCTAGCTATTAACACGCTAACTAGTAAGGTGGCTGGCAATTACCAACCATGGCACTGTTTTACTCAAGGCGCTTGCAAGAGCTGCCAAAGACTACAGTGAAGGTTGTACATCGTCTGTCCAAGACAAATAGCAAAGCACCAACCTCCAAGTGGAAAAAAGGATTCAAACGTTGTCTCCAGTTACCTTTTCAACTATGTATAGCCAAGTTGCCTATCAGACCAGACAAAGACATATACTGAAAGCTGTAATGTAGTTTAAGACATGCCTTTTACAGACATGAATGCTCATTCTTTTAAAAAAGTGACAGGAGAGTGACAGGAGAGGTCAGCAAAAGGGTTTTCCGCTACAGGTCCATGAGGAAAAATGAGAAACCACACAGTTTGAGTGTAGGGTGAAAAGTCAGCTGTTTGTCACACTACAGTCGTGGCCAAAAGTTTTGAGAATGACAAAACATACATTTTCACAAAGTCTACTGCCTCAGTTTGTATGATGGCAATTTGCATATACTCCAGAATGTTATGAAAAGTGATCAGATGAATTGCAATTAATTGCAAAGTCCCTCTTTGCCATGCAAATGAACTGAATCCCCCAAAAACATTTCCACTGCATTTCAGCCCTGCCACAAAAGGACCAGCTGACATCATGTCAGAGATTCTCTCGTTAACACAGGTGTGAGTGTTGACGAGGACAAGGCTGGAGATCACTGTCATGCTGATATGAGTTCGAATAACAGACAGGAAGCTTCAAAAAGAGGGTGGTGCTTGGAATCATTGTTCTTCCTCTGTCAATCATGGTTACATGCAAGGAAACACGTGCCGTCATCATTGCTTTGCACAAAAAGGGCTTCACAGGCAAGGATATTGCTGCCAGTAAGATTGCACCTAAATCAACCATTTATTGGATCATCAAGAACTTCAAGGAGAGCGGTTCAATTGTTGTGAAGAAGGCTTCAGGGTGCCCAAGAAATTCCAGCAAGGGCCAGGACAGTCTCCTAAAGTTGATTCAGCTGCGGGATCGGGGCACCACCAGTACAGAGCTTGCTCAGGAATGGCAGCAGGCAGGTGTGAGTGCATCTGCATGCATAGTGAGGCAAAGACTTTTGGAGGATGGTCTGTGGTCAAGAAGAGCAGCAAAGAAGCCACTTCTCTCCAGGAAAAACATCAGAGACAGACTGATATTCTGAAAAAAGGTACAGGAATTGGACTGCTGAGGACTATGGTAAAGTCATCTTCTCTGATGAATCCCCCCCTTGTTTGTGGCATCTGGAAAAAAGCTTGTCCAGAAGAAGACAAGGTGTGTCATGTCAACAGTAAAGCATTCATGTGTGGGGTTGCTTCTCAGCCAAGGGAGTGGGCTCACTCACAATTTTGCCTAAGAACACAGCCATGAATAAAGAATGGTACCAACACATCCTCCGAGAGCAACTTCTCCCAACCATCCCGGAACAGTTTGGAGACGAACAATGCCTTTTCCAGCACCTTGCCATTAGGCAAAAGTGATAACTAAGTGGCTCGGGGAACAAAACATCAATATTTTGGGTCCATGGCCAGAACTCCCCAGACCTTAATCCCATTGAGAACTTGTGGTCAATTCTCAAGAGGCGGGTGGACAAACAAAAACCCACAAATTCTGACAAACTCCAAGCATTGATTATGCAAGAATGGGCTGCCATCAGTCAGAGGTCTTGAAAAAGAAGAGTCAACACTGCAAATATTGACTCTGCATCAACTTCATGTAATTGTCAATAAAAGCCTTTGACACTTATGAAATGCTTGTAATTATACTTCAGTATTCCATAGTAACATCTGACAAAAATCTAAAGACACTGAAGCAGCAAACTTTGTGGAAATTAATATTTGTGTCATTTTCAAAACCTTTGGCCACGACTGTACATGCCGGTTACACAGTCAGAGATGAAGCCTAGTCTTAGACTAAGAAGTTCCTGTCAATGAAAATCTGCATTAAGAGGCATTGCTTAGTCTAGGACTAGGCCTAACCCATGTCTATGAAACCGTTCTTAGTGTAGTAATTGTTCAGTTGTCTTCCTTGCTGTTTATGTAAACTCTGTTATGTTGGACGCATTAAATTATATTTAAACAAGGGAATATACCCTTAATGGAACGTTTAAACACGTATTGCTGTAATGAATTTAGTGGCTGTTGCATGTTGTGTCAGTCAATGTCTGTTTGCTGGTCGTGACACATGTTGAGTGATTTTATTGTCAAATCATTTTATTTTTATATCCCCACGTAGGTTGTACTGAAGCACTCTGAGCCAGTAACAATGACAACATCACTGTTCATGTGTTTCTGGCACTGCACTATGCAACCACACAGTTGCATTACTATTCCAGTCTGCACACTATTCCTAGATGGGAACATCAGTCGTCCCACCTGTGCACAGCTGCACAAAGGCCGAGCAGCAGTGGCATAAGCCAAGGACTATGGTATGTTTTAATAGCTATACCACATATTAACATCATATGTTTATCATCACATCATAATAATCACAGCGGCTGCTAATAAATTAATTAATGAAAACTTAAATTGTCTCATGATTCGATTTAGAATAGAGCCCTTGTACTGTCTTTTTACAGGGTCTACAACCTGTGCCCATAGGCAAAATGACCATCACCAAGCCCATCAAAAATCACATGGCAGAAGGAGGGATTAGGTGAGTATTCCCTAATAGCCAGTATAGTAGGTTGTAGCTGGTCATATCCTATTACACTTTGACGATATAAAATTATTTAATTTCAGGTGGTTTCAAGTACATGGTTTAAATTGGCTAACCACAGTGGCTGCTTTGCAGCACTCTAAACTCTACAGAGCCATTTTGGAACGCTCCTGAAGAGACATACAATAACTTTGACCCTCAATCCAAGCCATTGATCTGCAGCATGGGGATGTCTGCTGAAAAGCCTTTAGTCGACTCCCACTTTGTAAAGGTACAGGTGGGGAGCCTCCTGTCTTACCAGCAGCCTCCAATCACAATGTAACACATAGTTCACCATATGGAGACACCACCATTCCCTTCACTGCCCCTGGATGGCTACAGGCTGCATAGCAACTTTCAAGGCTGCACATTTGTCGTCAGTGAAGAAGACCAGCTTCACATAGACTCTTCAGGTGAGAGAATACATAGAGACCCAGTGGTGTTCTCACTAATTAGAGAGAAGGGTGACTGGTACTACTTATGTGTACATGCAAAAGTTCTGTGGCAGGAAATACTAAATAACAAGGGACAGCATCCTTTATCTTTCAATGAAAGAGAAACAAACCAACAAATCTGTCTGTGCAATTAATTATTTAAAATAATTCAGTTACATTTTTCTGTTCTCTTGTCACTGTAAATAAACTCTTTATAATATTTTGTTTGGAGAAGAAGCAGAGGTGTTTATTAACAATAAATTGACTACAGGGTGTTAGACAATGTGGAGGGTCACAGCAAAAAAAAGGAAAGATGCATTGCAGTAGTAGCTCATTGCTCCTTGGCCCACACCTTCACAAGAGGCCCACACTGGTAGTTTTGTGAGGCGAGCCACAGCCCAGATGCAGTTGATGCTTCCCATCAGTGACATGGTAATATTCCACTGGAATAGCAACGGTACTGCTCCCTTCTTCAGATGTCGAAGCCCACTAGAAGGTTCAATGAAATCTTATTCATTTCTTAACTTTCAATAAAGATGCTGTACCAACTAATAACGTTAACGTCGTTTGCATTAGCGTTAGCTAGATACTGGTAGCTAACGTTTTCTAGATAGAGACAAAAAAACACGCAGAACACGATAGAATTACAAAAATCACTAACTGAACGGATAAACAAAATTTTCAACAAGAATTACACTGCTCAAAAAAATAAAGGGAACACTTAAACAACACAATGTAACTCCAAGTCAATCCCACTTCTGTGAAATCAAACTGTCCACTTAGGAAGCAACACTGATTGACAATAAATTTCACATGCTGTTGTGCAAATGGAATAGACAACAGATGGAAATTATAGGCATTTAGCAAGACACCCCCAATAAAGGAGTGGTTCTGCAGTTGGTGACCACAGACCACTTCTCAGTTCCTATGCTTCCTGGCTGATGTTTTGGTCACTTTTGAATCCTGGCGGTGCTTTCACTCTAGTGGTAGCATGAGACAGAGTCTACAACCCACACAAGTGGCTCAGGTAGTGCAGCTCATCCAGGATGGCACATCAATACGAGCTGTGGCAAGAAGGTTTGCTGTATCTGTCAGCGTAGTGTCCAGAGCATGGAGGCGCTACCAGGAGACAGGCCAGTACACCAGGAGACGTGGAGGAGGCCAGGCCGTAGGAGGGCAACAAACCAGCAGCAGGACCGCTACCTCCGCCTTTGTGCAAGGAGGAGCAGGAGGAGCACTGCCAGAGCCCTGCAAAATGACCTCCAGCAGGCCACAAATGTGCATGTGTCTGCTCAAACGGTCAGAAACAGAGTCCATGAGGGTGGTATGAGGGCCTGACGTCCACAGGTGGGGGTTGTGCTTACAGCCCAACACCGTGCAGGACGTTTGACATTTGCCAGAGAACACCAAGATTGGAAAATTCGCCACTGGCGCCCTGTGCTCTTCACAGATGAAAGCAGGTTCACACTGAGCACGTGACAGAGTCTGGAGACGTCGTGGAGATCGTTCTGCTGCCTGCAACATCCTCCAGCATGACCGGTTTGGCGGTGGGTCAGTCATGGTGTGGGGTGGGATTTCTTTGGGGGGCTTTACAGCCCTCCATGTGCTCGCCAGAGGTAGCCTGACTGCCATTAGGTACCAAGATGAGATCCTCAGACCCCTTGTGAGACCATATGCTGGTGCGGTTGGCCCTGGGTTCCTCCTAATGCAAGACAATGCGTTAGGAGGAACCCAGACCTCATGTGGCTGGAGTGTGTCAGCAGTTCCTGCAAGAGGAAGGCATTGATGCTATGGACTGGCCCGCCCGTTCCCCAGACCTGAATCCAATTGAGCACATCTGGGACTTCATGTCTCGCTCTTGCATCACAGACTTTCCAGGAGTTGGCGGATGCTTTAGTCCAGGTCTGGGAGGAGATCCCTCACGAGACCATCCGCCACCTCATCAGGAGCATGCCCAGGCGTTGTAGGGAGGTCATACAGGCATGTGGAGGCCACACACACTACTGAGCCTCATTTGGACTTGTTTTAAGGACATTACATCAAAGTTGGATCAGCCTGTAGTGGGGTTTTCCACTTTAATTTTGAATGTGACTCCAAATCCAGACCTCCATGGGTTGATAAATGTGATTTCCATTGATCATTTTTGTGTGATTTTGTTGTCAGCACATACAACTATGAAAAGAAAAAAGTATTTAATAAGAATATTTCATTCATTCAGATCTAGGATGTGTTATTTTAGTGTTCCCTTTATTTTTTTGAGCAGTGTATAATACAGTGTATAATATTATAATATATTAATATACTGAGGTAATGATAAATATTAATGATAAAATATTATGGTATGGGTACAATCAGGCTGTATCAGGCTGTATCGGGTAGGAAGTTGAGCGGAAGTGGGCGTTGCTACGTTGCGCAAAAGGTCTATTGACAAGCATCCGGTTGGCGTTTCCACTCACTACCAAATATGGCCGGCAGTTGGAGACGATGTGGCGAGATGGATTTTTCAGACATTATACTAATTGTCTCATCAATTAAACGTTTGATCTCAAAACAGTTTCCTGTTCCCAAAACAAAATTCTGTTACGAACAGAGTTGATTAAGTTTAGTAGATTTTACCCTTTGCAAAAGTTTTAAAAAAATGGGTTGTTTAGAAGGAGGGAAGGGGTGAATTGACGTATTGCACTTCAGAGTAGGCGTTGCCTAATGGAAATATGCAAATATGTGGTAGAACGTGCCAATAGGCTCTCGCTAGAATGTGCTTGGCCCTGCCCCTGTCCTTGCTTGTTATGCCCACTGTGACTGATTTGTTTCTATTGGAAATGACAGGCTCTGTTCTATCTTGGGATAGTTATACAAACTTTTGTATGTGCTCTACAAAAAACCTCTGAAGTTGCCTCCTGCTGCAGTTAGTATACTGAACAAAAATGTAAAAGCAACATGTAGTGTTAGTCCCATGTTTCATGAGCTGAAATGAAAGATCCCAGAATTGTTCCATATGCACAAAAAGCTTTGTCTCAAATTTTGTGCACAAATTTGTTTACATTCCTGTTAGTGAGCATTTCTCCTTTGACAAGGTAATCCCATCCACATGACAGGTGTGGCATCAATCAATCAACCAATCAATCAATCAATCACATTTATTTATAAAGCCCTTTTTACATCAGCCGATGTCACAAAGTGCTGTACAGGCATATCAAGACCCTGATTACACAGCATGATCTTTAAACAGGTGCACCTTGTGCTGAGGACAACTAAAAGTAACAATGGTGCCGGAGAAGAAGGCTGATGTCCACAACCGATTGTGTTTTTTTGTTTGTTTATTTGCATTGTTTGTAACTACCGCTACCGTCTCTTATGACCGAAAATAACTTCTGGACATCAGGACTGTGATTACTCACCACGGACAGTCTGTGGTGAAAAAGGGGCCAGAGGGCAGGCTGCCTTCTGAGAATTAGTAGGTGATCGAATAAACCTCCACCTCCTTCGATTCTGCTAGCAAACGTGCAATCTTTGGAGAATAAAATAGATGACCTACACGAAAGATTAAACTACTAACGGGACATTGAAAACGAATATCTTATACTTCACGGAATCGTGGCTGAACGACAACACTATCAACATTCAGCTGGCTGGTTATACGCTGTACCGGCAGGATAGAACAACGGCGTCTGGTAAGACAAGGGGCGGCGGACTATGTATTTTTGTAAATAACAGCTGGTGCATGATATCTAAGGAAGTCTCGAGCTATTGCTCGCCTGAGGTAGAGTATCTCATGATACGCTGTAGACCACACTATCTACCTAGATAGTTTTAATCTATATTTTTTGTAGCTGTTTTACATAACCACAGTCAGAGGCTGGCACTAAGACAGCATTGAATGAGCTGTATTCCGCCAAAAGCAAACAAGAAAACATTCACCCAGAGGCGGTGCTCCTAGTAGCCAGGGACTTTAATGCAGGGAAACTTAAATCCGTTTGACAAAATTTCTATCAGCATGTCACATGTGCAACAAGAGGGAAAAAAACTCTGGACCACCTTTACTCCACACACAGGGACGCATACAAAGCTCTCCCTCGCCCTCCATTTGGAAAATATGACCATAATTCTATCCTCCTGATTCCTGCTTACAAGCAAAAATTAAAGCAGGAAGCACCAGTGACTAGATCAATAAATAAGTGGTCAGATGAAGCAGATGCTAAGCTACAGGACTGTTTTGCTATCACAGACTGGAATATGTTCCAGGATTCCTACGACGGCATAGAAGAGTACACCACATCATTCACTGGCTTCATCAATCAGTGCATCGATGACGTCGTCCCCACAGTGTCCGACGTACATACCCCAACCAGAAGCCATGGATTACAGGCAACATCCTCACTGAGCAAAAGGCTAGAGCTGCCGTTTTCAAGGAGCGGGACTCTAATCCAGAAGCTTATAAGAAATACCGCTAAACCCTCTGACAAACCATCAAACAGGCAAAGCGTCAATACAGGACAAAGATCGAATCATACTACACTGGCTCTGACACTCGTCGGATGTGGCAAGGCTTGCAAACTATTACAGACTACAAAGGGAAGCACAGTCGAGAGCTGCCCAGTGACACAAGCCTACCAGACTAGCTGAATAACTTATATGCTTGCTTCGAGGCAAATAACACTGAAACATGCATGAGAGCTGGAACCAGCTGTTCTGGAAGACTGTGTGATCACGCTCTCCGCATCCAATGTGAGTAAGACCTTTAAACAGGTCAACATTCACAAGGCCGGGGGGCCAGATGGATTACCTGGACGTGCAATGCGAGCATGTGCGGACCAACTGGCAAGTGTCTTCACTGACATTTTCAACCTCTCCTTGACTGAGTCTGTAAAACCTACATGTTTCAAGCAGACCACCATAGTCCCTGTGCCGAAGGAAGCAAAGTTAACCTGCCTAAATGACCACCATAGTCCCTGTGCCTAAGGAAGCAAAGTTAACCTGCCTTAACCTGCCTAAATGATTACCGCCCCGTAGCACTCACATAGGAAAGCCATTAAATGCTTTGAAAGGCTGGTCATGGCTCACATCAACATCAACACCATACCTAGACCCACTCCAATTTGCATACCGCCCCAACAGATCCACAGATAATGCAATCTCTATTGCACTCCACACAGCCCTTTCCCACCTGGACAAAAGGAACACCTATGTGAGAATGCTATTCATTGACTACAGCTCAGTGTTCAACACCACAGTGCCCTCAAAGCTCATCAATAAGCTAAGGACCCTGGGACTTAACACCTCCTTCTGCAACTGGATCCTGGACTTCCTGATGGGCCGCCCCCAGGTGGTGAGGGTAGGTAACAACACATCCGCCACGCTGATCCTCAACATAGGGGCCCCTCAGGGGTGTGTGCTCAGTCCTCTCCTGTACTCCCTGTTCACTCATGACTGCACGGCCAGGCACAACTCCAACACCATCATTAAGTTTGCCGATGACAAAACAGTGGAAGGCCTGATCACCGACAGCCTATAGAGAGGAGATCAGAGACCTGGCCATGTGGTGCCAGGACAACAACCTCTCCCTCAATGTGATAAAGACAAAGAAGATGATTGTGGACTACAGGAAAAAGAGGACCGACCACACCACCATTCTCATTGACGGGGCTGCAGTAGAGCAGGTTGAGAGCTTCAAGTTCCTTGGTGTCCACATCATCAACAAACTAACATGGTTCAAACACATCAAGACAGTCGTGAAGAGGGCACGACAAAACCCATTCCCCCTCAGGAGACTGAAAAGATTTGGCATGGGTCCTCAGATCCTCAAAAGGTTCAACAGCTGCACCATCGAGAGCATCCTGACTAGTTGCATCACTGCCTGGTATGGCAAATGCTCAGCCTTTGACCGCAAGGCACTACAGAGGGTAGTGCATACGGCCCAGTACATCACTGGGGCCAAGCTTTCTGCCATCCAGGACCTCTATACCAGGCAGTGTCATAGGAAGGCCGAAAAATTGTCAGACTCCAGCCACCATAGTCATTGACTGTTCTCTCAGCTAGCACACGGCAAGCGGTACCGGAGCCCCAAGTCTAGGTCCAAGAGGCTTCTAAACAGCTTCTAGCCCCAAGCCATAATACTCCTGAACATCCAATCAAACAGCTAACCAGACTATTTCCATTGCCCCCCCCCCCCCCCCCTTTCACACCGCTGCTACTTTCTGCTGTTATCATCTATGCATAGTCACTTTAACAACTCTACCTACATGTACATATTACCTCACTAACCGGTGACCCCGCACATTGACTCTGTACCGGTACCCACCTGTATATAGTCTCGCTATTGTTATTTTACTGCTGCTCTTAAATTACTTGTTACTTTTCTTTCTTGTCTGTATTTTAAACGGCATTGTTGGTTAGGGGCTCGTAAGTAAGCATTTCACTGTAAGGTCTACACCTGTTGTATTCGGCGCATGTGACTAATGCAATTTGATTTGAACTAATGGCCACTCTAAAATGTGCAGTTTTGTCACACAACACAATGCCACTTTTGAAGGAGCATGCAATTGGCATGCTGACTGCAGAAATGTCCTCTAGAGCTGTTGCCAGAGAATTGAATGCTAATATCTCTACCATAAACCACTTCCAACATCGGTTTAGAGAATTTGATAGTACATCCAACCGGCCTCCACTTCCGGCTTCTTCACCGACAGGATCGTCTGAGAACAGCCACCCGAACAGCCATCCGAACAGCTGATGAAACTGAGGAGTATTTCTACCTTTAATAAAGCCCTTTTGTGAGGAAAGACTCATTCTGATTGGCTGGGCATGGCTCCCCAGTGGGTGGGCCTATGTCCTCCCAGGCCCACCCATGTCTGCACCCCTGCCCAGTCGTGAAATCCATAGACTAGGGCCTAATGAATTGATTTCAATTGACTGATTCCTTATATGGACTGTAACTCAGTAAAATTGTCGAAATTGTTGCATGTTGCGTTTATATTTTTGTTCAGTATATTTTCTAAATACAGAAGGTCACTCATCTATGTGTATACTGACATAAAATGGGAAAACTGTTCTCTGCACAGAAAATAGGATTATGCATATTAGATAGAAGTAGTATTCCATTTATTCCTTAAAGTAGGTAAAGTAGGGCAATATACAGTACCAGTCAAAAGTTTGGACACACCTACTCATTCAAGGGTTTTTCTTTATTTTTACTATTTTCTACATTGTACAATAATAGTGAAGACATCAACAATGAAATAACACATATGGAATCATGTAGTAACCAAAAAAGTGTTAAACAAATCAAAATATATTTTATAATCTTCAAAGTAGCCACCCTTTGCCTTGATGACAGCTTTGCACACTCTAGGCATTCTCTCAACCAGCTTCATGAGGTACTCACCTGGCATGCATTTCAAATAACAGGTGTGCCTTGTTAAAAGTTCATTTGTGGAATTTCTTTCCTTCTTAATGCGTTTGAGCCAATCAGTTGTGTTGTGACAAGGTAGGGGTGGTATACAGAAGATAAACCTATTTGGTAAAAAAGCAAGTCCATATTATGGTAAGTACAGCTCAAATAAGCAAAGAGAAACGACAGTCCATCGTTACTTTAAGACATGAAGGTCAGTCAATGTGGAAAATTTCAAGAACTTTTAAAGTTTCAAGTGCAGTCACAAAAACCATCAAGCGCTATGATGAAACTGAAACTCATGAGAACCGCCGCAGGAAAGGAAGACCCAGTTACCTCTGCTGCAGAGGATACGTTCATTAGAGTTACCAGCCTCAGAAATTGCAGCCCAAATAAATACTTCATAGAGTTCAAGAAACAGACACATCTCAACATCAACTGTTCAGTGGCGACTGTGTGAATCAGTCCTTCATGGTCAAATTCCTGCAAAGAAACCACTACTAAAGGACACCAATAAAAAGAAGAGACTTGCTTGGGCCAAGAAACACGAGCAATGGACATTAGACTGGTGGAAATCTGTCCTTTGGTCTGATGAGTCCAAATGTGATATTTTTGGGTCCAACTGCTGTGTCTTTGTGAGACGCAGAGGAGGTGAACGGATGATCTCGGCATGTGTGGTTCCCGCCGTGAAGCATGGAGGAGGTGTAATGGTGTGGAGGTGCTTTGCTGGTGAAACTGTCAGTGATTTATTTAGAATTCAAGGCACAGCATGCCTACCACAGCATTCTGCAGCAATACGCCACCCCATCTGGTTTGCGCTTCATGAGACTGTCATTTGTTTTTCAACAGGACAATGACCCAACACACCTCCAGGCTGTGTAAGGGCTATTTGACCAAGGAGAGTGATGGAGTGCTGCATTAGATGACCTGACCTCCAATCACCCGACTTCAACCCAATTGAGATGATTTGGGATGAGTTGGACCGCAGAGTGAAGAAAAAGCAGCCAACAAGTGCTCAGCATATGCGGGAACTCCAAGACTGTTAGAATTCCAGGTGAAGCTGGTTGAGAGAATGCCAATAATGTGCAAAGCTGTCATCAAGGAAAAGGGTGGCTACTTTGAAGAATCTCAAATATATATTTTTTTGATTTGTTTAACACTTTTTTGGTTACTACAGTGCCTTGCGAAAGTTAATAATTTTGCCCGCCCAATTTTTCAGTTTTTGATTTGTTAAAAAAGTTTGAAATATCCAATAAAATGTCGTTCCACTTCATGATTGTGTCCCACTTGTTGTTGATTCTTCACAAAAAAATACAGTTTTATATCTTTATGTTTGAAGCCTGAAATGTGGCAAAAGGTCGCAAAGTTCAAGGGGGCCGAATACTTTCGCAAGGCACTGTACATATGTGTGTTATTTCATAGTTAGGGTAGCCTAGTGGTTAGAGCGTTGGATTAGTAACCGGAACGTTGCAAGTTCAAACCCGAGCTGACAAGGTACAAATCTGTCGTTCTGCCCCTGAACAGTCTATTTTGAGTATGCAAATAAAGGGATTTCTTCAAATCAAGAAATGTAATGTGGGATTGATGGTCTTCTCTCTGGTCCACACCCAGACAGTTAATTTTATATGATCAACATTCTATTTATATTGTTACATATACCGGATAGGTGTAGTGAAATGTGTTAAATCAGCCGGGCTAGACAATCTGGACCCTGTCTTTCTAAAATTATCAGCTGAAATTGTTGCAACCCCTATTACTAGCCTGTTCAACCTCTCTTTCGTATCGACTGAGATTCCCATAGATTGGAAAGATGCCGCAGTCATCCCCCTCTTCAAAGGGGGAGACACTCTAGACCCAAACTGCTACAGACCAATATCTATTCTACCCTGCCTTTCTAAGGTCTTTGAAAGCCAGGATAACAAACAGATTACCGACCATTTAGAATCTCACCGTACCTTCTCCGCTATGTAATCTGGCTTCAGAACTGGTCATGGGTGCACCTCAGCCACGCACAAGATCCTAAACAATATCATAACCGCCATCGATAAGAGACATTACTGTGCAGCCGTATTCATCGACCTGGCTAAGGATTTCGACTCTGTCAATCACCACATTCTTATCGGCAGACAACAGCCTTGGTTTCTCAAATGATTGCCTCGCTTGGTTCACCAACTACTTCTCCGATAGAGTTCAGTATGTCAAATCGGAGGGCCTGTTGTCCGGACCTCTGGCAGTCTCTATGGGGGTGCCACAGGGTTCAATTCTCGGGCCGACTCTCTTCTCTGTATACATCAATGATGTCTCTCTCGCTGCTGGTGATTCTTTGATCCACCTCTACGCAGAAGACACCATTCTGTATACCTCTGGCCCTTCGTTGGATACTGTGTAAACTAACCTCCAGATGAGCTTCAATGCCTACAACTCTCCTTCCGTGGCCTCCAACTGCTCTTAAAAGCAAGTAAAACTAAATGCATGCTCTTCAACCGATCGCTACCCGCACCTGCCCGACCATCCAGCATCACTACTCTAGACGGTTCTTACTTAAAATATATGGACAACTACAAATACCTATAAACTGACCATCCTACCGATCCTTGACTTCAGCGATGTAGTTTACAAAATAGCCTCCAACACTCTACTCAACAAATTGGATGCAGTCTATCACAGTGCCAAACCCACTGGCTCCAGGTCATATACAAGTCTCTGCTAGGTAAAGCCCCGCCTTATCTCAGCTCACTGGTTACTATAGCAGCACGCGCTCCAGCAGGTATATCTCACTGGTCACCCCCAAAGCCAATTCATCCTTTGGCCGCTTCTCCTTCCAGTTCTCTGCTGCCAATGACTGGAACAAACTGCAAAAATCTCTGAAGCTGGAGACTTATATCTCCCTCACCAGCTTTAAGCACCAGCTGTCAGAGCAAATCACTGCAGCTGTACATAGCTCAACTGTAAATAGCCCATCAATCTACCTCATCCCCATACGTAGTTATTTATCTGGCTCCTTTGCACCCCAGTATCTCAACTTGCACATTCATCATCTGCACTTCCTACCATTCCAGTGTTTAATTGCTATATTGTAATTACATCGCCACCATGGCCTATCTATTGCCTCACCTCTCTTATTCTACCTCATTTGCACATGCTGTATATAGATTTTTTTACTGTATTATTGATTGTAACTTTGTTTATTCCATGTGTAACTGTGTTGTTGTATGTATCGAACCGCTTTGCTTTATCTTGGTCAGGTCGCAGTTGCAAATGAGAACTTGTTCTCAACTAGCCTACCTGGTTAAATAAAGGTTAAATAAATAAAAATGTACAGGGTTAGCCTGCCATAGTAGTACGGCACACCTGGAATTTTTGGGGGATTAAATGCCTTGCTCAAGGGCACAGACAAATTTATTCGAACCGGCACCCTCTCAGTTACTGGCCCAACACTCTAATCACTAGGTTACCTGCCACCCTCATCCTGTTTCATACACACGTGAAGCATCCTGGCAACCTGCCCTATCTTGTGCACGTGCAAAACACTGAGCACTTCAGTCAACCTCAGCCAGGTTATAGTAGTACTGGATCAGAATCCTAGGATCATTGTGGATTCAGTAGATCAGTTTTTTGGGGGGGTTTCAGCATGGAGACATTGCTCACCAGTAACTAAAATCTCAGAACTACTGGCAGCCTATAAGTGTCTCTGGTCCCTCTAAACTTTGCGAGTATAGAAACAAATACAACAGATGACAGATTTCAGATAAACATTTATCAATAATCCATTCATACTTTCACTAAACTGAACATTTGGGGAGAATAATAAAAACAAAGTCACACCATCTCTCTAAAACACTCTGTTTATTGTTAAACACCTTCAAGAGATTTGGTCCATTTATCATCGTAATTCACTTCCAACCAGGGAGGGAAAAAAAAAAAGAGAAAATAAAGACAAAACAGAGTTAACACAAATAGAGGCCTTGTTTTTCACTTAAAACTCTGGTTCCTATTCCAAATAGTTGAAAATAATCCAATAACTCTGAAAGCTAATGTAAATTAATATCAGCTCATTGTGGCTATGGGTGGGTGTGGCTGGGTGAGTATGGCTATGGGTGGGTGTGGCTGGGTGAGTGTCAATTCACATAAGTGTCTCTCTTTTTTTAATACAGGGAATGCCTGTGTGGCACAATAATGAACATGGAGTGAACCAAGGTTTACAAGAGTGTCTTCAGCCTTCTACTTGGAAAGACAACAGGAGAAATAAACATCTGACTAAGCTTTTTGGGGTCAAAGCCTCTTCTTAAACCAAGACGAATCAGTCAGTCTCATGATCGAATGCGGTTCTCTCTGGTGGGTTTGGATACAGTCTGGTCTGACCACTTTTCGGTTCCTCCAGTCCCCTCTAAGCACAAGGCCTGAGATTATTATTGACCCTTCTGATATAACTGTTTGTTTACAACCATGAGTCAGTTAAAACAACAAAGGCTGTTGATTGAACACTTCTAAAATGCCAGCCTGTCTCTGACCCCTTTGTTTGGTAACCGCACACTGTGATGACAAAGGAGGCCCCTCAAACCTAGTAACAGAGCAGATACAAGGACTTATGTAGTATGGTGTGCACTGTGCACATAACCAATGAAATCAGACTATGACCTTTTCAAACAACCAGAACCACTTATCTAAATTAATTATACAGGTGTCTAAGTATAATTATATGTATCATAGAAAGTAGGATTATATGATAGGGGTATGTATACTTTTATATAGGTATATATTGAATAAGGTGCTATACTGATGTATACAGACGTCAATGTATGCTTGGAGTTTTTCCAGCAGGGTTAATGACTAAATAAATGATAGAGTATTATTGATTATATAATCTCACTCGGTAGCAGTCAGGAAAACAATCATTAGCGATTTACATGGCTTTTGGAAATTCAAAGTGTCACTAGCACATTCCATTGGACTGACTGACCAACCTTATCTTCCATACAATCTCAACTCCCCTATAATCCACTAACCTCAAGCAACCAAGACTATATCAAATCAGATCTTCAGCAACAACCTGGTCCAGTAACCGGTCTGCTGTTATCTAGGGTGCCCTGTGAACACTGATGCCATGTTAGCTTGTGTTCCTGTTACGTAACCAACTTGCGGGGAGTGAGGTCACAGTCAGCAAGTATGTTAAAACTGAACAGAGTTGTTCTTCGTACCAGTTTGAGCAAGGTAAACTATGAACTCTTCCCTGTCTGGCCTGCCTGCTGGACAGTCCTGTTTAACATACACATACGTCTGTTTACAGTAAAGTATTATATTCATACATGGATACATTTATAAAGAGAGTTATACATAGCAATTAACATATATACGTATATCAATAGCATATAGGAGAATAGAAATAGTCATAATGGCAATCATTATCGTCATCATAATTCATCATCATCATAATAGTAGTAGTAGCAGTAGTAATACGTTCCCTCAGTTAAGCAAATACCTGGGTCATTCCAGAAGAAGCCTCTCCCACCTCTTGTTACTCCTCTAAAACTGATTGGACAGTTTATTGACCTACTCTACTATCTAGGTGAATCTGTTAAATCACTGATGTTTATAGAAGGGAGTACCTTGGCATTCTATTGTTTATTGATCAATGGGAAAAACTAATTAGATCAAAAACTGTTTCCAATTGAGTAACACTTTCCCTACCAGACCCATTACTTCCACATTGATCAAATCTCTCATCAGATGGCAAGTACACACCATACGTTGTCTGGGTTCTGAGATGATCATGTCCCTCATGTTGACATTTAACCCAACCAATCCCCTTTCTTTTGGCTTAGCTAAAACCATTCAATTCATATCCTGTTATGAGAATCAGTCAACCTTGCTCCTACAGACATCTCTGGAATGACCCTCACAGAAGCAATAAAATCACTAGTCATCTAGTTCAGCGATACATGTCATATAGCATAGCTCAATAACAAGAGGTTCTATGTAATCAATACAAGTTTTAGGTTATATTTAATTAAGCTTAACTGCTAAGTTATCAATTATCTTTAGTAGTATACCAATATCTGTAAATATGTATATATAATGTATATGAATACAGACATACCTCCATTACATAATGTCTGGTGCGGGTATAAGGGAACAAGATGCTGGCCATATGGGAAAAACCTGTCCCTGCCTAGATATATTTTGTGAATTAATGTTAGTTAGTGTGTGTGTGTGTGTGTGTGTGTGTGTGTGTGTGTATATATATATATATATATATACACACACACACACAGTCTCACTAGCCAACATTATGGGTAGTCGGCCTACATTATAGATAGTCAGTCTTCTTTAGACTACTTTATGGGTAGTCATTTTACTTTTAATTTACTTTTTATGTATTCATCATTGCTTCCATAATGCCCTCCCTCTCTCACAATACCCGAGCCTGTCAGCCACCAACCCACCCCAGGATCCAGCTACCTGTCCAGTGCCCACCCACCCCAGGATCCAGCTACCTGTCCAGTGCCCATCCCCTAACCTGCCCACCTATGTGACCAAGCCACCATACTCCAGGATCCATTCAAGCTCCATCCTGTTGCACTACCCTACAATCCCTCCCCTTTCTTGTGGAATCCCTTATTGGAATCCCTAATGTTCTGTCATATGCATCTTAACCCCATGTATTGTCCCTGTACTCAGTCTTTGTGATTTGGAGCTTATCTTTTCTCCCTGGCTAAATCAGCATAGGTTTACATTGGAGGGCTAACAGGGCAAAGGTAACCTCACTTGATCCTAGTTAAACTGGTGGTAGACATGCCAGATGAAGTCACGTCACCTGACCCGGATAACATCTGGAGCCTTGTTATAGAGAGGCTATAACTAGGACGCAGACTTGTTCATGTAGTCCGTGAAAACTCCAGGTTTTAAGCATACGGTACAGTATGTTGTTTGACTGGGTCTGAGTGAAGAGTCTGCAGTCACTCCCTATAGCCCTCCAATGCAATATTATGAAACTGCTCCATTCTGAGCCTACTCAGTGTGTATGTGAATACGTGTCGTTGCTGGCCACAGGTAAGGCTGCCTAGCTTGCTTACAGTATATAACCAAGACTACTGTGCCATTTCTATTAATAAAAGGCGGGATAGGGGGTCATTTTAAATGTTATATAAGATTTGTCTTGGGTATTCCGAATACATTCCACAACCATAATTATTTTTATGACTTCCTCATAACGACTGGCTTTACATTCATACTCTACCAATATGGCAGACGAATAGAGTGAAGCACCAACTCCCATGGACAAACAAAATGGCGTACAAACCATTTCTGTCCGATTTCTCTCTCCCTCTTTCTAGGTTCCCACAAGGAGGGTAGGAATTGGTTGTAGACATTTGCCCCTAGCTACATAGATAAGGGGCTTATTTTTAAGTTTGATGCTGCATGACCGAATCCAACCACCCCATTCTGCCCATGCACTGCCCCCCTGGGCACCTCATTCCCAGAGCTAAACAACCACATCACGTTCTGCGCATTTGCCTCATATTTCTGAACAGCTGAATTTTTTTTAAACTAGGGCGATTTGAACAAACCTTTTTTAAATATATATATTATGCAGGCCAATTTGTTTGGTTGTTTAGTCACCAGGAAGAAGTATCGGCCACACAGCCACTCCGTATTCGTTAGAAGGGGCGACTTTGGGGCCTTCTCTTTTTGCTGACAATTCGATATTTGCCTTCAATGGTAATATAATGGACACATAAAGTACATTGACATCTGCAGCGTGTTAGAGATACACTGAGGTTCAGATTGAAGTTAACTTCCAAACCCTTCAGATTATGGGCGTGAATGTTCTTATACACAACTTTCTGTGTGTGTGCGTCACACGAGTTGGTGCCTGTTGCAACAGCAATTTGTTGTACTGTAAGGTGTGTATGTGTGTTTGCATTCAGACTGATGTCACAGGCGGTAGGTACTGTAGCTGGTCTCTGGTGTAGTGGGAGCGGGGTCTCCTATCCACGTCTCCAGGGCCAGCTCCTCCTCAGCACGACAACACTCACATATCTCCTCCTTCCGACAACCGCTGCCCAGACTGACAGAGACAAATCAAATGGTCTTTCCATATCAAACAACACAAAAAGCCACCCGTCTTTAATGAAACTCATGACTTGAAAGCCCCTCACCAATGACTCTGTGTAGTCGGTTGTCATCGAAACCTGTTTCTCCTCCGGAGGCGGGGTCATGAGGCTTCTGTCAGTGCGTCTGTTCTGATTGGTCATCGTGAGCCACATGTCATACATCTGCTGCATGTCCCTCACTGTGTACAGGACGGGGGTTAGCATTTCCAACAGATACATTATTTGTTTGGCACACAAAAAGAGAGGAACACGAGAGGAAAAGCAACAGAAAATCTTACAGCTGTTGTCCTTCATGTACGTCCAGACGTCCCTCTCCTCCAGACTGTGGGCGAAGGAACAATTTCCGATGTAGTGGCACTTCTTCTGCTTCATCACATGGACACACATCTAGGGAGACACTGCTTTATTACTACCATACTACTACCGCTGCACTGCCGCTGCACTACTGCTGCACTACAACTGCCGCCGCACTACTGCCGCACCACTGCCGCCGCACCACTGCCGCCGCAGTAATGTTTTAACATGTGAAATCAACAGTTTTTACATTTAGCTCATTCATTTACTCCACCAATTAGCAAGCTGCTCTACCTGCGCTGTTTGATTGGTCAGATAAGTGCAGGCGTGAGATGCAACAAATTTCACAGGCGGGGAGAAAACAAGAGGGCACTGAATATTATGACGTGGATTTGAATGTGTTTAGGCTATTACAAGCATCATAACTAAATTACAGAATTACAGTGCATTCGGAAAATATTCAGACCTCTTGACTTTCCCACATTTTATTTTAACTAAACACAATGCTTTACTACTACTGCAAATGTATTAAAAATTAAAAACAGAAATAGCTTATTTACATAAGTATTCAGAAATTGAGTTCTGCTTCCATTGATCATCCTTGGAGATGTTTCTACAACTTGGAGTCCACTGGTGGTCAATTCAATTGATTGGACATGATTTGGAAAGGCACACACCTGTCTATAGAAGGTCCCACAGTTGACAGTGCATGTCAGAGCAAAACCAAGCCATGAGGTCGAACGAATTGTCCGTATAGCTCCGAGACAGGATTGTGTCGAGTCACAGATCTGGGGAAGGGTACCAAAACATTTCTGCAGCACTGAAGGTCCCCAAGAACACAGTGGCCTCCATCATTGTTAAATGGAAGAGGTTTGGAACCACCAAGACTCTTCCTAGAACTGGCTGCCCGGCCAAACTGAGCAATCGGGGGAGAAGGGCCTTGGTCAGGTAGAGTGCCCAGACGGAAGCCACTCCTCAGTAAAAGGCACATGAAAGCCCGCTTGGAATTTGCCAAAAGGCACCTAAAGACCATAAGATACATTATTGTCTAGTCTGATGAAACCAAAATTGAACTCTTTGGCCTGAATGCCAAGCGTCATATCTAGAGGAAACCTGGCACCATCCCTACGGTGAAGCATGGTGGTGGCAGCATCATGCTGTGGGGATGTTTTACAGCAGCAGGGACTGGGAGACTAGTCAGGATCGAGTGAAAGATGAACAAAGCAAAGTACAGAGAGATCCTTGATGAAGTCCCGAGCGCTCTGGAGCAGGTTCCCAGAGTGAGGTGAACATTCAACTTCCAACAGGAGAACAACCTTAAGCACACAGACAAAACAACACAAGTCGGGACAAGTCTCTCTCAATGTCCTTGAGTGTCCCAGCCAGAGCACAGACTTGAACATCTCTGGAGAGACCTGAAAATAGCTGTGCAGTGACACTCCCGATCCAACCTGACAGATCTTGAGCAGATCTGCAGAGAAGAATGGGAGAAACTCCCCAAATAATTTTATTGGGTTTTATTTGAAACCGAAACCCTTTTCCTTCACAAGTATTAGCAAGAAATAGCTAACCTATTGCGGAAAAAAAGGTAAAAATGCTTATTAGGTAAACATTATATGCAGGCAATGTTATAGGGGATGAGAGGGTTGCTGAAACAGAGGTAAATGGGAGATTGGATAAGGTGGGCTATAGACAGTCAGCTGTACTCAGCATGTGAGAGGTCTCCTGGATCTGACTGACTGGAGAGATTAAAAACAGACCCAGAGAGAAGGGAGGGATGGAGAAAAGGAGGGGTGACTCAGGTCATACTTGTGTGGCTGTGTATGAGAGAGGGGGGAGAAAAGAGGGAGTGAAGGAGCGGGAGACACTTACGTCGTACTGCTGTGGGTATGTACGGGAGAAGGGAAGCGGCCGCACAACGACCCACTTCTTCTTCTCAAAGGATTTCACAAGCAATACCCGACGCTCCTTAGTCCAGCTGGAGAGAGGGTGAAAGAGGAAGAGAGGGAGGAGATATGGGCAAAAGAAAATGAGTTATTTTTCCCCCTATCAAATTAGTAAAATTGACCATTCAGAGCGAGGTATTTTGTATTTCTATAGAGTTAATCCTTTAATGGGCCTATTTCATTAACATTCCTTTGATCCAATAAAGATCAGTTCAGGCCTGGTCATAAATCAGATGGTAGGCCCGGCAGCCTTATATTGACAAGAGAAGTGCAGATGTCAGTTTGATATGGCCCCAGGCTGCCCTAGTCTCTCACCTGTGCCTTGCTTTAGCAGTGCAGTACTTGAGGGCCTTGTCTGGTTCATTGACCTGTCCGTCCCTCCAACACTGGCCACAGACAAACTTCATCTTCAGGTTCAACCCTCTGCCTCTCCCTCCTCCTCCAACTCCTCCACCTCCGGAGCCAACCCCTCCACCCCCGAGATTGTCCCCCCCCCCAATTCCCCCTACCCCACCACAGCTCTGGTGTGGGACATGCATAGGCTGAAAGAGAGAGGGACATTTTATAAATCAGGCCCTTAAAATAACTAAAATTATGTATTGTATTAGGGCATGGTGCCCATCTCACGCTCACCTTCTGTCTCTGAGCATTTTGCTCTAGCCTGTACCAGTGCCTCTTGGACTCCTGTACCATCTCCTCGTGGGTGATACCTGAGAGACAAAGTAACAGATGATAGAATGAACTTTGGTTATTTTGCAGCAATCCTTTGTAGTGTGTGTGTGTGTGCATATATATAAACATGTGTACCTGTGTCCTGCTGCAGTACCCAGCACTTGAGTTCTATGACGGAGTGGGCGAAGGAGCAGCTGTCCTCGCGCTGGCAGCCGTAACGCACCTCGTGGCGACACACGTCAAACTGGCAGAGGGGGTGCAGCGGGCGCACCTTACTGTAGCGCACGTTGGCCGAACGCACCACATGCACTAGGCACCTGAGGAGACGTGGAAGAGAGAAATTAGATGGAGAAAGAGAGGGCGAGAAGAACATAGAAGGGGCCAGGGTGGAAGTAGCTGACTGTAATATTGTCTGAGGGAAATTGGATTATGCTAAGATCAACTGCTTGTCTGGATCTGATACACTCAAGGACAGAAAGTTCTAGAAGACACACTTGTTATCATCGAAGGGATGTCGGGCGGTGAGGTTTGAGCAGACAGCCAAGTTCTCTTTGCTGCGTTTGCTGATAATGCGAGGCTTACTGTCAAAACATTCCTGCAGAGGAAGAAAGTGTGTGAATGTTCTGTACATACTGAATTCTTCAAAGTTCTCCATGTTGAGGTCTGTGTGTATCACACCCTACCTCACAGAGGAACATGAACATGCCCATGTGTAGCTGCAGCAGGCGTGTGACGCTGAGTGCCCGTCTCTCGGTGCTTCCCAGCGGGTCAAACAGCAGCTCCCTGCTCAGAGCCCCCTTCCTCTCCTGGGTCCACACGTCTATTTCCTCCTGGCAGTATGCAAACGTGCAGTTCTCCCCATACTGGCACTCCTGGCGCTCCTGGACCTCTTCAGGGAGACGGAGGAGGAAGGTAGAGAGTAGATGATCTTTACTATCACTAATGGGCAGCAGGCATTAAAAAAAACTACTGCCAAAATTCTGCAGTGAGAGATGACGTTCAACCATCAGTGCTTATTTGAGTGAGTGAACACACGTACGTACACACACACACACACACACACACGTACCTTTGCAGAGCACAAAGGCCCCGAGGAAGTTGTTTCTAGCGGGGCGAGGCCTGACTCTCTTCCATGTGGGGTCGTCTGTGTTTTTAAAGCGACACAGCAGCACGTCCCTCTTACAGCGGTGAGCCGCCTCTGGCTGGTACTGGTAGTCAATCACCCGTGGACCTGCAGAGAGAAGATTAGGGGGACATTCAACTGCAGCACTCAATTCAATATACTTTATTTATCCCACAAGGGTCAATTATGTTAGCATTGATGTAACAGACAATATTGACTTAATACTGCTCAGTATAAAAGAAAGAAATCATTAACGTAACATATTCTGGAGTGGGAACAGAAAGGTGAAGGTATCAGTGTGTACCTATGCGGCTGTAACAGGCATGGCAGGCCTGTCTGAACTCGTGGGTGGCAGCCAGTGGGTTCCGGGAGAGCAGGGAGAGGTTAGTACCTGCTGGGACATTC
Organism: Oncorhynchus kisutch; assembly: GCF_002021735.2. Lineage (NCBI taxonomy): Eukaryota > Metazoa > Chordata > Actinopteri > Salmoniformes > Salmonidae > Oncorhynchus > Oncorhynchus kisutch. Next base: position 13,459,854 of record NC_034184.2, read on the forward strand.
TGAGGGGGGAAGACAAGCCAATCCATCAACAGATTTAAGTGTCTTATCAAAAAACACAACTTACTCCTAGTTCCGATAACTTGCATGTATCTCAACAGCGAGAAATAACGGAATAAATGTAATCTGGGGCCTGAACAACACAAGCAGAGTAAGAGAGAGACATCCATGTCATGATAAAAGAGGAGAAAGAAGTTGAGTATCCATCGTGGTGTTCAGGCGTTGTGCTGCTGTCTTACCGTGTGAGTGGAGCTGTGGTTGCAGATCCCAGGGATGAAGCTGTGAGAGATTCTTCCCCCTGGAGAACAGCAACACAAGGACACAGATATCAGACACCATATGGCCTTACAGCAGTGCTGCTGACACGGACTAGCTTCAACAACAACTAATGCCCCGAGGACTGTTCAGGGTCGCTGGGCAGTCCCAGTGAAGGTTTAAGAAACAGCCAATGCACATTTAAACTGTATGGTTGTAAAAGGCTGGATAATGGCCAAAAAGCCTGCTACAATGGCTTTACTGTTTTGATGGAATTGACATCCCCAAACACACACACACACACCCTGACCCATACACCTTGTTCATATGTCTCATCCACTCACCAGGCAAAGTGTACTCAGAGAGTGAGTCCAGGCCTCCAATTCCAACCCCTCCTTTACCCTCCATGTCCCCTGTCCCCGGGGAGAAGGCCCCCAGGGCGTCCAGCGCCTGTGTGGAGGTCTGGTCCCTCTGGCCCAGTGAGGGGTAAGGCTCCAAGGAGGGCATCTGGCTGACCGAGGAGCTGAAGAAGGCAGGGGGGAGCTGGGGCGAGGGGGCGGGGAGGCTGGAGGAGTATGGAGGGTGCAGACCCACAGCTGTGTTGGGGAGGTTGGTGGGGATAGCACCCTGGACTGGGCTTTGTGACTGAGGGAGAAAGACATGACATTATCCATCTTATTCTAAATCTCCTTCTAGACCAGAAATACATACAGTGGGGTAAAAAAAGTATTTAGTCAGCCACCAATTGTGCAAGTTCTCCCACTTAAAAAGATGAGGCCTATAATTTTCATCATAGGTACACTTCAACTATGACAGACAAAATGAGAAAAAAAATCCAGAAAATCACATTGTAGGATTTTTTATGAATTTATTTGCAAATTATGGTGGAAAATAAGTATTTGGTCACCTACAAACAAGCAAGATTTCTGGCTCTCACAGACCTGTAACAACTTCTTTAACTTCTTGGATATAGGGGGCGCTCTTTTAATTTATGGATAAAAAAACGTTCCCGTGACAAGATATTTTGTCACGAAAAGATGCTCGACTATGCATATAATTGACAGCTTTGGAAAGAAAACACTCTGACGTTTCCAAAACTGCAAACATATTGTCTGTGAGTGCCACAGAACTAATGCTACAGGCAAAACCAAGATGAAATTTCATACAGGAAGTGCCCCAGATTTTGAATGCGCTGTGTTCCAATGTCTCCTTATATGGCTGTGTATGGGTCACGAATGAGCTTAGACTTTCTGTCGTTTCCCCAAGGTGTCGACAGCATTGTGATGTATTTGTAGGCAAATCATTGGAAGATTGACCTTAAGAGACTACATCTACCAGATGGCCGCTTGGTGTCCTCCGTTGCAATTATTGCATAATCTCCAGCTGCGTGTATTTTTCGTTTGCTTCGAGGAGAAACACAGCTGCCACGAATGATTTATCATCGAATAGATATGTGAAAAACACCTTGAGGATTGATTCTAAACAACGTTTGCCATGTTTCTGTCGATATTATGGAGTTCATTTGGTAAAAAGTTCAGCGTTGTAGACTGCATTTTCAGATTTTTTTCTTAGCCAAACGTGATGAACAAAACAGAGCGATTTCTCCTACACAAATAATATTTTTGGAAAAAATGAACATTTGCTATCTAACTGAGAGTCTCCTCATTGAAAACATCCAAAGTTCTTCAAAGGTAAATTATTTTATTTGAATGCTTTTCTTTTTTTGTGAAAATATTGCCTGCTGAATGCTAGGCTTAATGCTATGCTAGCTATCAATACTCTTACACAAATGCTTGTGTAGCTATGGTTGAAAAGCATATTTTGAAAATCTGAGATGACCGTGTTGTTAACAAAAGGCTAAGCTTGTGAGTGAATATATTTCTTTAATTTCATTTGCGATTTTCATGAATAGTTAACGTTGCGTTATGGTAATGAGCTTGAGGCTATAATTACGCTCCCGGATACGGGATTGCTCGACGCTAGACGTTAAGAGGCTCCTCTGTCCTCCACTCGTTACCTGTATTAATGGCACCTGTTTGAACTTGTTATCAGTATAAAAGACAACTGTCCACAACCTCAAACAGTCACACTCCAAACTCCACTATGGCCAAGACCAAAGAGCTGTCAAAGGACACCAGAAACAAAATTGTAGACCTGCACCAGGCTGGGAAGACTGAATCTGCAATAGGTAAGCAGCTTGGTTTGAAGAAATCAACTGTGGGAGCAATTATTAGGAAATGGAAGACATACAAGACCACTGATAATCTCCCTCGATCTGGGGCTCCCTCGATCTCATCCCATGGGGTCAAAATGATCACAAGAACGGTGAGCAAAAATCCCAGAACCACACGGGGGGACCTAGTGAATGACCTGCAGAGAGATGGGACCAAAGTAACAAAGCCTACCATCAGTAACACACTACGCCACCAGGGACTCAAATCCTGCAGTGCCAGACGTGTCCCCCTGCTTAAGCCAGTACATGTCCAGGCCCGTCTGAAGTTTGCTAGAAAGCATTTGGATGATCCAGAAGAAGACTGGGAGAATGTCATATGGTCAGATGAAACCAAAATAGAACCTTTTGGTAAAAACTCAACTCGTCTTGTTTGGAGGACAAAGAATGCTGAGTTGCATCCAAAGAACACCATACCTACTGTGAAGCATGGGGGTGGAAACATCATGCTTTGGGGCTGTTTTTCCGCAAAGGGACCAGGCCGACTGATCCGTGTAAAGGAAAGAATGAATGGGGCCATGTATCATGAGATTTTGAGTGAAAACCTCCTTCCATCAGCAAGGGCATTGAAGATTAAATGTGGCTGGGTCTTTCAGCATGACAATGATCCCAAACACACCGCCCAGGCAATGAAGGAGTGGCTTTGTAAGAAGCATTTCAGGGTCCTGGAGTGGCCTAACCAGTCTCCAGATCTCAACCCCATAGAAAATCTTTGGAGGGAGTTGAAAGTCCGTGTTGCCCAGCAACAGCCCCAAAACATCACTGCTCTAGAGGAGATCTGCATGGAGGAATGGGCCAAAACACCAGCCACAGTGTGTGAAAACCTTGTGAAGACTTACAGAAAACGTTTGACCTCGGCATTGCCAACAACGGGTATGTATCAAAGTATTGAGAAACTTTTGTTATTGACCAAATGCTTATTTTCCACCATAATATGCAAATAAATTCATTACAAATCCTACAATGTGATTTTCTGGATTTCTTTTCTCATTTTGTCTATCATAGTTGAAGTGTACCTATGATGAAAATTACAGGCCTCTCTCATCTTTTTAAGTGGGAGACCTTGCACAATTGGTGGCTGACTAAATACTTTTTTGACCCACTGTAACTCTGTGCTCCGTGTAATGTACTTGTGTACAGTGGTGGAAGTTAATGAAGAAGACTGCTTTTTTACAACCAAATCTATTTTGGTTGTAAATGGGATGTTATAGAATAGTCCAGATACTTTTTTTGCGATTTCACTTGTTTTTGAAAAACTTACCCCAAACCAGCGATTGACTTTCTCATTCTCGGGGTGCAGTATGGGGGATCTGAAAAAACATGAACAAAAGCTCAAAAAACACCCAAATATGTTGTTTTAGAAACAGGAAAGCTCTCAGTATAGTGATGCAGGACTTTAGATGTCGTACACATGAAATTGTATCATTCCGAACATTATATTACATTTTGTAGCAACTCCTCTCCAGCCACTCTAGCAGCAGGCTACACAGAGAATGGAATGCTGCATAGGAGAAACAGCTTGAGTCGCACAAAATTGAATATAACGTTGCGGATAACGTACAGAATGGCACAATTTCATGTGTACAACATCTAAAGACCTGCATCACTATATGGGGAGCTTTCCTGTTTTACAAACCACATATTTGGGTGTTTAAGAGTTTTTGTTTTGTTCATGTTTTTTCAGAGCCCGCATACTGCACAACGAGGAAGTGAATCTCTGGTTTGGGGTAAGTTTCTCAAAAAAGTGAAAAGAAATAAATAAAATGAAGACCTGGACCCTTCTATAACATGCCATTTACATCAAAACTAGAGATTAGGTTGTAAAAAAGCAGACTTCTCCTTTAAACCACTAAAATGTGCACCCTTGGTCAGCCAAGTCACAGAGATACTTTCTTAAAATATTCATATAGTGTTATCTGTACATCCTCTCCCGTCAACAGAGGGAGGGCACAGCACAAACAGCATCCTGTCTTGGAGTGATCCTAGTAGCAACCCTCTCACCTCGCTGACTTTCTTGGAGATGCAGTCCCCCAACAGGCTGTCCAGATCGTCAGCGATCACGCTGCACTCCTCCATGTGCTCCGACACGGGAACGGAGTAGGGCATGGGCGGTAGGACCGTACTGGGGCTCTCTGATAGGTCAGCACAGGGCATGGCCACTGGGCTCGAGGGCTCGTCACTGACAGGGATGGGCGTGGCCAGAGGGGCAGGGATACACTGGGCACTGGACAGATCAGCTGGAACGGAGGAGGGACGAAGAAAAACTAGAAATTAAGAAATAGGACCATAGAGAGAAGGGAATTTTAGAGAAGAACGATAATGACAATGACAAATAAATCATTCAAGTTAAACGTGATGTTACGTTTTCATGTTGTGCTGCCATACCTGATGCAATGTCAGTCAAAGATTCTAGCCCGTTGGCGGAAGTCTAAACAAAAAGAGACAAGGCTTGATAAACATGTTTTTAACCTTTATTTAACTAGGCAAGTCAGTTAAGAACAAATTGTTATTTACAATGACGGCCTACCCCGGCCAAACCCTAATGACCCTGGGACAATTAAAACAACCATTCATCCCATTAGCCCTTAATAAGAAAATGGCAATGAGAAAAAAAATAAAAAAACAAGACAACCAGACACTCACCTCCCCTGTGGGTGAAGAATTCTCTCTATTGCTCTCCCTCCCTGACGTTGAGGACTCCACCTGTGAAGACAACAGTAACATTTATATTGACCGTGGCAGATATCGTTTGGATCTGAGGGGCGCATTCCTACTATTGATAGAGTAAGATGTGTCTGAACTCACCTGAGAGCTGATGTAGGCCTTACGAACCTTCAGGCCCAGTTTATTAGCCAGGTCCTGGGCCAGTTCACCCACCTGCCTGTCCTGTATGACACAAAGTACATTCCATAAACTATAAGACTAACTGACATGACACATTAAAGAAATGTGAGTAACTAAAAATGATGTAGTGAAATAAATTGGTGATCCCATATGAATCCTACAAGGATTCATCATTTTAATTTAACTACAGTTCAAGTGCCCTTGGGTGCCATGTGGCCTTGACTTACATGTGGGGCAGTGAGCAGGCACCCGGTGCCACACTCATAGGCCTCCCTGAGTCGGCCCAGCTCTCTCAGACATAGAGCTTTCCTGTAGAGAGCCCTGCGACTGCCCTCACACACGCACAGCGCGCTATCGCAGTCCTGTACGCCCCGCTCAAACTCCCCCTGGGGGAGAGAGACAGACAGAGAAAGAGAGACAAACAGAAAGAGGGGAGGTGGAAAGGGAGAGAGAAGATGGGGACTGGGTGTAAGAACTGACTTAAATGTGGGATCCATTATGTATAGATAAAGTGCTTGACGTGATATAATTAAGCAATAAGGCCAATATACCACGGCTAAGGGCTGTTCTTATCCACGACGCAACGAGGGCCTGGACACAGCCCTTAGTCGTGGTATATTGGCCATATACCACAACACCCTGAGGTGCCTTATTGCTATTATAAACTGGTTACCAATGTAATTACAGCAGTAAAAATACATGTTTTGTCATACCTGTGGTATACAGTCTGATATACCACAGCTTTCAGCCAATCAGCATTCAGGGCTTGAACCACCCAGTTTATAATTACTGCTTTAACAACTTTTGAGAATATGGTAATCATTTCAATATTGTTAAGTGTGTGTATGTCTTACAAACTGAGAGTGTGCCGCTGCCCTGTTGACATAGAGGCTCTCCAGAAGCTCAGGGGGAATGACCAGTGCCTCTGCCTGAGCATAGCGGGCCACGTTGACTCCCTCACTGTAATGCTGCGCTGCCTGCCTCCATTCCCCATCCCGAAACACTGTGTTTCCCTCGTCCAGCAAGTTACACACCAACTGGGTCAAAAAAGCCTGAAGAATAGGAGGCGGCAGGGGGGAGAGAGATCATGAGGATGATAAAAGATCATTCAGAACTGAGATAAAGTGCAGATTTGTGGAAGGATACAATTGATGGGTCAGGCAAGAGAATAAACATTGTAAGCAACACATAGGTACCGCATAATTCTCAGGCTCTGGGAAAGGCAAGGAGGACCTGTAGAGAAAATGTGAGATACATTAATCAGTGCCACCTCACATACGTTCTTCGTGTTTATGTGTACCGACTATATATAAAAATAAAAATATTAAGATGTCTTACTGAATAAAGCCCATAGCTTTCTGGATTTCCTCCCTTCGTTTCTGTCGTTCCATATCCATGGCTAAAGAATAGATCAGGTTTATTGTTATATTATTTTTGAATGAAATTACAATATGTTCATGATTGACAAAGTACGCTGTTGTCAGATCTAAAAAGCCACAGACAACAAGTACAGAGTACATCAGACATGACAAACCGCAACACTTTCTTCCATTTTGAGGCCTTCTAATAATAACCTGCATGTCTATCCTCGCGCTTGCCTAAAAATAACTCGGATGAGAGTAACGCGTTAGCTGCAAATACAGCAGAATAAACACGGTGTACCGAACCACAATACCTAGTTAGCTAGCTGATGAACTACGTATAATACATGTTTAGGAAATGCTCAATTGCTTGGATAGCAAGAAACAATACAAACGATTTTGGGATGAAAGTTTCAGGATAACTTCAAGTGGCTAGCTATCGACTTAGGTTAGTTAACTAACTTTAGCTTGTAGCTAGCTAATCCACTGTCAACTCTTTGGTTTGTCTCAGGCTCCGACTTCAACCCGCAGTGACACTACATCAATATATCCATTAACTAACCAGTGAATATAGAAAATGCATAACAGTAGCTAGTTATATCAGCTGGCAAATCAACTTATTACAGAACGTATGTTTTATATTTATTATGGAGAGCAAACTTGCTGGTGGCAGGGACAGCATCTGAACACCAGGGCTAACTAGCCAGTTAGCTGTCTAACTAGCCAGTTAGCTAGCTAGGTCAATTCAACATAAGTAGCAAATGACTGACATAGATATATATACACAGCTTCGTATTTTGTAAATTCGTCTTGTGGTAGTTGACAGTGCAATAGCATACTAGCAAACGTTAGCTACTCACCGAAAACAACACCGTGTTCTTCTCCAAAGACTGCTTTACCAGAATAAATAGGACTAAATTGTGAATATCTACTTATATAAGGACCTTCAAAATATTAATCATCCAGACACATATTTATTTGTTCACTTTCCCGGTAACGGGTTGCAGTATCTGGACAGAACATGTGAGAGTTTTCACCTAAAATTCTGCACAGTCAAAGCTAGCTAGCTACAGTACTTCTCCAAATTGCGCTCAAGATTATGAGACGCTTGGTCCTAAAGAGCTGTGGGTTGGTTGAGTGTAGTTATATTCAATGTGACCGCTAGGAGGGGGCATTGACGAGTTGCATTGACGAGCACGCAGTCAGAGTTGTCATCCATCCAGTCATCCATTTATCATTGAACAGATTTTGAAGTGATCTGTCAAAAAGTGTTGATATTTCTCAACACGTGGCAGACTATTGACCTGGTGATGCAGGCAGCACAGTAGCTACATCATTTTGGTACAGATAACCCCTTTGAATAGATTATAAAATATTATGTTTACATTTTAGTCATTTAGCAGACACTCTTACATCCAGAGCAATGTATTGTTTTTACCCCTTTTTCGTGGTATCCAATTGGTAATTACAGTCTTGTCTCATCGCTGTAACTCCCGTACAGACTCAGGAGAGGCGAAGGTCGAGAGCCATGCGTCCTCCGAAACACAACCCAACCAAGCCACACTACACGCTTAAACCAGAAGCCAGCCACACCAATGTGTCGGAGGAAACACTGTACACCTGGCGACCATGTCAGCATACATGTGCCTGGCCCGCCACAGGAGTCGCTAGAGCGTGATGGGACAAGGACATCCCTGCCAGCCAAACCCTCCCCGTACCCAGACGACACTGGGCCAATTGTGTGCTGCCCCGTGGTTCTCCCGGTCAGGGCCAGCTGCAATAGAGACTGGACTCAAATCAAATCAAATATATTTATATAGCCATTCTTACATCAGCTGACATCTCAAAGTGCTGTACAGAAACCCAGACTAAAACTCTAAACAGCAAGCAATGCAGGTGTAGAAGCACGGTGGCTAGGAAAAACTCCCTAGAAAGGCCAAAACCTAGGAAGAAACCTAGAGAGGAACCAGGCTATGAGGGGTGGCCAGTCCTCTTCTGGCTGTGCATGGTGGAGATTATAACAGAACATGGCCAAGATGTTCAAATGTTCATAAATGACCAGCATGGTCAAATAATAATAATCACAGTAGTTGTCGAGGGTGCAACAAGTCAGCACCTCAGTAAATGTCAGTTGGCTTTCATAGCCGATCATTGAGAGTATCTCTACCGCTCCTGCTGTCTCTAGAGAGTTGAAAACAGCAGGTCTGGGACAGTTAGCACGTCCATTGAACAGGTCAGTGTTCCATAGCCGCAGGCAGAACAGTTTAAACTGGAGCAGCAGCACGGCCAGGTGGACTGGGGACAGCAAGTAGTCATCATGCCGGGTAGTCCTGAGGCATGGTCCTAGGGCTCAGGTCCTCCGAGAGAGAGAAAGAAAGAAAGAAAGAAAGAGAGAAAGAGAGAATTAGAGAGAGCATACTTAAATTCACACAGGACACCGGATAAGACAGGAGAAGTACTCCAGATATAACAGACTGACCTTAGCCCCCCAAGACATAAACTACTGCAGCATAAATACTGGAGGCTGAGACAGGAGGGGTCAGGAGACACTGTGGCCCCATCCGATGATACCCCTGGACAGGGCCAAACAGGCAGGATATAACCCCACCCACTTTGCCAAAGCACAACCCCCACACCACTAGAGGGATATCTCCAACCACCAACCTACCATCCTGAGACAAGGCCGAGTATAGCCCACAAAGATCTCCGCCACGGCACAACCCAAGGGGGGGCACCAACCCAGACAGGAAGATCACTTCAGTGACTCAACCCACTCCAGTGACGCACCCCTCCTAGGAACAGCATGGAAGAGCACCAGTAAGCCAGTGACTCAGCCCCTGTACTAGGGTTAGAGGCAGAGAATCCCAGTGGAGAGAGGTGAACCGGCCAGGTAGAGACAAGCAAGTTGCTCCAGAGCCTTTCCGTTCACCTTCACACTCCTGGGCCCGACTACACTCAATCATATGACCTACTGAAGAGATGAGTCTTCAGTAAAGACTTAAAGGTTGAGACCGAGTCTGCGTCTCTCACATGGGTAGGCAGACCATTCCATAAAAATTGAGCTCTTTAGGAGAAAGCCCTGCCTCCAGCTGTTTGCTTAGAAATTCTAGGGACAATTAGGAGGCCTGCGTCTTGTGACTGTAGCGTATGTGTAGGTATGTACGGCAGGACCAAATCGTAAAGATAGGTAGGAGCAAGCCCATGTAATGCTTTGTAGGTTAGCAGTAAAACCTTGAAATCAGCCCTTGCCTTAACAGGAAGCCAGTGTAGGGAGGCTAGCACTGGAGTAATATGATCACATTTTTGGGTTCTAGTCAGGATTCTAGCAGCCGTATTTAGCACTAACTGAAGTTTATTTAGTGCTTTATCCGGGTAGCCAGAACGTAGAGCATTGCAGTAGTCTAACCTAGAAGTAACAAAAGCATGGATTCATTTTTCTGCATCATTTTTGGACAGAAAGTTTCAGATTTTTGCAATGTTATGTAGATGGAAAAAAGCTGTCCTTGAAACAGTCTTGATATGTTCGTCAAAAGAGAGATCAGGGTCCAGAGTAATGCCGAGGTTCTTCACAGTTTTATTTGAGACGATTGTACAACCATCAAGATTAATTGTCAGATTCAACAGAAGATATCTTTGTTTCTTGGGACCTAGAACAAGCATCTCTGTTTTGTCCGAGTTTAAAAGTAGAAAGTTTGCAGCCATCCACTTCCTTATGTCTGAAACACAGGCTACTAGCGAGGGCAATTTTGGGGCTTTACCATGTTTCATTGAAATGTACAGCTGTGTGTCATCCGCATAGCAGTGAAAGTTAACATTATGTTTTCGAATGACATCCCCAAGAGGTAAAATATATAGTGAAAACAATAATGGTCCTAAAACGGAACCTTGAGGGACACTGAAATATACAGTTGATTTGTCAGAGGACAGACCATTCACAGAGACAAACTGTTATCTTTCCGACAGATAAGATCTAAACCAAGCCAGAACTTGTCTGTGTAGACCAATTTGGGTTTCCAATCTCTCCAAAAGAATGTGGTGATCGATGGTATCAAAAGCAGCACTAAGGTCTAGGAGCACGAGGACAGATGCAGAGCCTCGGTCTGATGTCATGAAAAGGTAATTTACCACCTTCACAAGTGCAGTCTCAATGCTATGATGGGGTCTAAAACCAGACTGAAGCATTTCGTATACATTGTTTGTCTTCAGGAGGGCAGTGAGTTGCTGCGCAACAGCTTTTTCTAACATTTTTGAGAGGAATGGAAGATTCGATATAGGCTGATAGTTTTTTTATATTTTCTGGGTCAAGGTTTGGCTTTTTCAAGAGAGGCTTTATCATTGCCACTTTTAGTGAGTTTGGTACACATCCGGTGGATAGAGAGCCGTTTATTATGTTCAACATAGGAGGGCCAAGCACAGGAAGCAGCTCTTTCAGTAGTTTGGTTGGAATAGGGTCCAGTATGCAGCTTGAAGGTTTAGAGGCCATGATTATTTTCATCATTGTGTCAAGAGATATAGTACTAAAACACTTGAGTGTCTCCCTTGATCCTAGGTCCTGGCAGAGTTGTGCAGACTCAGGACAACTGAGGTTTGGAGGAATATGCAGATTTGAAGAGGAGTCCGTAATTTGCTTTCTAATGATCATGATCTTTTCCTCAAAGAATTTCATGAATTTATTACTGCTGAATTAGGTATGTACAGCAGGAAAGCCATCCTCTGCTGCTTTTTAGTTAGCTTTGTGACAGTATCAAAAATACATTTTGGATTGTTCTTATTTTCCTCAATTAAGTTGAAAAAATAGGATGATCGAGCAGCAGTAAGGGCTCTTCGGTACTGCACGGTACGGTCTTTCCAAGCTAGTCGGAAGACTTCCAGTTTGGTGTGGCGCCATTTCAGTTCCAATTTTCTGGAAGAATTGCTTCAGAGCTCGGGTATTTTCTGTATACCAGGGAGCTAGTTTCTTATGACAAATGTTTTTAGTTTTTAGGGGTGCAACTGCATCTAGAGTATTGCGCAAGGTTAAATTTAGTTTCTCAGTTAGGTGGTTAACTGATTTTTGTCCTCTGACGTCCTTGGGTAGGCAGAGGGAGTCTGGAAGGGCATCAAGGAATCTTTGGGTTGTCTGAGAATTTATAGCACGACTTTTGATGGTTGGGGTCTGAGCAGATTATTTGTTGCGATTGCAAACGTAATAAAACGGTGGTCCGATAGTCCAGGATTATGAGGAAAAACATTAAGATCCACAACATTTATTCCATGGGACAAAACTAGGTCCAGAGTATGACTGTGACAGTGAGTAGGTCCAGAGACAAACCAGAATCTCTAGTGGCACAGCTGGCAACTGCACCACTCGGGAGACCTTCCAGAGCAACTTACAGTTAGTTTGTTCATCTTAAGATACAGTACCAGTCAAACGTTTAGACACCTACTCTTTCATTTACTCTTAGTAAATTTAGGTCTTAACTCTTATTTTTCTTAAAACGACATTGTTGGTTAAGGGCTTGTAACAGTAAGGTTTGCACCTGTTGTATTCAGCACATGTGACAAATAACATTTGTTTTGATTTGATTTCAACCAATGTACAATAACATTAATTCATATTTCACTCACATTTCATCTTATTTGTTCTGGATCAAAACATACAAGGCCAACGGTAGCCTTCATTCATTTGATCCACCACTAAGCTGTGCAGCAATTGCTAATGTAAATACTATGGTCATATAGGTACTGTACCAGTCAAAAGTTTGGACACCTACTCATTCAAGGGTTTTTCTTGATTTAGACTATTTTCTACATTGGGGAATAATAGTGAAGACATCAAAACTATGAAACAACACATATGGAATCATGTAGTGACCAAAAAAGTGTTAAACAAATCAAAATATATTTTATATTTGAGATTCTTCAAAGTAGCCACCCTTTTCCTTGATGACAGCTTTGCACATTATTGGCATTCTCTCAACCAGCTTCACCTGGAATTATTTTCTAACAGCCTTGGAGTTCCCGCATATGCTGAGCACTTGTTGGCTGCTTTTCCTTCACTCTGTGGTCCAACTCATCTCAAATCATCTCAATTGGGTTGAGGTCGGTGATTGGAGGCCAGGTCATCTAATGCAGCACTCCATCACTCTCCTTGGTCAAATAGCCCTTACACAGCCTGGAGGTGTGTTGGGTAATTGTCCTGTTGAAAAAACAAATGACAGTCCCACGAAGCGCAAACCAGATGGGATAGCGTATCGCTGCAGAATGCTGTAGTAGGCATGCTGGTTAAGTGTCCCTTGAATTCTAAATCAATCACAGACAGTGTCACCAGCAAAGCACCCCACACATTACACCTCCTCTTCCATGCTTCACGGTGGGAACCACACATGCAGAGATCTTCCGTTCACCTACTCTGTGTCTCACAAAGACACATCGGTTGGAACCAAAAATCTCAAATTTGGACTCACCAGACCAAAGGACAGATTTCCAATGGTCTTATGTCCATTGCTTGTGTTTCTTGGCCCAAGCAAGTCTCTTCTTATTGTTGGTGTCCTTTAGTAGTGGTTTCTTTGCAGAAATTTGACCATGAAGGCCTGATTCACTCAGTCTCCACTAAACAGTTGATGTTGAGATGTGTCTGTTACTTGAACTCTGTGAAACATTTATTGGGCTGCAATTGCTGAGGCTGTTAACTAATGAACTTTAACTCTAATGAACAATGGACACCTGTTAATTGAAATCCATTCCAGGTGACTACCTCATGAAGCTGGTTGAGAGAATGCCAAGTGTGCAAAGCGGTCATCAAGGCAAAGGGTGGCTACTTTGAAGAATCTCAAATATAAGTTGATTTGTTTAACACTTTTTTGGTTACATGATTCCATATGTGGGGGACAGAGTGGCGCATCGGTCGAAAGCACTGCATCACAGTGCTAGACCCGGGTTCGATCCTGGGCTGTATCACAACCGTAAAATATCTGTAAAATAAGAATTTGTTCTTATGTGACTCTCAAAATGACATTTTGTTGGTTACTACATAATTCCATGTGTTATTTCATGGTTTTGATTGCTTCACTATTATTCTACAACATAGAAAATAGTAAAAATAATGAAAAAGCCTTGAATGAGTAGGTGTGTCCAAACTTTTGACTGGTACTGTATATATGTAAATCATTTTTTTATTTATTTGTCACATACATGGTTAGCAGATGTTAATGCGAGTGTAGCGAAATGCTTGTGCTTCTAGTTGCGACAATGCAGTAATAACCAACAAGTAATCTAGCTAACAATTCCAAAACTACTACCTTATACACACACAAGTGTAAAGGGATAAAGAATATGTACATAAAGATATGAATGAGTGATGGTACAGAACGGCATAGGCAAGATGCAGTATATGGTATCGAGTACAGTATATACATATGAGATGAGTATGTAAACAGTGGCATAGTTTAAAGTGGCTAGTGATACATGTATTACATAAAGATGCAGTAGATGATAGAGTACAGTATATACGTATACATATGAGATAAATAATGTGGGGTATGTAAACATTATATTAAGTAGCATTGTTTAAAGTGGCTAGTGATATATTTTACATCAGTTCCGATCAATTCCCATTATTAAAGTGGCTGGAGTTGAGTCAGTGTGTTGGCAGCAGCCACTCAATGTTAGTGGTGGCTGTTTAACAGTCTGATGGCCTTGAGATAGAAGCTGTTTTTCAGTCTCTCGGTCCCAGCTTTGATGCACCTGTACTGACCTCGCCTTCTGGATGACAGCGGGGTGAACAGGCAGTGGCTCGGGTGGTTGTTGTCCTTGATGATCTTTATGGCCTTCCTGTGACATCGGGTGGTGAAGGTGTCCTGGAGGGCAGGTAGTTTGCCCCCGGTGATGCATTGTGCAGACCTCAATACTCTCTTGAGAGCCTTACGGTTGTGGGCAGAGAACACAGTGGGGAGAACAAGTATTTGATAACCTGCAAAAATCGGCAATGTTTCCTACTTACAAAGCATGTAGAGGGCTGTAATTTTTATCATAGGTACACTTCAACTGTGAGAGACGGAATCTAAAACAAAAATCCAGAAAATCACATTGTATGATTTTTAAGTAATTCATTTGCATTTTATTGCATGACATAAGTATTTGATACATCAGAAAAGCAGAACTTAATATTTGGTACAGAAACCTTTGTTTGCAATTACAGAGATCATACATTTCCTGTAGTTCTTGACCTGGTTTGCACACAATGCGGCAGGGATTTTGGCCCACTCCTCCATACAGACCTTCTCCAGATCCTTCAGGTTTCGGGGCTGTTGCTGGGAAATACGGACTTTCACCTCCCTCCGAAGATTTTCTATTGGGTTCAGGTCTGGAGACTGGCTAGGCCACTCCAGGACCTTGAGATGCTTCTTACGGAGCCACTCCTTAGTTGCCTTGGCTGTGTGTTTCGGGTCGTTGTCATGCTGGAAGACCCAGCCACGACCCATCTTCAATGCTCTTACTGAGGGAAGGAGGTTGTTGGCCAAGATCTCGAGATACATGGCCCAATCCATCGTCCCCTCAATATGGTGCAGTCGTCCTGTCCCCTTTGCAGAAAAGCATCCCCAAAGAATGATGTTTCCACCTCCATGCTTCACGGTTGGGATGGTGTTCTTGGGGTTGTGCTCATCCTTTTTCTTCCTCCAAACACGGCAAGTGGAGTTTAGACCAAAAAGCTCTATTTTTGTCTCATTACCACATGACCTTATCCCATTCCTCCTCTGGATCATCCAGATGGTCATTGGCAAACTTCAGACGGTACTGGACATGCGCTGGCTTGAGCAGGGGGACCTTGCGTGCGCTGCAGGATTTTAATCCATGACGGCGTAGTGTGTTACTAATGGTTTTCTTTGAGACTGTGGTCCCAGCTCTCCTCAGGTCATTGACCAGGTCCTGCCGTGTAGATCTGGGCTGATCCCTCACCTTCCTCATGATCATTGATGCCCCACGAGGTGAGATCTTGCATGGAGCCCCAGACCGAGGGTGATTGACCGTCATCTTGAACTTCTTCCATTTTCTAATAATTGCGCCAACAGTTGTTGCCTTCTCACCAAGCTGCTTGCCTATTGTCCTGTAGCCCATCCCAGCCTTGTGCAGGTCTACAATTTCATCCCTGATGTCCTTACACAGCTCTCTGGTCTTAGCCATTGTGGAGAGGTTGGAGTCTGTTTGATTGAGTGTGTGGACAGGTGTCTTTTATACAGGTAACGAGTTCAAACAGGTGCAGTTAATACAGGTAATGAGTGGAGAACAGGAGGGCTTCGTAAAGAAAAACTAACAGGTCTGTGAGAGCCGGAATTCATACTGGTTGGTTGGTGATCAAATACTTATGTCATGCAATAAAATGCAAATGAATTACTTAAAAATCATACAATGTGATTTTCTGGATTTTTGTTTTAGATTCCGTCTCTCACAGTTGAAGTGTACCTATGATAAAAATTACAGACCTTTACATGCTTTGTAAATAGGAAAACCTGCCAAATCGGCAGTGTATCAAATACTTGTTCTCCCCACTGTAGGTAACTGCCCAAATAAAGGAAACACCAACATTGAGTCTTAAAAGGGTGTTTGGGCACCACGAGCTGCCAGAACAGCTTCAATGTGTCTTGGAAGGAAAATGCACCCCACAACACAACATATCATTTGTATCTCTCATTTACTCATGTTTTTCCTTGATTCTGTAAGTTACCGGTTGCCTACAGTCGGGAAGGCCTGTGATTTCTTAATCTGGCCCTGGACATTTCCTGTTTTCATCAGGCTGGTCATGACTTTTTTATGTGTCAGGTAATTCATCCCTTGAAATGGTTGGATGGAAACGTGGTTAGCAAACCCCTGGCTGTCCGCAAATAAATAAATAAAAACTAGAAAATGTGGCCATCTGCTTTGCTTAATATAAGGAATTATAAATTATTTATACTTGTACTTATACTTTTAATACATAAGTAAATGTAATTCGTAAAATGTTCTTTCGATACTTAAGTATGTTTTAAACCAAATACTTTTAGACTTACTCAAGTAGTATTTTGCTATGTGACTTTCACTTTTACTTGAGTCATTTTCTTTTGATGTATCTTTACTTTTACTCAATTATGACAATTTTCAACTTTTTTCCACCACTGCTGATTTGTACGGTGAGTATACTTGATCCTCTTCTTCTTCTCGAAAGGTTGTTTTCAGGCGCTCTTTGCCCTCCAATCTTGTATTGCAAACAGGTTGCAACTCCACTCCACAAAGTGGCGGAAAAGAGCAATCTAGTTAGTGGGCCTGTGTACAAAAAACTGAAAGAAGAAAAAACATTGACGTTAATCATTGTAGCAACAAGCGCGCGGAAGGAGGCAACGCGACTATCATAATATATCATCCGTTACGGTACTGTAACATGTTTGTCAACAATTAAATATGTTGTTTTTGTGTATATTTGCTGTCGTAAGAGCTGAAAAACTGAACCTTCTTTAGGCGAACTCGTCTAAAGGAACGAGTACTTATATTTTGGATAACGTCGGTGTGCTAGCAGCCGGCTAGCTTACTATAGTTTAACGTTAGTAGCTTGTCACACTAACAAACAGAATGCTACGTTACTGCATTCTCTTTTCCCGTTATGTTTGTTATCTAGCTATGCAACTCAAACCTCATGTTACCTGGCTGAGTAGTTGATTCATATGAGCACAGTAATAATAGTCATTGGTAATGCCTGGTACTCATTGTCAGTAAATTGTTAATCATCTGTACTTTGCGAGCCAATTCAACTCACTGTTCTTACTTTCATACAACACGACAGACCCCACCATGGCTTCCGATGACATTGCCCTGCTGGCCGAGGCGCTGTCCAAGACTCATGTAGAATACGGAGAGTTGAGCTACAAGGGCCAGGGACTGAAGCTGGACAACACAGAGTCTGGTGAGTGCACTGATTGCAAACTGGTCAACAACAGGAGACTTAAATATGGCATTGTTCTCTAACAATGCCAACACGGTTAACAGCTTTGATAATAGTCTTATGTCATCTGTTGGTGAATCTGGTTGTCTCTGCAGTGAAGGAGTTGGTGCGGGAAATAGAGGAGTACCAGGGACTCCGGGCCCTGCGGTTGGAGGGAAACACAGTGGGAGTGGAGGCAGCGCAGGCTATCGCCAAAGCCTTGGAGTGCAAAGACCAACTTCAGGTACTGGGTGGAGAGAGGCTTGAGATCAATTGTCTGTCTCCCAGGATGAGCAAAGCAAACTGACTTGGGCCTACTGCTGAAAATAGTGAAGTCACCCATTCACCCCATGATCCTTAGGAGGGTGTCAGCATTTTACTGTTGAGTGTATTTCTTTACATCCTGCTTAACTGTTTATTTTTTAGAGTTGCCACTGGAGTGATATGTTCACGGGTCGCTTGCGCTCAGAAATCCCAACTGCCCTGGTGAGTCAACACTAACAACCTCCCCTTGTGCTTCATCTAATTTTATACATATACTGATATACAGTGACAAGAAAAAGTATGTGAACCCTTTGGAATTATCTGGACTTTGCATAAATTGGTCATAAAATTTGATCTGATCTTCATCTAAGTCACAACAATAAACAAACAGTCTGCTTAAACTAAAACACAAACAATTTTACATTTTCATGTCTTTATTGAACACAGTGTAAACATTCACAGTGCAATGTCTTACCGTGGACTGATGAACATCAAGACTTTAAGAGATAATTTTGTGACCCTTTCCAGCTTTATGCAAGTTAACTATTCTTAATCTGGGGTTTTCTGAGATCTCTTTTGTTCGAGGCATGGTTCACAGCAGGCAAGGCTTCTTGTGAATAACAAACTCAAATTTTATGACATTTATGCAGAAATCCAGATCATTCCAAAGGCTTCACATACTTTTTCTTGCCACTGTATGTTCCACAAGTCTGTAGCTCTTCATGTCTCTCTTCATCCTCAGAGGTCCCTGGGCAGTGCGTTGATGACAGCAGGGGCCAGACTGCGAGAGCTTGACCTGAGTGATAACGCCTTTGGACCAGATGGGGTAAAGGGCATTGAAACTCTACTGAAGAGCTCTGCGTGTCACTCTCTACAGGAGCTGAGACTCAACAACTGTGGCATGGGCATCGGAGGGGGCAAGGTGAGAGTTTGGAAACACCAATTGTGTGACTGCTAGTACTTACTGACTTAGGAGCATAGGCCATCAATTACTTTTCTCCATCATTCGTTTTTCTGGTCTACTGTTAGGATGTGCCACAAAGTAACCAGTGTTTTGTCTGTTAGATCCTGGCGGCAGCGTTGACTGAGTGTCATGAACAGTCCAGTGCTCTCGGTGCCCCACTGAAACTGAAAGTGTTCCAAGCAGGCAGAAACCGCTTGGAGAACGAAGGAGCCACAGCCCTTGCCCTGGCATTTCAGGTACAGACAAACGGACACAAACTGCAACTTTATGATGAGGATCTATCCCCATATCATTATTCTCTGTAATAAAGACATGTCTCTTGTTCACACACTGAGCTTGTTAGATGCAGCTTGGCCTAATATCTTGCTTTTTTTTTCTCCCCTCTCTTTTGTGCACTCTCCCTCCCCCTAATTTCTCTCGTGCTCTGTTTCTCCATCTCCCTCCTCCTCTCTCATCAGCTGATGGGAAGCCTAGAGGAGGTGCACATGCCCCAGAATGGGATCAACCATGCTGGGGTGACTGCTCTGGCCACCGCCATGCAGCACAACCCCCACCTGCGCATCCTCAACCTCAACGACAACACCTTCACCAAGAGAGGGGCACTGGCTATGGCTCAGGTATTACTGCCAAATTGTCTGCCTAGTGCTCTGCTGTAGTCAAACATCTTGGTGCTAAGCAGGACAAAATTGTTATTTAGCTGATTGGGGCCATCATATACATTTTAGTGTATTAACAAGGTTTTATTTTACGAGTTCTCTTAATTTATAATGATCTATTCCCCTCTCTGTCCCCAGGCTCTGAGGCACCTGAGGACTGTGCAGGTGATCAACTTTGGGGACTGCCTGGTGCGTTCTGAAGGGGCCATCGCTCTCTCTGCTGTCCTGAGAGAGGGACTGCCCACTCTTAAGGTCAGTAGAGGTGTGTGTGTGGGTGGATTACCCATTCTTGTCTGATTGTTCATTCCTGTTTTCAGGAGCTAAATCTGTCCTTTGGGGAGATCACGGAAGCTGCAGCACTGGTGTTGGCTCAGGCCGTACAAGACAAACCCCATATGGAAAAACTGGATCTCAATGGTATTATTCACCACACACTACTTCAATCAGTCTGAATGGCCATGAAATATAGATCCAAGTGTTAATGACAAATCCATTTTGTGTGTTTTGTTTATAATATATGATCTGTTTTTGTCCAGGTAACTGTTTGGGGGAGGAGGGGTGTGAGGCTCTGAAGGAGACCATGGACAACATGGACAGGGCTGACATACTGGCATCTCTCAGGTAGGTGTGTGTGGATGTCATCACAGGTGTAATTATACAACATTTAGCTATCGTCCTAGATGCTGTATTGGCCTTGTTCTTACGCTCTATAGTGATGATGAGGGAGAGCCTGATGAAGAAGAGGATGAGGAGGTTGAAGATGAGGAGAATGGCAAAGAGATGAAGGAGAATGGAGTGAAGGATGAAAGCGAGAGTCCAGTGAAGCTTGAGCCAACTTGTCATCCAGAGATCCTCTCTTTCCTCAGCTCCCCCACCACTGAGACACTGCTCAAACTGGGGGACAACAGGACTGGACTCATCCAGCAACACGTAAATTATTACTGTGGTCATGGGCCATTCACACTTCAACAGTTAAAGTGTATCTGAAGAGGGCCTTGTTGTGTAAGGTTAGAAGGCAATAACAGTTGTCATTGGGTTTTAACATCTATTGTGCAAACTTCTCTGGTCAGGTGGATGTCTCTGACCCTGATAAGGTTGCCGATGCCTTCCTGAGAATCTCCTCTCTGTACAGTGATGACCATGAGGTCAAGAAGGCTGTCCTGGAGACTATTGGTGAGCCTAAACAGTCAAACACCCTCTTCTCTAAGTCCTGTCCGGCATCCTGCCTCTGTGTTGGAGTGGGACTCTTAATGTGACTAAGTTGTGCTGCTTGTCCTACAGACATCCTGTTGAAGAAGGCATTCTCTGGTTCCTCCCTGCAGACCTACAGCTTCCTGTCCACTCTACTGGTGATGCTGGGGCTCCTCAAGGTAGCAACACTATGTACAACATGCTTATACCGTTCACTGAGTCTCAGCCATGTCAGTTACCATGTTGGGTCAATCCATTCAAATCCATTACTTGCAGGAAATGAACAAAAAATGTCCTGTTTTCTATGAGATTTATTTAACTTGACAGGCTACAAAAATGTAGCCCAACTCTGATTAGCAGTAATGCCAACCCTAATGTATATGGCTCCCATGTTAATCTGTGCTGTCCAGGGTGAGGGCAAGGTGAAGAAGGTGCAGGTGTTACCTGGTCACCTGTTGGTTTTGGAGCACGCTGTCCAACAGGACTACTTCCCCCAGGACCACGCCACCCTGCTGGACACCTTTGTCGCCAGGTAAGGGTGTGTGTGTGTTCCCGTTAGTCTGTCTGGGTAGGTTGTAGACATTGAATAGTAGGCAGCTCCATGATCCTTGGGGTCTCAAGGGTGTCCCTCCATGAAGAAAAATAACAAATCTAATCTTCTAATACATCACAATGGAATAAATTACATTTCAATACTGTCACTATAACATCAGAATGGCGTCTAGACGCACAGAATTTGAATTGTATTTATATGGTGGTCAAGGGGAATTCCTTATTACATAAATATAGACTGGGACTATTGGAAAGTCATTTATTGCACTGTGATGTAATTAGACCTGGGTTCAAATACAGGACATTTGTATTTTAAATACTTTTTCTGTGTATTTGGCTTAATCAACTACTTCTATATGAAAATAATTTCCTATAAATACTATTTGAAACTTTTCAAATACATTTATTTTCTTGTTTTAATTTTATCTTGTGATGAGCTTAGATTTTCCCACTGTCGTGGAGGTAAAAGTTCTTATGCGTCTGTGTATGCAACCTACAGGCACGGTAAAGCCCTGAAGTCCTGCAGCCATGCCCGAGATAGTCTCAAGTCCACACTGGAGAGAAGGATCTCCCCGGAATGCTGAGCCCTCCTGCAGCCCAAATGAACCAGTCAAAGCCACACAACCTACGCACACACTCCCACTCAGGACACACACTGCACTGATAAAGGGACAATCCTTGCATGAGGACCTCGCATAGATACTTTACACTGGACAGAAGAAGGGGACGAAAACCAATCTACCTACACTCAATACATACCTGTGCGTTTTAGATTCATGAAGCTCCTCCAATGAAGACGTATTGAAGACTAGTTATTCAGACAGGGTTTCCTCAATTTTATTTTTCTATTTGATCTTGTTACAATTTTTTTTTTACAAAAAAGGGACATTTTCGTTAAGCCTTTAAACTAAAGACATCGTGGGGAGAAAGTGATTTGAAAAACAGAATAAATATTGAAGTTGATGGGTACACAAACAAGAATGGTGGTCAGATTCAGTAAGAACATGGTATTACGTTCTAGATTAACCTAGCTGGCCACGTCTGTACTGCTCAGCCTTAATATTATCCCACCATATTATTCCCGAGTTCAACCAGGTCAGATTCATTACTGTGCATCAGACGGTGAGGAGTGGACTACAGTATGCCTGTGCATCGCACCGTATGGACAGGAATAGACATCTATGTATGTATTGCTCTTGTACTGTATGCCGTTATAACAATGTGGAGCTCAGGAGACTAACTTGTTGAAAGGGAACTTATGGGGGAAATAGAATTTACCTTTGATTCTCATGTGTCTTACAACTTTAATGTAATGAACATTGATCTGTATAACATTGGAATAGATGTACAGTATCATCAGGACTATATTGATGTTTTTCATGTTAATCTGATTGTATTGAGATGAAGTGAGTGATGTGATAAAATATTACTTTTCCAAGAGTCCTCGGTGTGTTTATTCATTTTAATCAAACTTAAACGGTAATCCTCAAACCAGAGGCAATTCCTCTTGTTTATTTTCACTGCCAGGGATTTACCTCAACATCTATGTTAAACACATGTATGCCTACATTAGACCTATTAAGAGGTGTAAATATTTGATAGGAACACCAGTCACTGACATTTAGTTGTTGGAGAGGCTGGTTAGTTTGCCTCAAGCCTCCCCATAGAAGCCGTACAGTAGCTAGGCGATATGCATACTGTTTATACATCCCCTGAGGCGCAGCTCTACTGCGCACTTTGAAACTCACGAGAAATTAATCGAAAGACGGGGTCAGAGTGAATGGAGGGATAATGAAGTTTATTTTGGATGGGGTACAGCCAGGGGAAGAGCATGGGAGAGAGACCAGGGACCGTGAGAGAATAAACGGCAGTACAAAGAACGGGAGCTGAATAACAGGGACACGAATACGGAGCGAGAGTGAGTGAGTAAACGGTACATGGTGGAGAGATGCTGTCTAGGTTGCGTTAGAATGAAGCGTCGACTTTGTGTTGAGACCTTCCGATATTGATAATATATTAATAATGGGAAAAAACTGCCGGACTTTAATAACTTCTAGAGATTGGACAGAATGGGTCAAATACACTGTCATGATTTTCTGTCAGCCTATACCTTATTTAAAAAAGACAGAGACGTGGGAAAGTTGTCGTGGAATAGCCAGGTAACGGTAGAAAACCAATAGAGGGAAATGTATTCCCCCATTCCCCCTGGTTTATTTACAGGAGACACTCGGCAGCGGTGAGTCCTGTGCCCAGCCGTGAATACACTGCGCGTCTTTGTGCGCAGCCGGCGTGCCAGCTCAACTGCGGTCTAAACTGCTTATCCCCGGGGGGACACTGACACACAGCCTTTGCCCTAGGAAATTCCACCGTCTCTTATTTCTCCCCCTCTCTCACAACTCTCTCTTTCACTCAAAATTCACAACGGTCTGTGATCATTGTAGGTGGAGACATCTTTGAAAAATGTGTTAAAACAGTTTTTCAATTGCTAAGTAGTAACAAGTAGGCTAGTGGTCAACAAGGATTACATCGTTTTAGTTTGATTTATCTGGAAACTTTCCTCGTTTCAGGTAGGGACAATCTCCCAAACCCATATTTCCATACTTAGTGAATTGTTTTGGTTCAGGTAGACTGCGACATCACACTACAAGGTGATAACGGTTTCATTGTGATGAAATAGCTTAAACGTGTGTATGTAGGCTATCATTCAAATACTGTCTTTAGATGTGGAAAAACACTTTCAATTAGTGAATTTCCATTATGAAACTAGGAGAAACATTGGGATTCATGCCATTCTTGCTATTATTGGCTATTAGGCCTACCCTCTAAATACATTTTCTCACAGTCTGAATCTGGTGACGCATGTGATTGGAAAGGGCAGGTTTGACAAGTTTTAAATTTTTTAGTTGCTCTACCCATATATTCAGACAGGTCTTAAGCTTTTTACGCAAGATGTTCAAATTTTTTTAACCTTTATTTAACTAGGCAAGTCAGTTAAGAGCAAATTCTTATTTGCAATGATGGCCTGCCAAAAGGCCTTCTCTGGGCAGGAGGGCTGGAATTGAAAATACAATACAAATAAGGATAAAACACACAAGACAAGAGACACCACAACACGACAAGAGACACCACAACGCTACATAAAGAGACACCACAACATGACATAAAGAGACACCACAACATGACAAGAGACACCACAACACTACATACAGAGACACCACAACATGACATAAAGAAACACCACAACACAACAAGAGACACCACAACACTACAAGAGACACCACAGCACTACATAGAGACACCACAACATGACATAAAGAGACACCACAACATGACAAGAGACACCACAACACTACATACAGAGACACCACAACACAACAAGAGACACCACAACACTACATAAAGAGACACCACAACATGACATAAAGAGACACCACACGACAAGAGACAACACGATAAGAGACACCACAACACGACAAGAGACACCACAACACTACAAGAGACACCACAGCACTACATAGAGACACCACAACACCACAGCATGACATAAAGAGACACCACAACACGACAAGAGACACCACAACACTACATAGAGACACCACAACACTACATAAAGAGACACCACAACACTACATAAAGAGACACCACAACACTACATACAGAGACACCACAACACGACAAGAGACACCACAACAAGACAAGAGACACCACAACACGACAAGAGACACCACAACACTACATAAAGAGACACCACAACATGACATAAAGAGACACCACAACACGACAAGAGACACCACAACACGACAAGAGACACAACATCACGACAAGAGACACCACAACACTACATAAAGAGACACCACAACACTACATACAGAGACACCACAACACGACAAGAGACACCACAACAAGATAAGAGACACCACAACACGACAAGAGACACCACAACACTACATACAGAGACACCACATGACAAGAGACACAACAACACGACAAGAGACACCACAACACGACAAGAGACACCACAACACTACATAAAGAGACACCACAACATGACAAGAGACACCACAACACGACAAGAGACACCACAACACGACATACAGAGACACCACAACACTACATAAAGAGACACCACAACATGACAAGAGACACCACAACACGACAAGAGACACCACAATACGACAAGAGACACCACAACACGACATACAGAGACACCACAACACGACAAGAGACACCACAACACCACAACATGACAAGAGACACCACAACATGACAAGAGACACCACAACACGAAAAGAGACACCACAACACTACATAAAGAGAGACCTAAGGCAACAGAACATGGCAACAGCACAAAACACGGTACAAACATTATTGGGCACAGACCACAGCACAAAGGGCAAGAAGGTAGAGGCAGCAATAAATCACGCGAAGCAGCCACAACTGTCAGTAAGAGTGTCTGTGATTGAGTCTTTGAATGAAGAGATGACGATAAAACGGTCCAGTTGTAAGACAATGACCAATGACCAAAGCTGCATGGTCTCGTGGAGTTTTAGCCTACAATCAGTTAGGGAACTTTAGCATAAAGATACATTATAACTATTATCTTATGTAGGATATTGAATAAATACGGATTTATATCGTTTTACGAATGGATTAACCGTATGCGTAATTGGAGTTGTTGGGACCACATTTAAATACATGTATATAGATAGTTTTAACGCGGCGAGGTGTGAAACGGCTTTTCAAGTCGAGATGCGTCTCACGGAGTTGATAATTAAGCCGTGGAATGTAGACCGGCGAAAACCGACGCATACTTGCAAAGACTTGAGAAAGCAAATAGTCCAAATGACTCTAATCCGAAAAATAGACGGGTTGAGAAATTAGATTAACTCGATAAAAGGATAAGACTGAGACTCTCTAAAACATATAGGTCTACGTGGGATATGGAATGGCTGTCAACTTTGTTTATCTTGTAGTAGAATAATATTTGCGCAGCCAGTTGAATCTCCTTTGATTTTCCAGATGTATTCGATGGACTGCCCCGTAGCCTTGAGGTCTCTGCTGGTACTGTTCTTGGCCATCCCGGGGGCGCTCCTTGGCAAGTGCCCAAAGGAGTGCATATGTGACCAAATCTCACTCACTGTTACCTGTGTCAACAAAAACCTGACAGAGGTGCCTTCCACAATCGACGAGGTAAGCCTAAACCCCATGTGACTGACTCATTGAAATTTTGGATTTTATGAAGTAAGCCTAATGATTACAATTCAAGGGGTAACCTGTTTGAATACAGCAGGGTTTCCCAGACCATGTCCCGGGGCCCCCTGGGTGGACGTTTTGTTTTTTGCCCTAGCACTACACAGTTGATTCAAATAATGCTTGGTGATGGGTTGATTATTTGAATCAGCCGTGTAGTGCTAGGGCAAAAACCAAAACGTGCAGCCGAGGACACTACAGGTTGAATAACAAAATCATATCAAACAAATCTCAATCATTATCAACCCCTTCCCCCCATCAGATCACAGTGAAACTGGATCTGAGAAGCAACTACATCCAAGAGCTGCCATCAGGTGCGTTCAAACACACGCCGTACCTGACACACCTGTCCATGCAGCGCTGCAATCTCCGCACCGTGAAGGAGGGGGCGTTCCGTGCTCTGGGCCGTCTCGTCTTCCTCAACCTGGCCAACAACAACATGGAGATCCTCTATCAGGTGAGAGAGATTTGCACAGTGTTATATGTGACTGTTTCTGTGGTTTGACTATGTTTCTGGGAGAACTTGGTATTGAAAATGAAAAGCTCCACACTCTCTTTCTTCATCTCATTTCCCTTTATCTCTCTCTCTCTATCTTGCCGCCACTCTCTCCCCTCCCTCCCATTCCCCCTTCCTCCCACTCTCCCCTCCCTTTCATTCCACCTTTCTCCCACTCTCTCCCCTCCCTCTCATTCCCCCTTCCTCCCACTCTATTCCCTCCCTCTCATTCCCCCTTCCTCCCACTCTCTCTCCTCTCCCATCTCCAGGAGTCGTTTGACGGTCTCTCCTCACTGAAGCAGCTGCTGATTGACCGTAACCGAGTGGAGGAGATCCAGCCAGGGGCCTTCTCTCAGCTGGGGTTCCTCAACCTGCTCTCCCTCACCCACAACCAGCTCACCTATATCCCCAACATGGCCTTCCAGGGCCTGCAGAACATAAAGTGGTTGCGCCTTAGCCACAACTCTGTTAACTACATGGCCACTGAGGCCTTCGCAGGCCTGTTCACCCTCACGCGCCTCAGCCTCGACCACAACGAGCTGCAGTTCTTTCCTACTGAGACCATGACCAGGTATGATGGTTGTGTTATCTCTTCCCTGACATACACCACAACACTCTTTTTCCAGGCACCATAAAGGCCTATTCTACCAACCATCCATGCCTCATTCCCCTCTCTCTCTCAATTTTTAAAATTAAATTAAATTCGCTTTATTGGCATGACGCAACAATGTACATATTGCCAAAGCTTATTTTGGATATTTACAATATAAAAATAAATAAAAATGAGAATCAAAACTGTCAACGGGACAACAGTAACAACAATAACCAAGGGTCAAAATAACTATACATTGAACAGTAATAATAAGCATACAGTAGAGTACATGTGCAGGTTGATTGGTCTGTCAGAGACTGTCCCTCAACTCATGGCAGGCAGCAATGTAGTGTGTTGCCAACCCACAGCTCTATGCGTACTCCCCCAACAGGACGAGTAGCCTGTCCTCATCAGAGAGGTCTTTGAAACCTTGAATAAGGGTTTCAAATTTGGGAAAATGACACTCTCTAATTGTTTTAGATTTTTTACATTTTGTCAGGAAATGCAGCTCCGTCTCAGGTTCTCTCTCTCTCTCTCTCTCATTCCCTCTATCTGTTCCCTCTCTCCAGACTCCCAGAGGTGACCCGTCTGGACCTCAGCTTCAACCCCATGACGTTCCTGGGTGAGGAGACTGTCTCCATGAACAAACTCACCCACCTCTTCATGGACCACATGTCCCTGCAGGACCTGTCCCACACGGCCGTGTCCCTGTCCCCCTCTCTCACCCACCTGGACCTCAGCCACAACCAGCTCCGTGTCCTCCAGCCCTTCACTCCAGCCTCCCCCAAGCTGGCCATCCTTAACCTGGCTGGAAACCCCATCTACTGCAACTGCTACCTGCTGCCGCTGAGGGAGTGGGGCATCCGGAAGAAGGTGAAGCTGATGGGGGCTTGCGGGGGACCAGCTCACTTCTCTGGGGAGAACCTGGAGGCCATCCACCCCCGGGACCTGCGCTGCCAGAGCCAGGAGGCCATGCTGAAGGCTGAGTTTGAGGAGCAGACTAGGGTGATGTCGCCCCCCACCCGCGAGCCCATCAACAAGGTCAAGTGTCCTGCCAACTGTGCCTGTGAGGTGAGAGAGGGGGATGCTGAGATTTTGATATGGGTTATGATCTTGCCATCCTAAAATGTATTTACCTCACCAAACCCTCTCTCTTCTATCTTATTCCTCCTGTCCTCCCTTATCCACCCCGCCTGTCCTCCCTTATCCATCCCGCCTGTCCTCCCTTATCCATCCCTCCTGTCCTCCCTTATCCATCCCTCCTGTCCTCCCTTATCCATGCCTCCTGTCCTCCCTTATCCATCCCGCCTGTCCTCCCTTATCCATCCCTCCTGTCCTCCCTTATCCATCCCTCCTGTCCTCCCTTATCCATGCCTCCTGTCCTCCCTTATCCATCCCGCCTGTCCTCCCTTATCCATCCCGCCTGTCCTCCCTTATCCATCCCTCCTGTCCTCCCTTATCCATCCCGCCTGTCCTCCCTTATCCATCCCTCCTGTCCTCTCTTATCCATCCCTCCTATCCTCCCTTATCCATCCCTCCTGTCCTCTATTGTTCCCCTCAGGGTGAGACACACCACTCCTCCTGTGAGAACCGCGGCCACAACAAAGTCCCCCTCGGCTTCTCCCCCGACACGCGCCTCCTCGACCTGCGGGGCAACCACTTCCACTACATCCCTGCCAACAGTTTTCCCGGCGTTGCCAAGGTAGTCTCCCTCCATCTACAGCGCTGTAAGATTGTGGAGGTGGAGCCTGGTGCGTTCCATGGCTTGAAAGGGCTGGTCTACCTTTACCTCTCAGAGAATGAGCTTGACTCCCTCAGCCCCGACGCCTTCAAGGGCATGCCTCAGCTCACCTACCTCCACTTGGAGAAGAACAAATTCACAGTCTTCCCCAAGGGGGCCTTCAAGCTGCTGCCTGGTCTGCTGGCCCTTCACATGGAGAACAACTCCATCGCCAAGCTGGAGTCAGGGATCCTGAATGGGGCTGAGAAGCTGAGGGGGCTCTATCTGACCTCAAACTTCATCAATGGTGTGGCCCCCAGGGCACTTGACCCATCCCCTGACCTCGACACTCTTCACTTGGGAGGGAACAAACTCAAGGAGGTTCCCAGTGATGCGCTAGCGAAGACAGGCAACCTGGGAGAGTTACGGTTGTCTGGGAATCCCATTCGCTGGATTGGGCCGCATGCTTTCCAGCCATTAGCTAGGGCACTGAAGGATCTGTATCTGGACGGCATGGGTTTGGAGAAGGTGAGGGGATATATTTACATGCCAGTACATCTGTGGTTTTCCTGTCACTCCTCTACTTTCTCCTTGTTTTCGTGTATCTCCCTTCATTCCCTTGCAATCTAGTATGCTCCAGTTTCTCTTCTCTCCTATTCCCTCCCCATGACACACCTGTGTTTTGTGGTTCTCCTGCAGATGTCTAAGGACTCTCTGGCAGGGCTGGGTGCTGGTCTGAGGAGTCTATACCTAGAGGGGAACCAGCTAGAGGAGGTGCCTGACTTCAACCCTCTGACCGGCCTGGAGGTCATCAACCTGGCAGAGAACCCTCTGCTATGTGACTGCCCCCTGCTGCCGCTACGCATGTACCACATCCGCACATTAAGCTCTCTCTATCACATACACACACTGATACATGCTTGCAAACTCCCCCTCTTTCTTCCTCGCTCATGTACACACGTGCTGTAACCCACTCATGTTCACCCTCTCATACAATCTGTAAACACACAATCATGTCTTAATGGCTACTCAGAAATATGCTGTACCTAACATACATGACAATGCCTTTGTTAAAGCCTAACTCTCTTTCCCTCAGGTGGATTGAGAAGGTGAACCTGAAGGTCCGGGCCACCTGTGTCCACCCACCTGAGCTGCGAGGCCGGAGGGTCAAGGACGTCCACGTCTTCAAGGCCTGCCCTGGAGGGGAAAGCCTGCCCTCTGCCCCCCTCCTGAAGGTTTCCAAACCCCCCAAGTCCACCAAACCCAAACCTGCCCACCTCAATGCCCCCAGACAGGTCAAGGTGGTGAAAACCAAAACCAAAGCTCGCAAGATTCAGACCCCAAAGCCCACCGTCTCCAAGAAAACCACCAAGAGAAGCATGGTGGTTTGATTGCAAATAGCTGTCACTATTACACGTAACTACAGGTGAGGAGATGGAACTGTCAGAGCTATAATGTGCCTCACTTGTCTCCCTCAAGGCGTTGACCTCTGTAGATATGCACAACTCAACACAGAAAAGACCAACACATACTTAGACACACAGTGGTCTTCATAGACAGATGCTATTCTGAAGAGGGTAGAAAAAGATGTAGAATTTCAATAATGTTGAAACTATTCTTTAACACCAGGATTATACTGTATGTTATTTCTATAATCAAGTGGCTTCCTGTTGAAAATGTTCTGAATTCATACTAACATTTTCAAATGTTACATTATGAAGTTTAGTCCGCTATGCTGACGCTTGCTAGTGAAAACCAAACTGTAGGGAGCTCCAACATTTACTTCCCAATCTCCACATTCCACTGTACTAACACTCACTCTAATGGCCATTAGAGGGCAGTTTGACATACAGTACGTTGTAATTGCACTTTCTGTTTCCCACTTTGAAAACATTTTTGAATGTTACAGAGATCGAAATAAAGAATGAACAATTCTGTCAAGTGAGATGCTTGTTCAGTGTGGAAAAAGTTTGGCATTATAAAGAGCTCAAAGCTAGGTTCCTACCAGTACATAGCACTACCCTACTGTCTCGGTGTGTAGTAATGCATGTGTTTCATATCAGATCCTAGTTTAGTCAGTAAAATGTCAAACGTGAAGGAAGATCATAAATCCCACAGACACTCAGAGCAACCAGTTCACTGAAGTACTTTAATCCAGGATTGTATATATAACAACGAAAAGGAATCTGGATATAAAACAAATAAACATTATACAACAACATCGACTGGGTGTTTGTTATTCAATGTATGAAAGAATGTCCTTAACGGGTGTCACAGTATTGGCCTTTCTGTTAAACTGGAACAGTTTTATTCAGCTCCAGAGCTGAGAATGTTCAGAAGTGGGACCAGCTCAACAGACTCATCTGATCTTCAGGTTCAGGTGATCCAAGGCTGTGATGGTGTAGAATGAAGTTAACCACAGACATTCATCTACGGTCAGTTTGGATAATTGTATTCAGGGTATATCAATTTCAGTGAGTCTCAACGTTCCATTGGTTCCACCTCTGTCTGTTGCTTTCTGCTGGTCCTCTCCCTGTGGCTCCTGCTTGACCACCCCCAGGGAGGGTGGAGGGACCTGGGCCTCTGGCAGGGTCGGTGCGATGGGGGTCTCCACCTCCTCCACCTTCACTGCTATGACTAGAGAGAGAGAGGAAAAGAGGACAAACACAATGAGCAATTAAGAAAAGTGAAAGGCATTCAATAATCATCTGCATGTTCTCTTTCTTCCAAGTTATCAACTACTGGTATGGCTGGACTGGAAGTCATTACAGGATGTGTGTCTACTCACTCTCCTGCTCCTCAGGTTCAGCCTTAATCTGCTGTGTGAGGGATGTGCGTCTACTCACTCTCCTGCTCCTCAGGTTCAGCCTTAACCTGCTGTGTGAGGGATGTGTGTCTACTCACTCTCCTGCTCCTCAGGTTCAGCCTTAATCTGCTGTGTGAGGGATGTGTGTCTACTCACTCTCCTGCTCCTCAGGTTCAGCCTTAACCTGCTGTGTGAGGGATGTGTGTCTACTCACTCTCCTGCTCCTCAGGTTCAGCCTTAATCTGCTGTGTGAGGGATGTGTGTCTACTCACTCTCCTGCTCCTCAGTTTCAGCCTTAATCTGCTGTGTGAGGGATGTGTGTCTACTCACTCTCCTGCTCCTCAGGTTCAGTCTTAATCTGCTGTGTGACGGATGTGTGGTCTGACTGTTCTGGGGTTCCGGCCTCAGGTTCAGACTGTTGGCTCGGACGTCTTGGGGGGCGGTTCTTGGAGATGAGGTTCGCCAGTTTCTTCTTTACCATCCTTTTCTCTGGAACGTGCAAAGAGAGAGGGTTACAACAGAGAAACATTGAGTTGCATGGTTGAATCTACAAGTGGGTTATCTGGTTTAGTTAGTATCTGTGGTGTGGGATGGTTTTGGGAGGACGTACTCTTTTTGCCCATAGGCTTGTGTTTCTTGCGACTTGCAACAGGATCTACGAAAAGGAGAGAACAAACATTCCAAACAAATGGCACTCAAAGCATCAACACCAAACAGTGGGGTATGTGTGTTAGTGCCATCCATCCCTCAGGAGTAGACATAAAAAGTTAAGTAGTTGCAACGTTGCTAAAGTTGTCCGTGAAGAGATTTGAACAGGCAACCTTTGGATTGCTATATGTTTGCCTTATATGCCCACCCATCCACCCTGACCAAACACATTTCGATTTGCCTTCAGTAACCTGTCTTATGGACCATACCATACCAAACGTAACATATCATACTCATTTGAGCGTCTTAGATTTTAATTTACGTCTAGTCTATGAGTCCTCAGTTCTTACCTGGTCCAATGGGTGGCTGGAGCTGGTATCCTGTCACTTCGCACCAGCCCACAGGGTAGATGTCTGGTGACTGAACGTCCACCCACTGGTCAAAGTCTGGCTCCCAGCCATCAAAGTGCAGCAGTAGCAGCCGGCCCACACAGCGCCTCACGGTGGCGACGCACACCAGCCACGGCTCCATCAGGTCCACAGCTTCCAACTTCATTTTCTGAGTGAAGCCGTGACCTGAGCCGTCCTGTAGGACACACACGCAGTCACGCCCGCCCACACGCCATAGAACCAGAAACAGAACAGTGTTTCTAAACCTCTCTCAGTACCAATAACTTCTCACACGTCCATATACTGAAGACTGGAAATGACACTGGGTATATAAACAGCTTTGAGTTACCGTGTTGAAGAGCTGTGCTGGCGCTGTTCTGGCTCCCTTCTCCTCAAGGTATTTTGCCCAGGAGAAGGTTTTCCAGTCATAGCCTTGTAGAGAAGATGAATATGCCACTGGTATAAGGGATATGACACTGCATGTGGAACCACTCACTTAATTCTTATTATAGATTCACCATGCAGGTGGTGTTTGCCCAAAACATTAAACCAGAGGAACAAGAAAAAGGAAAAGAAAGAGCATAGGGGAGAGAGAGTAAAACATATATTAGAGGAGAGAAGGTAGTGGAGAGAGTATGGGAGTAGGGGGAGAGAGAGCAGTGGAGAGAGAGAGTGTAGGGGAGAGCGTGTAGGAGAGAGAGAGCGTGTAGGGGAGAGAGCGTGTAGGGGAGAGAGAGAGAGAGCGAGCGTAGGGGAGAGAGCGTGTAGGGGAGAGAGAGAGAGAGAGCGTAGGGGAGAGAGAGAGCGTGTAGGGGAGAGAGAGAGAGCGTGTAGGGGAGAGAGAGAGAGTGAGAGCGTAGGGGAGAGAGAGAGCGTGTAGGGGAGAGAGAGAGAGCGTGTAGGGGAGAGAGAGAGAGTGTGTAGGGGAGAGAGAGAGAGTGTGTAGGGGAGAGAGAGAGAGAGCGAGCGTAGGGGAGAGAGCGTGTAGGGGAGAGAGAGAGAGAGAGCGTAGGGGAGAGAGAGAGCGTGTAGGGGAGAGAGAGAGAGCGTGTAGGGGAGAGAGAGAGAGAGCGTGTAGGGGAGAGAGAGAGAGCGTGTAGGGGAGAGAGAGAGAGCGTGTAGGGGAGAGAGAGAGAGTGTGTAGGGGAGAGAGAGAGAGTGTAGGGGAGAGAGAGAGAGAGCGTAGGGGAGAGAGAGAGAGAGCGTAGGGGAGAGAGAGAGAGAGCTAGGGAGAGGGAGAGAGAGAGCGTAGGGGAGAGAGAGAGAGAGCGTAGGTGAGAGAGAGAGAGAGCGTAGGGGAGAGAGAGAGAGAGCGTAGGGGAGAGAGAGAGAGAGATGCGTAGGTGGAGAGAGAGAGAGAGCGTAGGGGAGAGAGAGAGAGAGCGTAGGGAGAGAGAGAGAGAGCGTAGGGGAGAAGAGAGAGAGAGCGTAGGGGAGAGAGAGGAGAGAGCGTAGGGGAGAGAGAGAGAGAGCGTAGGGAAGAGAGAGAGAGAGCGTAGGGGAGAGAGAGAGAGAGCGTAGGGGGAGGAGAGAGGAGGAGCGGTAGGGAGAGAGCAGAGAGAGCGCTAGGGGAGAGAAGAGAGGAGCGTAGGGGAGAGAGAGAGAGAGCGTAGGGGAGAGAGAGAGCGAGCGTAGGGGAGAGAGAGAGAGGGGAAGAGAGATGAGCGAGGGAGAGAGAGAGGAGAGCGTAGGGGAGAGAGAGAGAGAGCGTAGGGAGAGAGAGGAGAGAGCGTGGTAGGGGAGAGAGAGAGAGGAGCGTAGGGGAGAGAGAGAGAGCGTAGGGGAGAGAGAGAGAGAGCGTAGGAGGAGAGCAGAAGAGAGCGTAGGGGAGAGAGAGAGCGAGCGTAGGGAGAGCAGGAGAGAGAGCGTCGGGGAAGAGCAGAGAGAGCGTAGGGGAGAAGGAGAGAGAGCGTAGGGGAGAGAGAGAGAGAGCGTAGGGGAGAGAGAGAGAGAGCGTAGGGGAGAGAGAGAGAGAGCGTAGGGGAGAGAGAGAGAGAGCGTAGGGGAGAGAGAGAGAGCGTAGGGGAGAGA
Source organism: Oncorhynchus kisutch (assembly GCF_002021735.2). Lineage (NCBI taxonomy): Eukaryota > Metazoa > Chordata > Actinopteri > Salmoniformes > Salmonidae > Oncorhynchus > Oncorhynchus kisutch. The sequence continues at coordinate 13,495,030 of NC_034184.2, forward strand.
GAGAGAGCGTGTAGGGGAGAGAGAGAGAGAGCGTAGGAAGAGAGAGAGAGCGTAGGAGAGAGCGTAGGGGAGAGAGAGAGCGTAGGGGAGAGAGAGAGAGAGCGTAGGGGAGAGAGAGAGAGAGCGTAGGGGAGAGAGAGAGAGAGCGTAGGGGAGAGAGAGAGAGAGCGTAGGGGAGAAAGAGAGAGAGCGTAGGGGAGAGAGAGAGAGAGCGTAGGGGAGAGAGAGAGAGAGAGTAGGGGAGAGAGAGAGAGAGAGTAGGGGAGAGAGAGAGAGAGAGTAGGGGAGAGAGAGAGAGAGAGAGAGCGTAGGGGAGAGAGAGAGAGAGAGAGCGTAGGGGAGAGAGAGAGAGAGCGTAGGGGAGAGAGAGAGAGAGCGTAGGGGAGAAGAGAGAGAGAGCAGGGGAGAGAGAGAGAGTCATAGGGGAGAGAGAGAGAGAGAGCGTAGGGGAGAGAGAGAGAGAGCGTAGGGGAGAGAGAGAGAGAGAGCGTAGGGAGAGAGAGAGAGAGCGTGTAGGGGAGAGAGAGAGAGAGCGTGGGGGGGAGAGAGAGAGAGAGAGCCGTAGGGGAGGAGAGAGGAGCGTAGGGGAGAAGAAGAGAGAGAGAGAGAGAGCGTAGGGGAGAAAGAGAGAGAGCGTAGGGGAGAGAGAGCGAGAGAGCGTAGGGGAGAGAGAGAAGAGAGCGTAGGGGAGAGAGAGAGAGCGTAGGGGAGAGAGAGAGAGAGAGAGAGCGTAGGGGAGAGAGAGAGAGAGCAGGGGAGAGAGAGAGAGCATAGGGGAGAGAGAG